>NC_090297.1:152845711-153165146 GCF_039906515.1 Pseudorca crassidens | reverse complement strand
TAGGAAGTGCAGACAACTATGTATAAAATAAACGAGATACAAGGATATATTGTAGGGCATGGGGAATATAGCCAATATTTTATAATAACTTTCAATGGAGCATAATCTATAAAAATATTGAATCACCATGTGGTACACCTGAAATTAACATAATATTGTAAATCAATTATACTTTAATAAAAAATTAGAATTTTATGTACAATAAAGGATACCAAAGTCAGACTGAAAAACAGTTGATGGGTAGAAGACATATACATTATCTAAACCCCAATAAAGGACTCAACATCTGAATACAAAAACTTCTACATCTCTAAAGACACAGAATACTCAATAGAAAAATGAGCAAAGGTCATGATAGGCAATTCATAGAATGGAAAACATGAATAGCAAGAAAGTATATGAAGACCTAACTTTTCTAGAATCAGAGCAATGCAGAATTAAAACACCTTACTTCCTATGAATCCACACACGCCAATTTTCCAGAAGTTAAGATGCAAATTATGCCGTGGAGCAACTACGCCTGCGCATCACAACTACTGAGCCTGCGCTCTAGAGCCTGGGAGCCACAACTACTGAGCCCGCGCGCCTAGAGCCTGTGCTCCGCAACAAGAGAAGCCACTGCAATGAGAAGCCTGCGCACCGCAACGAAGAGTAGACCCCTCTCATTGCAACTAGAGAGAGCCTGAGTGTAGCAACGAAGACCCAGTGCAGCCAAAAATAAATAACTTAATTAATTTTAAAAAATGCAGATTAACAGCATGTGGTGACAAAGGATATGGCAAGAGAGAAATTCCAAGTATTGCTTGTGCGGGAAAATGGTACAGCTATTCTGGGGAGGAATCTGTGAAATAAGGCATATATATGACTTCTACCTCAGCCATTCCACGGCTGCCCTGCTACTCTGCACTGTTACTCAAGGGGACATGTGGAAAGAGTGTATTAATGCTTTATGGTGGACATAAAATGTTGAAAATAGCCTAAGTATGTATCACCAGGGTAATGGATAAGCAAAACATGGTATTAACGTATGGTGGAATATTAGACAGTGGCCAGAAGCAATAATTTCTATGGAGCAACACAGACACATTTTAAAACAATAATTTTGTGTAGAAAAAATAAAAGAATAGGATGTGATTTTTAGTCGATACTACTTTTGCAAAAATTAGAAAATACAAAACAATTCGGTATTTCAAATATATACACATGTTTAAAATAACTATGAAAGGTGAGTTGGGAAATTACATATTAAATGGTCCAAATGGTGCTATATAGGGGAAAATAAAGGAAATAAATCTGGCAGAGGAACGTCGGGGCCAAAACCAATCTTAAAAGTATTAGAAAATAGAGTGACCATACACACTGATTGATAGAGTGACATGAACTGAGGCACATGGTCCCTTTTGAGTAAACGCCTTAAATACAAGCTAAAAAAATACTGTCATAAGATTTACAAGCACTATAAAAATATTTAGCATTATTGCAGTAGATAGTAGAAATATATAACCTTTCAACTTAAATAAAAACAAGACTGATGAAATATCATCTTTGTTCCCATGTCATCCATGCTAAGGAAGAAATAATAAATCAGCTTTTAAGATAGAATTTTTTACAATGAGAGATAAAAAAACAAACAAAAAGAAACCCTAACTGTTTATCCCATGAAGGGAGAAAAAAACAATTTGAAAAGTCAGAGTAGAACTCTCTGAGGATAATATTTAACATCAATTTTTTTCAAACAGAATTTTAAGAAGCTGGTTTTGAATTGTTTATAGAGTTTCTAATTAGCATGCTGAGGAAATACAGGGTCCATCTTAATCCAGAAGCAAATAAAAAGTTCTGACTCTTAAAATTCTAGGCTCTAGAGTAGGTGCATGCTGGTGTGCTGGTGGGTATGTGTGTGTGTGTGTGCACATTTGCTGTGTGTTTTCAATAAACTCACCAGTACCTAAGGGTGTATGTTATTACATTGTAACAATTCTTGAGCAAGTCTAACTGAAGGTCAGTAGCAAACAAGTAGATGCCGCTTGGGTGGCCCCCCAGACTCTCAGGTAATGCGCAGATCTGGCTTGGCAATCATGTTCTGCTTTTAGACATAATGCATTTTTATGTTCTTGTTAGCATTGAAAGATGAACTTGAATATTCTGCAACTGATGAAATGGACAACAGAGCAGTAACCTAGAGTTTACAAGTATTTGGGGCAGTAAAACTTTAGTTCTAGATTTAACTTGGATTTTAGTCCTAATTTAACTTGGATTTTCTACAACGCATTTCTTTTCTATAAACTGGAGGTATATACCACCATAATCCTAAAAAACCTGTGACTTTGGGCTTCAGGGGTCTAAGCCTTCTCTCTAAGTGACTGAAAGGTACAACTGGATATTAGACCTGTCTAAACATTGTCCTTTTCTGTCCTCACATACAAGGGTTCAGCTTGATTTTTGGATAGCTGTCATTAAAAAAAAAAAAAATGTGCAAAGAGCTAATGTCTTTTGCTACAAGACAAAGCAATTTCTCCTGGACATACAGTAATAGGAGGCAATGCCATGTGTTGGAGGCATGCACATATTTTATGACAGATATTAATCTGGAGGTTAACAGCTAGGTGCTCTGGTTGAAGTAGTTTATTTCAAACATACATATAATGTTAACCCACTTTGTAACAAAGCCTTCAACATTTCATGTGCAAATTCGTTTTTATTTCTAGTTTAAGCCCAAGGAAATCCCTATAAGTCTTGTCTCCAAAGAGAAAATATAAAGAATTCATAAGATTAAAGAGTTCTTATCAATTGTATAAAAAACTAGAAATGTACTAACTAGACAAAAATGTAGACGTCTAAGAGAACGTCCAACAAACAGAAAAGTAGAGGACTGCACTGAGATTGCAATCCTGAGAAAAATACGTTATTTCTAAATGAAAAAGTAAAAGGAGATAGTATAAATTAAAGCCAGAAGAAAAATTTAAAACCTACAAAAATACGAGTCAATACAAAGTTAAAAACCCATGAATTTTACTATATACCCAAAGGCTTCATAAAAGATCTCATGAATATCACAAATTAAAATAAAACAAACAAAAGCCAGAAATATTGTTTTCCCCAAATTGTACTACTACCTGCTTATTGCTTCAGTGGTAAGAAGAAAAATTATCTTCAAATAGTTAAATTTTATACCTATTTATATTTTAACTCTTAGGTGGATCTTGTTATATAATATATATGATCTCTAAAGAAAACTTGTTGATTGTTTATTTTGGCATCTGTTAGGAAATTCCTATTTAATTAGATAAATCTCCTTAGATAACTCTTAAATAAAAATAGATGCAAATATAGTATGTTTCATATCATTCATTTTAGACCTCTAAGAGTTGGAAAAGCTCAACCTGGAGAAGAAACTAGTTTTATTGAGGGAAGAAACTACTTTCCAGTTTAGAAGAGGAGGAATTATCCCATTTCTGTAGAGGAAGCAATCAGGAAGATACAAAAAGAATGATCCTTGCCTAGTGCTAAGGCCAGAACTACTGTGAATACTGTACCAGATCTTGTAAAAACAGCCACTGTGCTGGCACTCACAGGCCTGGGTCATGGTGTGTTCAACAATAAAACTTTGTTCCAAAGGATGGAACTCCTTCGGGCCAAAAAGCTTTCACCTGCATTATTCCAGTAACCTCACTATTTTGTTATGGGAAATGTGTTTATTTTTTGAAATGACATTGAAATATATCCTTAAAAGAACACTTTAGGTCTCAACAAGATTCTCTTCTCTTTCAGCCAACACATTACCTTTTAGAAATCAAGAGTCTACTTCTTTCTTTAAATCATCACATTTCAAAGCTGTAGCAGCTAATAAATGTTAATATGATTTTTCCAAAACTGCAATCTCCCTAAATTTCTATGCTGTCTTCTTTATCCTGTCTTTTCAAGGTAAAGGTATCTTTCCAGTTTTCTTAGCATTATCAGGATTATGGATTTTGTTCATTGTTAAAATTCGTTATTTATGGACATAAGTTAATGTAAATGCAAAAGTATCTCGTATTATTCACAAGCTGGCTGACTTAAATCACTCGCTCTTAAAACAACTTTACTGCTCTCCAATCTATTCAAATGCACGGAAATGTAAATTCAGGATGATGTGGCTTTTCTGCAATGCTTTCTTTTCAGGCTGCAGTCTACGTGAGAGCGTTATATCTTATCCTCGCTGCTGTTGTTGTTCAATCTATAAAATCTCTCTTGAAGACCCCCAAAACAGCTTGTAATTTAAACTTTTACTTTTGGTGACTCACTGTTTTCAAATTGCCATCTCTGACCATATCCCCCTTCCAGGGGAATTTATGCAGACTCTTAACCCATAATTGCTTTACTCTTTACCTCTATTTCTGGGTTCTTAAATTAACTGTTACATCAGTGTTCTTCATTACTCAAATTATTTTTTCTTAGGAACTTTTCCTGGAAGTAAGTTCATGCTATTTTTGACAAGCAAACATTTGACTTCTGAAAGAATTCTTACGGAAATGGGTTTATATCCCAAATGCACCACCAAAAATCTTTGTGACCTTGCATAAACGTCCCTTATCATTTCAGGTGCTCTCTTTGCTTGACTCCAAAGTGAACTGATTAAAACTATGAGCATCTAGCTGTTATGCACTTTTGTCTCAGTTTGGTCAATGAAACTCTCAAAAATCCATCAGATTTTCATTATTTTTATCATTAGCCTGTTTGTATAAAATAAGTTACCATTTATGGAGCCAGTGTTCTCCTTTATTCCGGCATCCAATCATTGTAAATATTTCTCATGGACACATTCTTAGAAGGCCTATGAATAACCTGGCCTCTTACTGATTCTCCCTTTTGGAGTCTTACTAGCCAGACTTCCCCAATAACTTTCAGAGAGAGTTTTCCCCCTTTCCGGGTCTTCTTTTTGACTTCTATACGCCATAGAACTTTCAAAAGTCATCACACCAATACTAATATTACCACATACCCTCCAGAAAGCTCCAAGCTGTTTATGCCTATTCATGAAGTTAATACTTTATCAAAACTTGTCCAACTGAGTAGTTTTAGCACAGATATTTTACACATTTTAGCACAGACATGCTCTGTTTAAGGCTGACAGATCCATTAGGAATTAACTTTCTGGTACATTTTCCCTCTGACATTTTCCTCACAACTGGGTTTCCTCATAACTGAGCCATCAGTTATCTCTTGCCTATAGAAAGGCAGATAAGAGAAAAGAAAGCTAAGTGAGAAAAGATATGTAAATAGACTAGCACAATATTGGACACATAATAAGTATTCAATAAATGATAGCAAGTATTCTTACCCTTATCCTCACATTAGTTTATATGTATTAAAAACTGATTACTGGACTCAACTCTTACTTCCATTTCTCATTAGATCCTCACAGAAACCTTGGAGGAAGTGAGGTTTTATCCCCATTTTACAGGTTGGGAGACTGCAGCCTAGAGGGCTTAAGTACCTTAACTGAAGTCATATAGTCAAGAAATAAGCCTATGTTTGTCACAATCACTTGCCCATGCTTTGACGTGACACCACCACCCATCATTTACCCAGCTTCACCAAGGTACTACTAAATTTTTCACTCTTATTCTCCTCTCTTTGCTTCATACTGCCATTGTCACCAACCCAGTCAAATTCACTTTTAATTTTCCAATGTTAGTGAAGGGAGTAGAAGGTGGAAATTGAGGTTAAAGGAGGAAACTTTAATGTTATTCAAGGATGACTTCATCTTAACTTCCAGCCTTCGTCTACCCATTCTCTGCTCCAGTCACACGCAGAGTATTTGCTATCTCTTCCATAAGTCTTGACTTTTCTTATCTTTATGCCACTTTTCTTTTCTCCATTTGCAATGAATCTCCCTTTCCCTTGGTTCTTCACCATTTCTTACTCCATACTCTCCATTAAAATTCAAATCTACCTTTAAAGCCCAACTCATATACCAGTTCTGTCCTGCAGTCTCCTGGATCTGCCAAGTCAGAACTAACCACTTGCTCCTCCATGCTCCTGCAATGGCAATGATGTTAGAAGGGCGAGTGATTTTACAGCTCGCTCACCACCTGTGGGAAATATGTCCTCTTTGCCCTTCCACATCCTTTCTCCACCCAACTCTATATGGATGGCTTGCATGGCCTATCTTAGTAAGTGTCCTTGCTCTGGCTTCCTTTTGGCTCACCAATGAAGAGTACCAATAGAAGATTGTAGGGAACGAAGGAGGGGAGTGAAGTTAGGGTATTAATTCTTGCCAAATTGCTGGGAGTTGGCTGCATCCCCCAACTAACGTATAGTGCTTCTCTGTGGGGCGTCACAGCATCTTTGGGCAGGACTCTCTCTCCAGCAAGGCTTCCTTTCTCTTTCATCTCCTATAAAGTAGCCACACTTTTACTGAACCCAGGGCACTACACTCTCTCTTGATTCTCTACATTGGGCTCAATTTATCCTTACTGATGTACCCCTGATTTCCTGCTGAGACCCTGTCTGATGAACTTCGTAATATGCTCTTCTAAGCTGTTAATTTTATAAACCACATTATTACACTTATTAGAAGAATGTCTTCAGGATGTGTCAGTAAGCTCTGATTGATGATAATGGTAAACAACTAGAATTTATGGAACATAAAGTATGCTTTGGTTACTCTCTTGAGTACACCGTGTGCATTATTCTAATTAATTAAAATCACTATTAGCTAAGCAAGGCACACAGATGGTAAGAGGTTCCCAGAAGTAACTTGCTCATGGTCACTCCAGTGTCTCAGTAGTGTTTAGGACTCAGATCTGTCCAAAGCCTAAACCTTAAGCTCTAGGTCTAAGCAGTGGGTCTCCAACTTGGGTATGCATCAGCATCACCAAGAGAGCTTGCTGAAACAGGTAGTGGGCCCCACCCCCAGAGTGTCTGAGTCTGTAGGTCTGGAGCAGGGCCCAAGACTTTCATTTCTAAAAATTCCTACGTGCAGCTGGTGTGCTGGCCTGGGTACCAGACTTTGAGAACCACTAGTCCAGGCATTTTAGGTCCAGAATTTCAGGTGTTAGAATAATTTTCTGGTGATAAATGTCCAAAAAAAAAAGCACTGCATTTTTCTGTTTGTAAGGAGGTAATACATTCAATCTTAAAGAGTCTATAATGGGACTAAGTATTTAAGAAAGAAGAGTTATTCTCCAGGAAGACAGGAGGAGATGGACATTCTAAGGACAGGAATGCCCTTTCAGGAAACTTGCAAAGGGAACAGAAAAATAACATAGTAAGATTCTGCTATCCAGTGTTCACAGAACATGAGTGGGATACTCTTGACTGTAAAATGGGAAGCCAACTTTTGCTCACCATATACATACCTTATTCAGTACAAATGTTTATTAAGAATCTCCAAAAGCTAGACACTAGGCATCAGGGCTACACTGATAGAGCAGATAAAGTGCCTGGCCTCAGGGAGCTTGTGCTTCAGATGATGTACATCAGCTAGATAGACTGAATGATGGATACTATTTTGGGTTCACACTTCATCTCAAGAAAAAAATATATCCATAGACGTGATCCAGGAGTCAAATGGCAAAAGACCTAGCCTCAAAGTGAGAGTTAATTTCATTAAATGGTAGGTAAAAATTATTTTATATGCCGAGATAGGCTCTGCTTAAAAGACACACTATTCCTCCAAACGTATTATACAAGCCAGCTTATGAACCTGTGACTTTTTCTAGGAGAAATGTTGCCTTCTTTCCCAAGAAGGGAGTGGTAGGGGTCGGGGTGGAAATAGTTTCATCATCAGAGGCACAGTCTCACTACCACTGCTCAGCTCCAATCCGCAACCTTCTGAATGGTTTCCAGACTAAGTAATTTAGCAAAGTGATGAAGAAAAAATGGCCCATTAATCTTATGATGCGTGTTATAACTTAACTCTGGGTTTAGCATAGGAAAAATATTATTTGCATTGATTAGAAATATGCTTTATGGCTGCATATATTATTCACTCTGAACATTCTAAAATTATTAGCTGGGTTGACATGATGAACTGCACAGGAGTACTTCTAGATGGCATCTCAATGTCATCTGTTACTCACATCATATAGGTCTAGGAATCAATATGTATTTTACTCAATATGAGATCTTATTCCAAACACCAAAATATGCCTGTTTTTATTCGATGGTTATCATCATGAAACTACCAGCTAAACATCATTTAGAAAATTCAAAGCAAGTAAATTACTGTATTAACTGTCTAACTATGATTATGACTTTCCTCCACTTATAGCTGATATAATAATCTGGTCAGTCTGACTAGAAGGATTTATTCATTAATTTACTCAAATGTTCTGAGGTATATTTTGAAGGACTTAAATTATGGTCTGGTTTGTAGGATCCAACAGTAAGGGTGCAGTTTATCTCCTACAAGCTCTGTGACCTTGCCCAAGTGACTTAGCATCTCTGAGCCTCACTTTCCTAATCTGTAAAATGGAAACAATAATAGAACCCAAGTTGTAAAGCTGAAGGAAAAAAAGTAATATGGTAATGTATTTTGGCACAAAAGAGCAGTTACGCTGATGGTCATTATTTGTGAATACCGTTGCTAAGATTATTGAAAACCTGTTGTGTGTTAGGTGCTGTTCAAGGACTAGAATTTTAAGACTGTTCTTCACCTTTATCCCAGTTTTACCTGCAAAGTTCTGCCATGCACTGGAAAAACATACTGGTATTTCTCGGGAAGGGGACCACTCAGGTGACATTTTTGTTTCACCAGGTATATAAAGTATACAAAGGTTATAGTGTATCTTTTAAGTCCTTTGGACGTCTAGTTACCTTTCACTAGAATGATTCTAGTAGATCCTGATAGATACCTGAGACAAGGTCAGGTCAGTGATGTTGGTACCTTTTCTGGCTTAAGAGCATGGGGCAGAAACACAGGAAGAGAGGTCTTCCTTTTCCACTCCTGTTACTAAGAACCCTCTCGAATAATGACAAAATGAAACAGATCACTACATTGTTGCATGTTGTAGAATCAAAGCAGTGTACAAAGCAAAGAGCACTGGCCTCCATTATACGTGCATTTCACTCGAGATTCACTTTTCTAGACCGTGGAGAAAGCAGATGTTCCAACACTTTCCAGGTACTGGAATATTACAAGCTGGCAATCTCCACCACTGCATGTTTGATCACACTATTCCCTGCAAATGGAATGCTGTTCCATCAAGGTCAGATTGACCAGTGCAGATACCTGATTTTATCGTACGGTCAGAACCAAATTAACTTACTGAAATTCTGCCCAGCTCAGGGTCTACTTTCTCTGTGAAACCTCCTGTGAGATCCCAAGTTACAAAAAACTCTATCTTCTTCAGAAGACATTGTATACTAGATAAATAGTAATTTACATATAAATATATGTATATGTGTGTGTGTTTCTTTGTTACATTAAGTTATAACTCCTGTGGTTTCTCTTCTTAACTAAACTGGACCCCCCCTTATCATCACAGTGGCCATGTACATCATTGTATCCTCCAAAAAATCCAGATAATAATATCATGGATTCAGTATGTAGTTGTTTAATAGAAAACAATTAACTAACCACTGCAGAATACTAGTGTCTCTCCAGGTGTGTTCAGTGGATCATAAATCCTATGAGACAGTCCATGAAGGAAAAGATTTCAAATAAATTTGGGATCTGTTGTCCACTACATCTCCTTATCAGAGACTCATAATTCACAAGACTCGTAAAAAGCTCTGTAGCAAAGAAACTGTTGACTTAGTTTGACCCAGTATTTCTCTTACAAGAGTATCAGTTCTGGAGGTCAAGGACATTTTCCACCTCTAATACAACATCTCTACTGCCTAGTAGAGTGCCTGGCACTTAGTAGACACCTAATAAATATTTGAATAAGTTTCAACATACATTCCCCTATTAAGCTATAGAAGAAAAAAACAGTATATAGTAGATTTTGATTTACTTGGGGAGAATAATAATATGAATAGATAAATTTACACAAGTCATTTTAAAGTATATATATTTGATAATACTTTTTTCCACAAATCTACACAATTGCACATTTAGTGGTGATAGTAAACCAACTACATTTGCTTCTGAAAACTTGCTAAGAAGGATGGCTACTAAAAACTACAACCTGAACCCAAAACAATTGATTTAGTTCATTGGTCCCCACTCCTTAGCAGTTTTAATATAGAAGGAAATAGACGCATATATTTCTTTTCTGCCATAATATGACATCATATAAGGAATGCTATTTTATTAGCTAGAAATAAGATTTGCTTTTGTTATTTTAGAACATCTGATCACATAAGAATAATTCTAGATTTTTTCCCCTCCTGTGACTCTCATAGCATCCCCATCTAAAATAGACTTTGGAGATTTAGATCAAATGTCATTATCAATTGTCCTAGACTGCTTACTATGTGCTTTCACCATAGATTTTAATGTCAATAGAGAAAGGAGAAGGAAAAGTCAGAGGGAAATGAAACAGGTGTATGCAACACCCCTCTCTACTACCGACATTTCTCAGAATTCTGGGGGAAGTTGCATCTATAAGGGGAAAGTTATTCACCATGGAACTCATGGTGGTTGAACTTCTCATGAAGAATTTTTTTTTCACTACTGAAGAAAAATATGTTTGATTTTACCATAACTGAAAAGTTCTCCTGTTTCTACTTCTGAGGTTTGCCCTCAAGACTACTGTTTACCTAATGGAAGTGACTCCTATGCATGGAGGAAAAAGTGCACCATTTGAAGGAAAAGCTAAAGGAGTGATATTCAGGTAGCTCCTCATTCCACCAATGAAAACACACACATAGATTTTCCACTTTACACCTCATTTTCCACCTTATTTTCATGATTTTGAAATAAATATGTAGGGTCTGATGAGTTTGTCAATAGTCTATAATTATTAGTGTTATTAAAATAGAATACAAATGATAAGCCATATGTAAAAATGCTGTGCGAATAAACTGCTATACCCCAAATACTACAAATGAGTGAATGGCAGTAATTGCTAAGAGGGATTAACAACATAAAGGATATTAAAAAAATGATGACCGTATTTCATATTTATGTGTCTTTTTCTCTCTCACTCTTTTTTTTCTTTTTCTTTCTTTTTTTTTTTTTTTTTTGCGGTACGCGGGCCTCTCACTGTTGTGGCCTCTCTCGTTGCGGAGCACAGGCTCCGGACGCGCAAGCTCAGCAGCCATGGCTCACAGGCCCAGCCGCTCCGCAGCATGTGGGATCTTCCCAGACCGGGGCACGAACCCGCGTCCCCTGCATCGGCAGGCAGAACACTCAACCACTACACCACCAGGGAAGCCCTTCTCTCTCACTCTTACTCAACTCCTAAATAACTAAGAGAATATGCTCACAAATGGTAAGAATGTTTTGGATGTTCGATGTGTGTCTGTGGGAAAGAACACAAAAAAACTGCCTCAATTAGGTCAAATATCATACAAGAGATGAATGAGATTAGAGATGGGATTGGGATTTGTGTTAGTTACTCAATAGCTAACCAATCACAGATATGACAGTGTAGTGCAATATGCAAATATACTTTTAAACAACTTCTCTTAAGTTGTCTACTGTCTGTAAAGACGATCACACTCAACAACTCTGCACTTAACCCCAGAGCTTCTGAGTTAGAATCTGTTAGAAATAGGTACACGTTTCATTGCTTTGGCAACATTTACATGGCTCTGCATCAGGCAATACAACTGCTAAGATCACACTCTGGGAATTCAGGAAAGGCTAGTGTCCAGTTCTGGTCGTTCTACCACCCAACTGTGATCTAGGATAAATTCCTGATTAAAAAAAAAAAAAAGAAAGAAAAACCCTGAAGATGCTGAAACAGTATTTCCTCCTTCACAGGGTCGTCATGGGGATAAAAGGTCATTAGGATAAAGTGCCTCTCACCCAGGAAACACTGATAAATGCTACTGATGCTACTATCATCATCATCACGACCGATCAAGAACATATTGCCACATGGAAATTCAACATTCCCTGGGCCATTCACAACTTTCCTTTAAAGGACTCATATTCTACGTGGGGTCTTAACGCCTTCAAATAACAGAAAATACAAGTCTTTACGCCTTTTTTTCTGTAGCTAATTTTGGCATCTTTCACCTGTGTCCACTTAAGTGTTGGTTTAGCATATTCTTGTCACACAAAGAAGCTACTTCCCAAAGAGAGGAACAATGTGTCAAGTGACAAAGACATTGAGTGAAGTCTTTCACATCCTAGATTGTCCACGGTACAGCTCAGCTGGTCTCTGGGTTGGAAGGCCTGGGTCTACTTTGCTCGTCTGTTACAGCGGAAGGGACACGGTCCTTTAGCATGTGGTCTGTGAAACAGAGGCAGCTGCGGGTAGAATTATAACACAAGCAGAACTGGCTTCAGTTCTTCCTTCTTAGGTCTTTTTCTTCTTGTTCAGCTGTTCAAGGAACTTGCCTGCCCTCTGTCCCTGCCAGGACGATGTTACATCTGCCTGGATAAGTAGGTCACCATTGTATATCAGGAAAGGTCTTATTTGTAATCATCAGGAACCAGATACGGCTAATTTGAGCAGAAAAGGAAACTTTTGGAAGTTTATGGTTAGGTCTCAGTAACTGGAAGCAGATTAAACAACCGAAAGCCAAGGCTATGCTATTGCAATTATAGGATCAGGCCAAAGTGATGTTATAAGTCCCAGCTGGCCTTGCTACCAAGCAGGAACAGGAAACAGGAGGTTGACCCAGCACTGCTGGCCTTGCTTCTTTACATCATTTATTTGTCATTCAAAATCCAAGAGAGGGGTGCAGTTGGCCAACCCGAGGTCGCCCGACTGTTTTCCATCTGTAAGGGAGACTGAGCATGTGAGTAAACAGTGTATCTGACATGTTCAGCTTGTATAACGAGAGGAAGGCTCTGTTTCTCACCAAGACCCACAAAGTGGAAAATTCCCCAAAGAGAAAGGAATTTCAGATCAGATGCTTGGAAAGTTAAAAACAACAACAACAAACAAATGCAGATGCGGAATTAAAGACATGGAGTCATTAAGAACCTATATGTGGAGTGATTCAGACCTGAGTTCACATCTGGAGCAAGCTACTCAATCTTGCTGAGCTTCAATTTTCTTTAAAGGAAACAACGAGGAAGATGATATCCACATGTAAGTTGTGGTACACATGAAGAAGGGTAGTACAGTATATGATGCCTGGCACATCCTATGCATTTTCTAAAACTACTAGTAGTACTATTATTATTGTTACTTATTATACAATTTATTGTAGAAATTAACAGGGAGAGTATTAATAAATGTTAATACAGTGCTAAGTGTCACATTTATGATCTCAACTAATTATTTGTTGATTCAACAAACATTCCACATATCAGAAAATAACCTGTTAGTGTATATATATATATATATATATATATATACTTTTTTTTACAGAAGAAAAGAAACCCTGAGGCTTAGAAAGTGTAAACAATGTACCAAAAGTCACTCATTTAAGAGGTAATGGAATATTATTCAGCCTTAAAAAAATGAAGGAGATCCTTTCATTTGTGATAATATAGATGAAACAGGAGTGCATTATGCTGATGAAATAAGCCAGACAGGATAAATACGAATGATATCATTTATATATGGAATCTAAAAAGAAAAAAAGCCACACTCATAGAAACAAGAGTAGAAAACTGGTTGCCAGGGGCTGGGGTGTGGGTGGGGAAAAGAGGGGAAGACTGGTAAAAGGGTACAAACTTTCGGCTGCAGGATGAATAAGGTCTGAGGAGCTACTGTATAACATAGTTACTACAGTCAATAATACTGTATTGTATAACTAACATTTTCTGAGAGAATAGAACTTAAGTGTTCTCACCAAAAAAAGAAAAAAAGGAAAAAGGTGTCATGAGCTGTTAGATGTATTAATTAACGTGATGGGAAGGATCCTTTTGCAACGCATATGTATATCAAATCATCATGATATACTCTTTGACTATCTTACAATTTTGTCAATTATACCTCAATAAAACAGAAAAAAAAAGAGGTAATAAAGATGAGACTCCAATCCAGGATTATCCAGCTCAAAAAACTACACTCTTAACCATTACAATATAGTATCCATCCATATGTTGTAACTGTAAAATGCTTAACACAAAGGAAACGTTAAATAAATGGTATTTATTCTAACTCTAATGCTTACTAGATATTAGTTATGTGGTATGCTTTACTTCTAACTACAAGGGTATAAGGTGCAAATTCTTGCTACAGAACATAAAAGCCCCTGTGGTACCCTGTAGGATAAACACAGTACCTGTAAATCTCTCATCTCTCAACCCACAGTCTCCTCAAGTTGGAGGTCTTTACCCCCTTTATAATGTGGGAATAATGCCTTTCCCACATTTGCACTGGGCATGAAAATCCATACTTCCAGGTGTATACTGAACCTCCACTTAGCTCCTCGTCACCTTGGAATCACCAGACCAAAGATCATTTATTCCATTAATATAAATGATGTAGGGATAGAAGTACAGAATATACAGAGAGTGTTGGAGGAATCCAAACAACAAGTCCTCCACTCTCAAAACAAATTTTAGAGTTCCAAAAGTAAAGAGCAATGTTTGGAAATAAAACTAAAAATGAAACTAACATCTACAATTAGCCAAGTATTTATTATGGGCCAGGCTACTTACTAGGCACTTGATAAACATTACAGCTCATCTTCCTGCAGTCCTTCAAAGCATATAATATTGTTTCTATTTCATAAGAAGAAAATTGTATCTAAGCAGGTTACTGATTAGCCCAAGACCACAGGGCTAGGCTGTAAGAAAAGAAGGCCAAGTTTCAGTGGTCAAAATGGTGATGGATGTTATAACTAGAAGATTACGGCTAGTCGAATAAAAATATTCAAAACGGTCCTAATGTATTATTAGGATTTCTTTAGAATAACTTGGGTGCCTTAGTGAATACAGTAGCGGTAGGCACTACAGTCTCTTTAATTTGCTAATCATACAAATCTACTTTAATATTCTTGGTGACAAGGAGCTAACTACTGATAAGACAGCTTCTTCAGTTTTGGGGCTACTCCAGGGTGAAATGCCGGAACGTCTTACTGCCTGCAATGTTACCTAGTTCTACCAGGGGGAATAAAGCAGAACAAGTAGCCACTGTTCTTGACAAATGGATACATTTTCAGTTTTTCAAAATATGAGTGTCAGATTCATTCATTGTATCAGATAGATCTGTCAAATGGCTTTGCCCATTTACTAATGGATGGCATACTGCAGACACACGTTAGGTCAAAGGACTCAATGTCACCTCATTGATACTGTCATCAATATAATTTGTATTGGCATTTTGTCTCACCCTGACTTTAAGGACTATGTGAGGAGATCCAAGTCTCCAGACCATGGACTGATCACCTCTGCTTGACACAGTATTCTCTGCTCATTTCCAGAGGGGACCAAGGATGAGCTCTTGTACTTCTGAGTCTATTCACCCTACCTGGCAACACATACTAGCTGGGCTGATTGGATCAAGCAGGAGCCCCAGAGTTTAAATTTCCAGCTGCATTGGAGGAAACAGAGGCTATGCCCCAATCCCATAACCCCTCACTTCTTACTGCTAGCCTATCCTAGGCTGTTCTTGCTGATAGGAGTACTTCATGCTAAAAATTAATTTTGCTTGCCTAATGGCAGTCACACAACCTCAAATGCCATTTTTATAAATAAGGCAACCACCAATGGAGTGTGATTTAGGGTTTTTTCTTCTGTAGACCCTGCCTACCCTATAAAATGTCCCATTACTGCATCATGGAGACTATAATCCCTTTCCGAGGGAATAGATTCTTTCCAACCATAAGATGAAATAAGAACTTACATTTCCATACTGCCCAAAAGGAAATAAATTGATTACAAAATGCAGGAGAATGACTGATTTTCCACATTTGTTGTGTTCATTAAAGGGTTTTTGAATAGACTTGACAGTATTAAAGAAGTTCAACACACACAAAATAAAAATTAATAAAGAGAAAAAAATTGCATTGACAACAAACAACAAAATAAACACACTGATATATAAAAGGTTGTTATACATCGATGAAAAATGGATGTCATAAAGTCACAAACTAAAAAGTATTAACAGCCAATAAAGATATGAAAATATGTTCAACCTTGCTATTATTATCAAAGAAATACAAATAAAATAATTCAGGTGTCATATTTTACTGATTAGAATTGACAAAGTTTTAAAAAACTTGATAATACTGGTATTGATATTGATAATACTGGTACTGATGAGTGTGTGTAAGAAACCACACTGGATGTTAAATTCTTGGTAGAAATAAAAAGCACGGTAACCTTTCTGGAAGACAATATGTCAGTATGTACCAGAACTGACAACCAGCCATTCAAGTTCTAGAAGTCCATTCTAAGGAAATAAACAAATGCTCAAAGACATATGAACAAGGATGCTTGTCTCATTGTTTAGCAAAGCAAAACAGGAATAATCTAAATGTTGAACAGTAGGGACTGGTTAAGTAAATAATAGAATGCTGTTCAACCATTAAAAATGATGCTGCAGATTTTTATTAGGTGATGAGTAATCATACTTATATTACTAAATAGAAATGTTATAGAACTGTTTTGTAGTTTGATATAATAATTAAAGGTATTTTATACTTGCATTGTATTTATATGCACCCCGTCACAAAAAAGTTTCAAAAGATACCCTCAAAAATGTTACAGAGATGATTTATCAGAAATGGGATTTTGAGTTATTTTTCCTTTTTTCTTTAAATCCTTCCAATTTTGGAGTTTCTGCAATGAGCCTGTATTATTTTTACAATTAAAAATATTTAAATTTACAACAAAAGGATCTAAATTCCTCCAGTTTTCCATTTATTTTCCACCCTGGCTCAGGGTATTTGTGTAAAAAAAAAAAAAAACAGCTTATTTTCTCTTTTGTATCAATCTAAATTTACTTTTCATAAGTTAACTATTTTAGTCTGGCAAACGTTTCACACAGGAAAATTGTTAAGGTCTGAGTATTCTATTACCTTTAAAAGCACTGGAAACTTTGAAATTCTTTCTTTCAGAATTTTCATATAATACTGAAAGGCGCGGGGGCGGGGGGGAGATAGCAAAATGAAGGGAAATAGATAGTAGTAGTCAACTTCAATTAAGAAAAAGCAACAAGAGGCAGTTTGTACTCTTTTGATACGGCAGAAGCCCCATGTGTCAACTCATGCTAAAAAATGTATATATACACACACATATATATGTTTGTGTGTATTATATGTATATGTGACACACACACATAATTAATCCACAGTCTTAGGCTAATCACTCATTGTGGCAGAAACAACGAGCTGTTGACTACACTTTAATCAGCTCCTCCAGCCTGTAGAGGCATCACTAGGACCAAGATAGGAACAACATTCTCCATCTCCGCTTGCATCTGGGTATGGTTCTATCCCAAAGAATGTGACCAGAGGTGACCTGAAGAGTTTATGTCTGAAGGATAACGAGTTGATAATTGTAGCTTGCAGCTTCCTCTCTCCTTTCCTTTTTAGGACAAACGTAGAGCCACTTGATGAAGGTGGTGGGTCCCTGAATAACTGAGCAGAAAACTGACCCTCAGACCACCAAAGTCCATACTACACTCCTGAGTGAGTGAGAAATGAACTGTCCATGTGTTGCTCCACTGAGGTTTAAGGTTCATTATTTAGTGTTTAACTAACGCATTTTTTCTTTAAACCTCAGTTGCCTTCTCTGTAAAATAGTCTTTGAAAAGGATCCACTGTAAGTTTTTTCCATTGCTTATGTTTTTATCTTAGTTTTTAATTCTCAGAAACATTGCGCGCATTTTACCTTTTAAGTTAGTAAGTCTACTTTTTTTCCCACAAAGACGGGTTCTTCAAGTTATGGAGAAGTCATAGCAGACTGTTGCTTCAGTTTAAGATACGCATTCACATATGAGATGAGAAGGGTGAGGACCCAGAGAAACGCCTTTGACAGAGGGGAGTGAGAGCATACTGAAGAATGTTTAGTAATAAAGAATTCAGATGGGAGAAACGGATGGGTTACATCTAACAGATTTGCTCAAAGGAATTCTGGAAAGGCAAATATGTGAAAATGTATAGCAAAGACATGAAATGCCTTTTGGTCCCTAAATGGATTTCATTTCAAAGACGTGCATATTGCAAATACATGTACCATAACACTTCTCTGTCCACTTCTAGAATTTTCTAAAGCCTGACAGAACATCTGCAGAGAGAGGATGTCATTCCAAGATAATCGACTGCAAGTTACTAAATTAAGATAAAAATGTCCTTAACCTTGAACAGTTTTTAAAGAGATTTTAGAAGAAAGGAGCCCTCCAGGGGGTTGTATAACTATATAATTGTACCCTTTCTAAAAGGCTATTTACAGATACATAATGTTTCCCCTCCATTCTTTAAAGTAAAATATAGGATAAAAAAAAATAGTTTGGGGATAATATTTGTTTGGGACAGCAGGCACTGCTAATCAGTACCACTCTCTCCTTATTCCTTACTAACAGAGCCCTGGTTTAGGAGACCCCATTATCCTTAAGGCTAAGGTGGCCAGTTTAAAATCCGAGCTGATGAGATCTAAGTGCAAGTCTGCTGACCATCTGTGGTAAAAAATTTGCTCTCTGAGTTAGACACTTCCTTTTTTTTCTTACTTAATTTCTTTTTTTTTTCCTTTTCTTTCTTCCTGCCCAAATTGTTGGAACACTATTGGAGATTCTGGGGTCACTTTGAAGCTATGTGGACGTGCTAGAGATGTGGAAGCTGGAAGAGTGAAGCAACCCAGTCCCCTGGTGATGCCCTTCAGCAGCTGGACTAACGCTAGAGGGACTATCTCTAAACTTCCTGCTACCCGTGGAAAGTAAGGTAAATATCACTCATTCACCTTCTGTTACCTACTAACTGATCCAGAACTCTAACCTCAGGGTTCTAGAACCCTTCTCAGTATGCCATAGTCATACTCATGTTCCGGACTCCTGATCATCAGACTTGCTTACAGCAGATGTATGGGGAGGGCGGGCTCTTCTGGAAGCCCTCATACTTCCTCCCCTACCCCCACCACACACAAATAATGATCTTTATGTCCACTCATCCTTCTATCTACACTCAGAGGCCAGGGCCCCCAGGAAGGCTTCACTGACAACCCTTTACTCCTCTCTACATGCAGAAAGGGTAGAGGTGTGGGCTCTGGAATCAGACTTCCTAGACTTGAATTCTTAATCTGTTACTTACCAGTTTAGGACGTGGGCAAAGTAGTTACCTTCTCTGGACACCCCTGTAAAAGAGGAACACTAAGTAGCACCTATGTACCTTACTGAAAGGATTAAATGAGCAAATGCAGGTAAAGTTCTTACAAGTTTTTCTTGGGTCAATCAATTCTAGCTGCTATTGTTACCTTTGACTAATTTAGGGCAGAGTCCCTTTGCCCTCCTTTGGTTCTCTGGGCCCGTCTCATTCACAACACACACAACCGCATACTGCAGAGTTTTGAAAGGTGGTTCTCAAAATGTGGTCCCTGGGCCAGCAATATCAGCCACACCTGGGAACTGGTTAGAACTCTGGCACTGGAGCCCAGCAATCTGTGTTTTAACAATATTCTCAGGCAAATCTGATGCACACTAAAGGTTGACGACAACTGAGAACATCTGTCTCAGACTCTACTGGAGGCATTCACCAAAAACAGAGTTACAGGACCTTACACCTGACCAGCTGGAGAAGGGGTCTAGTAATTGCATGATTTTTCAGCACATAAATGTTTGAGAATCACTGCCATTTTGAATGTGTGTTTCACTTGTCTGTTTTTCCAGTGGACTCTACTTCCTTGCAAGGAAGGTTCGTGAAGATTTGTTGCTGTTGTTTGCATTATTAGTTTTATTATGCTAATTCTAGAATCTCTGGTGCATAGTGCAATCTCAGGCAGGAAGTAGTGGCTCATTAAAACAGGTATCCCAAAAGTCTTAGTAGAACTTCAAGATTAATTCCTTCAGGAAGAGGTAAAATTGTCATTAGATGCAGATGATATGATACTATATAGAGAAAACCCTAAAGACTCTACATGAAAACTACTACAACTGATAAACGAATTCAGCAAGGTAGCAGAATACAAGATTAACATACAGAAATTGGTTGCATTTCTTTATACCAACAATGAAATATCGGAAAGGGAATGTAAAAAAACAATGCCTTTTAAAATCACAACCCCAAAAATAAAATACTTAGGAATAAACCTCACCAAGAAAGCAAAAGACTTATACGCTGACAACTGTAAGACATTAATAAAGGAAAGTGAAGATGATTCAAAGAAATGGAAAGACATCTCATGTTCTTGGGTTGGAGGAATTAGTATTGTTAAAACGCTCATACTACCCAAAGCAATCTACAGATTTAATGCGATCCCTATCAAATTACCCATGACATTTTTCACGCAATTAGAACAAATAATCCTAAAATTCATACAGAACCATAAAAGACCCACAATTGCCAAAGCAATCCTGAAGAAAAAGAACAACGTTGGAGGCATAGCCACCCCAGACTCAGACAGTACTCCAAAGTCACAGTAATCAAAACAGCGTGGTATTGGCACAAAAACAGACATATGGATCAATGGAACAGAATACAGAGCCCAGAAATAAACCCACACACCTCAGTTAAAGAGACAGTCTCTTCCGCAAGTGGTGTTGGTAAAGTTGGACAGCCTTATATAAACCAGTGAAGTTAGAACACATCCTTTCACCATACACGAAAATAAACTCAAAATGTCTTAAAGACTTAAACATAAGACATGACACCATAAAACTTCTAGAAGAGAACACAGGCAAAATATTCTCTGACATAAATCATACCAATGTTTTCTTAGGTCAGTCTCCCAAGACAATAGAAATAAAAATGAAAATAAAGAAAGGGGACCGAATCAAACTTACAAGCTTTTGCACAGCAAAGGAAACCATAAACAAAATGAAAAGACAACCTACAGAATGGGAGAAAATATTTGCAAATGATGCGACCAGCAAGGGCTTAATTTCCAAAATATACAAACAGCTCATACAACTTGATGACAATAAAAGCAAACAACCCAATCAAAAAAATAGGCAGAAGACTTAAAGAGACATTTCTCCAAAGAAGAAATACAGATGGCCAATAGGCACATGAAAAGATGCTCAACACTGCCAATTATTAAAGAAATGCAAATCAAAACTACCATGAGGTACCACCTCACACCAGTCAGAATGGCCATCATTAAAAAGTCTACAAATAACATATGCTGGAGAGGGTGTGCAGAAAAGGGAACCCTCCTACAACACTGTTGGTGGGAATGTAAGTTGGTGCAGCCACTGTGGAAAACAGTATGGAGGTTCCTCAGAAAACTAAAAATAGACCTACCATATGATCCAGCAATCCCACTCCTGGGCGTATATCCAGACCAAACTATAATTCAAAAAGACACATTCACCCTGATCTTCACAGCAGCAATATTCACAATAGCCAAGACATGGAAACAACCTAAATGTCCATCAACAGATGAATGGATAAAGACGATGTGGTACATATATACAATGAAATACTACTCAGCCATAAAAAAAGAATGAAATAATGCCATTTGCAGCAGCAACATGGATGCAGCTAGAGATTATCATACTAAGCAAAGTAAGTCAGAAAGAGAAAGACAAATACCATGATACCACTTATATGTGGAATCTAAAATATGACACAAATGAACCTATCTATGAAACAGAAACAGAATCAGAGGCATAGAGAATAGACTGGTGGCTGCCAAGGGGGAAGCAGGTGGGAGAGGGATGAACTGGGAGTTTGGGATTAGCAGATGCAAACTGGTATATATAGACTGGCTAAACAACAAGGTCCTACTATATAGCACAGGGAACTATATTCAATATCCTGTGATAAACCATAATGGAAAAGAATATGAAAAAGAATGTCTATACATATGTATAACAGAGTCACTTTGCTGTACAGCAGTAATTAACACAACGCTGTAAACCAAGTATACTTCAATAAAAAATAAGTTAATTAAATTTTTAAAAAGATTAATTCCTTCAGAAGAACAAGTACTACACATTCACAAAAAAAGCACCCTTTGAAAGTTTAAATTTTTGAATTTCTTTGCCACTTCCTTAGTTTTGATCATCTTGGACAATATATTTTTTTTTTAACATCTTTATTGGAATATAATTGCTTTATCATCTTGGACAATATATTTTTAATATTGACTTTTAAAAAGAACTGTGTTTCAGTGTTTGCTATCCTTAGACGGAAAGAGATAAGTACAACTAAATACTTATTTTTCAAAAGTCTCAAAAGTATAAGGGAAATGAAAGTAATTATATCTTCAAATGATTTTGGGGTATGTTTCTAATTTCATACTTCTGATGCGATTAAAGACTAAAACTGTATTAAGACACTTGAGACATGCCGCATTGGTATTAAATGAATTTAATTTTGTGTAAAGTGGTAGAAATATTTTCTTCAGCGAACATACCTGCAAATATAAAATCACAACCATAAATCTACAAAAAAGCAAGCTATTGAATGAAATCTGATTGGTTATTTCCCTGCAGTATGGATCTGCTAATAATTTAATTTACTACTTGCTAACAGAAGCCAAAATTTAAATATACATACATATATATGTGTGTGTATATATATATCTCTTCAATTTTAAATCATTCATATATATGAACAAGTATACATACACATATATAACAATTGTTCATATATATATAGATAGATAGATAGATATACAATTTAAATTAAAGAAAGTACATCTGGTGGCCTATTTTTTCCCCCCGATTCCTAAAGAACACCATATTCTATTCTAGGCAGTGGAATGTCAATCCACCTTAAGGGTTGTTCAATGAGCATATCTGAGAAACCACTGGTTTAGCCAATGATGTACTTATTGAGGGAGGCCCTAGTGCCACTGTCAAGAGCTTATCCACAGGAGAGATAAGAAGGTACTTGTTTGGTTTGTGAAAAGAAGGAGTAGTGAGGAATGGCAGGTAGCTGCAGGCTGATGACACGTGATGTCCATATATATGTAGAACCAACACGCCCATAATTGCACCCATTTTCCATACCAAAATCCAAAGCCTTTATATCATTAATCCCAGGCAAAAATGGTAAGATTCATGTGTGTTACTATCCCACGGCTTCAAGACGCCTATAAACTAATATGAGTATGTCTTAGTTTTATCAGTGGAGGACAAACCAGGCTTCTATCACCAAGCCCCATTCCATAACAGGCAAACCAGTCCAAGACTTCTCTGAGTGCTGCAGGAGAGTCTATGGAAGGGGCGCTCACTCCACTGTGATGCCTAAAATGCCTTTGCACAGAGCAAACATTCAATACATGCTGAGTGAATGAATGAGTGAACTGGTGTCATAAAACAGGCTTATTTGAGGGAAATTCCATTCAACGGCTGGCATTCCTTCCTACCCATCTTAACTGTTAAGCTTGCCATCAGACAAAAATTTAATTATAAAACGTTAGAGTTGAGGAAATTTTAGAAACTTTCTACTCTCCAGAGGTATACAACTTTAATTTAGTGGTAAAAATCACTAGGAGTGATTTAGGAGTCTATCAGACCTGAGTCCAAATTCCACATCTACCATATTTTCGTGAGCAAATAACTACTTCTGAGGCTCTGTTCCATGTATGCATTATGGGATATCATAATAATACATACATTAATTGTATGACTATCAGGGGATGAAATGACACAACCCATTTGCCATGGTCGGCTAAGTAATTTGCACCAAGTAAGCACTCAAGACATTAGCCAATATTAATAGCGGAGAGACGAAAACAAAACTCTGGGACTGATGCCTACCTTAGTGGCCCCAGTGGTCATAATGACTTTCTTCCATTCAGCCTGCTCTCTTCTCACTAAGACTAAGGAAGAGAAGATGAACAAATTAGGAATAACAATTTGAAAATGGTTTTATACTCCCTGAATGAATGGAATTATAATAAAATGATTCACGAGTTCTGCAGAAATATGAGACTTTAGATCTTTACGTTAGTTCTCTACAAAACCAATTTATGGCCCTAAGATGTACCTTCCCACCCAGCCCCATCCTTACCAGGATCAAATATCATTGTAAATGGAAAAGTCAACAACACATAATCAACAAGCTAAGTTACAAGCCAGTGAAGTCTCGGAGGTTTGATAGAGAAAATTCAGATTTATCATTATATGTAAAAATAAGATGATATGAAGAACTCAATCTAAAAAATATTACCTGGAGATCTATAATCTCTACAATAGTGCTATAAAAAGTAAAGAGCTAGAAATCTATTTAGATGGTTTTCCTTATAAGAAGGCACTTTCTGTATAACTTCTAATGTACTATTGATGAGAACAATTCAACAAAATTCAAATAAATACCTGCAGATGTCCTACAAGAAGAAAAGAACAGAGTTAGATGTGACAGGGGATAACTGGACTTCAGGATGAGTAAGACCCTATACTTGACCTCAATAAATTAACATGAAATACAGTGGATGAGTCATGTACAGAATGTCAGAATTCTAAAAGGCCAAGCTAAGTACCAAAAGGAACATGTGGGGACTCTTAAGAAGGAAATAAAATATTGGTTAGTTGATTACGAAAAGGCAGAAGGGAGTAGGTTCCCTTTGGCTGCTCTTTGAAGAGATCACTTCCTTTCCCCCCTAGTCCTGAGGCTAGGGTGGCATGGGCAATAGAGGAATGTGGGGACTGAGAATCATTTCTACTCTCACCAGAGTGGCTGGAAGCAGATTTTCTTACCAGGATGTCATGTAGTAGTATGCTAATATTTAAGGGTTCTTGAGGTCAGAGAGAAGGGTTTGAATACTCCGGCTCCATCTCTTGCTGTGGGTCAAGTTTCTTACCTTTCCAACACCTCGGCGTCTTTATCTGAAAATTGGGGATGATGATAATGTCTCCCACCTGAGTGTGAGAACTACATGATATAGTGCATACGCAGGGCTAAATTTGGCGCCTGGCAAACAGAAAGTGCTCAGTACGGCAGGTGAGTGTAGTGACAATAAAGGCAAAGATGACGGGGGTAGTGCCGGTGCTGCTTCTGCCCCCAGAACAGGCTCTGACTGGGAGAGAGTTAAAGCACCTTTGGGTTCATGGGGGTTTATATATAAGCAACGGTTGATCAATGTGAGCTGGTTGTCCAAATGATTATGTGCAACCTAAGAAAAAAATGGGCCTCGGATCTGCTCAGCTACTTAATAATATTAGCAGCGGTAGTAGTCAAAGAAGCTAAATTTTATTAAGTGTTTATATGCCAAACAACGTGCTGAACGTTTTAAAAGGATTTACTCACTTATTACAACGAGGCTATATGCTAGGTCCTGATAATGTTATTCGTCTCTTTCAGATGTTGACTGAGCCTCAGACGGGTTACAAAAGCACCTAAGATCCTGTTGTCAGTACATGATGGAAATGAGTTCAAATCCAGCCTGTCTGACTTGTTCTTAATCACTAAGGTATGAAATTAAGCATGTTGCCCTTTGCCTGATTCTCCTCCTGAGGCCTGAATATTTCACTTAGCTGAGTGCAGAAGAGAGAAAATTCTCTCTCCTTGACCCAACTTGGCATCAATATCCAACTCCCCTTCTCAAAATGGGTTGCTTCAATGAGCAGCAATGAATGCCAGGTCGTGGACCAGTCACCTTGATGACTAAGAGTCAGACACTAGGGAAAGAAAATGCTCTGTGACAAACCTACCCTTGTACAGAAACAAGACAGAAATGGGGGGACAGGGCAGAAGATAATGGAATAAGGCATAGGAAAAATAGCACCTGGCATCGTGACAGTAATAATAATAATAGTAGTAGTAGTAGTAATAGTAATAATAATAGACTTTACTATGCTCTAGGCACTGTATTAAGTGCTTGGTGTAAGTGACTTCATTTTAACATTGAAAACAAGTCTATGGGGATGAAATATTATTAACATCATTTTATAGGCAGGAGTATTGAGGTTCAGGTAATCAGGTAAATTGCCCAAGCTCATATGGTTAGCCAGTGGAAAGCAGAGATTTGAACCAGCACCTACACTCCTAACCATTATGCTATAACCATTATGCTGAAGACATAAGAATTCCAATGGTCTTTCCCCATAACCCACTCCTGCACTCCAGACTTAAATAGTCCAAGATCAAGAGAGAGCAAGCTTGGAGTTGCCACTCTTCAGTAAGTGTCAATCATTTCAAAACAGTGTATTTGCTAAGAAGATGCAGTTCCTGTGATAATCTTCTCAACCAGGTATCAAGAAACAGGAAGCAAAGATTCAAGTAACAGTATGTTCCTACTTACGAGGAAGGTGGGACAGCATAGTTGACACTGGGCTTAACTGTTCTGGAAAACGTGGTCCCAGTAGGCATACACGCTGGTACACTTTCCCCACCTACCAAATACAAAAGAAGTATTTCATTTCCATGTTGCTCTTCAAAGTTCCACCTCATTCGTGCCTGTCATTCATCCTCTGGCCTCTTCCTGTCTCCATTTCTGTACAGAAAGGTGCTGAGTCTCTGCTCTCGGATACGAAAAGGGTGTGTTAGGAGAGGGAGCCATGGTACCTCGATGTCTTTTTTTTTTTCCATCTTAATTCTATTATGCCAACTCCACTGAACTTAATTAGAGTGAATACAGAATTACACAATTACCCTCTGTTCTATTCTTCAGATGTTATATTTTGATAAAATTTACGACATGCTGCTCTCCCCTTGAACACCAGATGAACACTAGAAATGGATGTGTGTTGACATAAAATCTGTTATAATTACAATTAAAGTACAGCTTACATAATGATAGTGTTATCATAAAATTATAGATGTGTAGAGACAACGTGGTCATGCATTTTTTAGTATAAGTACATGCTTAGACCAATATCTGTTAGCGGAATGAAGATGGAAGAGAATTTTGGTTAAGCCACAAAGGCTGTTTAAGGACTTGCAGATAGCTAAGGGAAACTCAAAGACCAGTAAGATAATACTTCCCCTGCCATGTTTTCAATTGCAAAGTGAAGGGAAGATGTGAAAGTAAGTACCCCTATGGAAATTACAAGACAAGTACATTTTTTTCCTTGAATACCTGGGTAAATGCTTAAATTCTAATGTATATCACTGATGCAAATTTTCAACTGAGTTTGATAAATCATAAAATAATAATTATACATATATGTATATAAAACTGCATGGAACTAG
This sequence comes from Pseudorca crassidens, assembly GCF_039906515.1. Taxonomy (NCBI): domain Eukaryota; kingdom Metazoa; phylum Chordata; class Mammalia; order Artiodactyla; family Delphinidae; genus Pseudorca; species Pseudorca crassidens. Next base: position 153,137,906 of record NC_090297.1, on the reverse strand, counting down.
ACAGTTCAGAATTACTTCTAATTAAAGAGGTACCCTATGACAACTAACTTAAACCTTACAAAATATGGTTCCAAGTACCCTATCAGAGTGAAAAGTAGCAGACTGAAAGGTTTACTGTAAATGTTTGTAGTCATGGTGTCTTAACTAAAACTACTGTGTCACAAATACTATTAAAATAATTGTGACATTTTATTCACTTTTACTGCAAACAACAAAACAAACTATAGGTATTTTTTCATTTCAGGTAATTATTTTAGCTAACAGTTATTAAATGTTTTGAGAAGACAGAGTGCTAATTGCATTACTTCATTTTATCTTTAAAATAGCGCTTCCATGTAATTATTCTTAATATCTCCATTGAATTAAAGTGTATCTCTAGTTTAGACCTTTCTTCAGAACTGCAGACTTGTGTATCCAACTGTGTACTCAGCATCTCTACTTGGACGTCACGAAAACATCTCAAATCTTAAACCTCCAAAACTGGTCTTTAATCCCCCAAACATGCTCTACCCCAAACTTTTTCCATCTTAGGCGACAGTAACCACACCTTTCCAGTTCCCCAGGCCCTAAATCTCGAATTCACCCTTGACCCCCTCTTCCTTTCCATTCTTGCATTCAATCTACCACGAAATGCTGTCACAACCTTCCCAATGTGCCACTTCTGAGAATTACCAGCCGCTAGCAGCCTGGTGCAGGCCACCAACATAGACCTCGAGGATCCTGTAGCCACCTCCCGAGATTCTCCCTGACTCCACTCTCTCCCCACATCCTCAAGGCCACAGATAGAGTTGCGCTTTTCAAACAAGAGACAGTTCATGCCACACCTTGGCTAAAATCCTGCCCCTGGCTGCCTACATTTAGAGTAAAAGACACAATGCATGTGATGGCCTCCCAGGACTTACCCAATCCATCCCATCACATATCCGACCTCCAGCCCTCCTGCTGTCTCTTCCTCCCCACTGGCTAAGTCAGCCAGGGTGGCCTCCTTGATATTCCTCCAAGCTGCCCGGCATATTTCTGCCTTAGAGTTTTGGGACTGGTTATTCTTGCTCCCAGGGAGTGGTCTCCCCATCATACATTCTGACAGCTCCCTCACTTCAAGTCTTTGCTCAAATGTCAACTTATAAAATCCACCCTGACTACCCTATTTAAAATTAGAACCTACCTGTACACTCCTCCAGCACTCCCAACCCAAGCCTCTTCAGGGAGCTTCACATCCTTTTCCTTATCCCGTAGCACCCATCAACTTGTGACAAAGCATAGAATTTATTTATAACATCCGTTTCCACACGAGAGTGTAAGGAGGGAGAAAGCACGCAAGAAGGAGCACGCAGGCAAAGGCTCTTGTCTAATTTATTCATTGATACGTCCAAGCATAGAGAACAGGAAGATGCTTGATAAACAGTCCTGAAAAAGATACAGATGAGGAAACTAGTAGTAAAGCTCAGAAAGTTTAAGCAACTTCTTCAAGGTTCTAGAGCTAGAAGAGGGTCACAGTAGAATTCACACTTGGGGATGTCTAACTTCAAATCTCTTAGCCGCTCTGCTATCTTTTTTTTTTTTTTTTTTTTTTTTCTTTGCGGTACCCAGGCCTCTCACTGTTGCGGCCTCTCCCGTTGCAGAGCACAGGCTCCGGACGCGCAGGCTCAGCAGCCATGGCTCACAGGCCCAGCCGCTCCGCAGCATGTGGGATCTTCCCAGATCAGCTCACAAACTCTCAACCACTGCGCCACCAGGGAAGCCCCTCTCTGCTATCTTAAGTCCATGCAATTCAGGATTTGTTTTAATCAGTGCCATGGAAATTCTCACTCCACTGAATAGGATCACTAAAGTGTTCTCTGTCTAGATTTATATACATATTTTCCATTTAAACAAAGGAAACAGAAGAGGGGAATTCATCATGTGTTATTGCGGTAGTTTTACAGCAATTTTAGCAATAATGACATTTAAGTAATAGTGATATTTAATGATAGCATAATAATAATAAAATAATAGCTCTTAAATGTATTGAAGACGAATCGCATGCTAAACTCGGTGCTAAAATATTTCCATGTATATTTTGTGCAAAATCCTTATGAATATTCTATCAGATGAGCTTTATGTGTAACTCCACCAGGCATACTTCTCTTATTCCGCTTTCAAAGATAAGGAAATTGATGAGAAGTGTGGTAACCGTTTGATCAAGATGAGACTGGTAATAAGTTGTGAGTATGAATTTAAATTCAGATCTAACTCCAGAATTTGATTCTCAATCCATACATGAAAATTCTGATAATTCCTTTGATAAGGGTATGTTCTCTCCTGGAAAACATCCCCCATTATGTCTGCCTGTGCTCATACCTTCAGAACACAGTCAAGTTTGAAACATGATAAAAATGTTTAAATAGGGTGCTTTAATAAATGGAAATATCTTCATCTAAACAATAACACAAAAAGGCAGGCTGAGCCCTTTGAAGTGGCTTCGTTGCTATCCTCCATCCAGAACAAGAGAAGGAATCAACAGCTGCAGAGTAAAGAAAGCATGAAACCCAGAGATGGAGGATTCTGTAAATGACCAATTACAAGACTATTAAGCCACACTTTCATAGCAAGAGGCAAAATGTTCCATTAAACTGAAAATTCTTCTACCCCTCACTCCAAGGCCCACACAAACATTAATGTTGCATTTATTAGGATGTATTTCCTGTGCTCTATCAACGTGACTTTCAGCAACTGTATTAATACAGTCCTTTCGCTTTGCACATATATCTGAATGATGGATTCCATTACTGGAGTTTTGTAGAAAGAGTGGAGTGACTGAAGTAAAGTTTGGGAAGAGCCATCATAATCCATAATGATGGGCACTGAATCAGGACAAGAAGAAACCTCTCTTCTCATTTATTTGAATGAAAATTCTACTATATATTTATTGCCTCTGTACAGGGCCATCTGTTGAATAATGGAAAACAAGCATCTTTCATTTGCAGGTAGGATTTGTGTGCTCAAGTTTCGATGGGCCTGCAGAATTAATCTTGTTTTAGAAATGAAATAAAATGTAATTTCTTACTGTAAGTAGATGTGGTTAAGCAACTGGCAACTTTGATGTCTTTAAATCACTGCAGTTTCAGGGTAGGCAAATCTATAATTATTTCAAGCACTTCTTTATTGGTGCAACAACTGAGCAGTGTACATAGTGGTCAACAACCTGGGCATTGTCAGACGACTTAAGTTTGAATCTAGACTTTGCCACTCACCAGCTATGTGACTTTCAGCTATGAGAAGCACTTTCTTCAGCTTTACAGTGTGGATTATTATATGCCCTTTGCAGAACTACTGTAAGAACTAAATGTATATGGGCACAGTGGCTCATAGTAAGGGCTCAAATTAGTACTGTGGTCACTACTAGTAGTATTGAAAAGAAATTAGAACTTCTATTCTCATAAAGTGGGATATGTGTCCCTTTATCATTGTAATTTCATATCATTTTACTTTTGACCTTGTAATTTAATAGCTTGATCCAAGAAACATTTAGCAGTAAATATAATTGAAAGAAGATTACCTGTCAAACATGAAATACTGTAGTATCAAGTGTGCTGGCACAATACTCTTCTCAGATAATTAACCTGTAAAAATATGTTATTGTCTTCTTTTTAATTAAGCACATTGAACATATATATTTACTAATGGCAGGACTGAGACTAGAGTATACTTTGTGTAATTGGCTATGGTCTTTTTTTTGTTTGTTTTTTTTGTTATCACTTCAGAACGAGACAAACTTAAAGAAAGGAAACACAACCAAAACTCAGTGGTTGGAAAAGAGATGGATGTGAACGCCCACTTGTTTCTTACGTATAAAGTTACCCCTCGCAGTGTTTTGGAGGAGAAAACGCTGGCTCTTCCCAACGTTGGTTACATACACAAAGATTCCAAAGACAAGACAAGTGCTTTGCAAACAAAGTAACTAGAACCAGCTCAGGCTTCCCCGCGCCGGGTCCTACGTTCCACGGTCAGAACCACCAACTGTATCCCCCCGGGTAACAAGGTGATTCAGAAAAGCTGGCGCCTTCAGAGAAGGGAGAAAACTTAGCCGGGAAGAGAGTCAGGAGGAAACTTGCTCAGCTTCTTGCTGGGGTCTGAAACGATCCCAATAGAGTCCTTAAACCCCTCAGGTTTCCCCAATCAAGCACCCTCGCCTCCAACCTGGGCCACCCCAGATCTGACTATCAGACGACAGAAGCCTGCGGACGCACGGAGAGCTGACCACCCCACGAGAGGGACCTACGCGCGGCCGCGCCCACTCACCCGCCGCTCCCCGGGAGACGGGAGACCAGCCCGGGGTCCAAGTCCTCGGCGTGGCAGACAAGCCCCTCTCCGGGCCCGGCTCCAGCTCACCTCGGCGCGGCCCGCCTGGGCGCCGCCATCTTGACCACATAGGGGGCCTCGCGCCGGAGGCCCCTGAGCGGGCGCCCTGAGCGGAGCCGGAGCGCCGGGGAGGCCCAGGTCGGCGTCCTACGTCCCCCGCGCGCTCGCGCCCCGTCCACGAGCGACGAGAGTCCCGCACGCAGCGCCCGACCCAGGCTTCCGCGGAAGCGGCGCCCCGCGCAGCCCGCACCGCGGCTCAGGCGGCGCCGAGGGCGGTCCGGGCGGAAGAGCGGGCGCGGGGCACGCGCTCGGTAACCTGGCAACGCGGAGCAACCCGGCGTCTCCGGCGAACCCCAGCCCTCCACCGCGAAGAAGCACGGACCCCCGCACCAGCCGCCCAGCCCGCGCCACCCCTCCGTCGCTCCGCCCGCCGCTGCCCGCTGGCTATGGTCTTTTAAATCCATGATACAACGTCTATATGTAACAAATCTGTTAAACCCTAAATGTTTATGATACTCAAGTAATCCATTATCTGAATTATTCTTGAAGATAAAACATCCAAGACTTCTTAATTGTATGGGTATACATACATAAAATACACGTGGAGGTAACTTCAAATATAGTATGTGCCTGTCTCTATTCCTTCCCTCTCCGCTCTTTTAAGAAATGCCCCTTTAAAAATTGCCCACTCACCATCTGTTAGGTAAATTTGCTGAAACACAGTAAATGTGGAGACAGAAATTGTTATAGAGACTATTCCAAATGACACTGACACCTGTATTTATGAAATTTTTAAGAGGGTAAATTAGAGTTGTTTTTTTTTTTTTTTAAATCCCACTATAGTAACACCACATCATCCTAGGTGCCCAGTTCTATCCAATTACATAAGATGGAGAAAGAGAGAGAGAGAGAGAGGAGAAAGAGAAAGAAGAAAGGAAGAAAACCAAGTACTTATGTATAAAATGTTGCTCCCAAAGTTTGAGATTATACTCAAGCATCAATGAACAGAAGGAAAACACTTACAAATTTACAAATGTATTTCATTTATGGTATGAGGGACACAGGTTTAGATTTGCAACACGCTCCCACAAGGGTCAAATTGACCACTTTTTTCTATTAGTTGCTCTCGAGAGAACAAAACAATGGAAACAGATGCCATTCAATTCCAAGTCTATAGCTTAGACCATGTCACTGCACATGAAATATTGTTCATTCAGAGTCAGCACATAGCAAGAGTAATTTATACTCTGAGTGTTTGCTCTCAAGTCAATAGCAGAGAAGCCTTGAATAAAAACGTTCCCATTACTTTCCATTGTAATAGATCTTACTTATAGCCCATGAAACAGTGGTCAGAGGAGGTTTATTCTTTGGACACCATATTATATAATCTCTCCACTTTAAGCCATCCCCCACTCGGCGATTATTTTTTAAATACGTTACTCGTAGTCAATATTAATTTACATTTAATCTTTCTTAGCATTAGGAGAGTATTATTTTGTACAGGCTCAGAAACAAATCTCCCGAAATTCCTCCCTGATGCTCCCTTCAGGCTGAAAATGCATTGCAGGGTGGCTGCAGTGACTTAATTCTAGTTGGCAGAGCCCTGGCCACACACTAATTTCATTAGCCTCAAACTCCTGGATTTGAAAGATCCACTGAATATGATTCCTGTCCTCTGACATGTCACTTACTAACCAATTCAGTGTGCATACAGAGGAGAGAAAGGACTTGCTCAGCTCTGGCCCACCGGCAGGCAGATGAGAATTCCCAGTCAGAGACACTGTTTACATCTGAGTGGTCATTCTTGCCCGGGTCCTCATTTTCAGGAAGGAAGTTCAATCCAGGCTTTGCCGGCAGCTGCAGCATTTGTTACATCCATTACTAGCTCCTTGTTCCTTCCTGCCCCCCAGTGCTTAGCATCCCCCATTTCAGTCACTAAGTCTTCCTTCCCCCAGCCTAGAAGCTTACCTCACCATAAATTTTTATCTCAAATGATAGGTTTGGCACATTCCCCACAGCAACCCACAGGGACTGGGGAAAAGAAAACTCAAATCTCTGGAGAGCTAAGAATTCAACCATTTAGAGGAGTTTCTTTTATACAGGACAGTCTTCATTGAGCTGAACCCTGCAATCCCAGAGAAGATTCACCTACCCGTTCTTTTCCTCTTTCCCTAAAGTGACTGTGTCTTTGAACAATGGGTCTGTGTCCCACTATTCTCTCTATTCATTTTGCAGGTTTACAGAGGCTGGGAAGCTGGGGACTGGACTTACATGCCAGGAGCTTCTAAGATCACACGCAAAAATAAGGCTACTGGAAGAGATTGTTGGAATCTATCTCTGTATATTTGAACATGGGCAGTGGTTAACCAGGATGCTCACACCAAGCTTATATCCAGCTTGCAGCACAAGCTACAAGTTGGTGCATCCCTCCTACTACCAGCCTCTTCTCAATAAATGCAGGTGAAAACTGGGGGCTCTTTTCCCTCAGCTGTTCATTCCAACATGAATAGCTGCAATTTGCAAACTAGAGGAAAATGACAGTGTTTTCTCTGAATGGTTTTGGTCCCAACGCACACTGCTAATGCTGGCATTCAGTTCCTTTCCTTCCCAGCCCAGGGAACGGGGGAACTAAGCATAAGGCAAGCGTTCTCTTTTCTTGCAAGTGCCTCAGATCCACGCACCAGAGAAGGAATCAGCTCCCCCTGGAATCTTTTTCAGCAAACACAATCCTTCAGCCTAGTCGGCAAGCTCTCTCTTGACTTTAAGATTTCACTCTTTTTTCGACAGGCAGGCCCATCTGCAAGCTCCCAAGCTCCAAGTGAAGGCACCAAAATAATTTTTAAAATGTCAAACAGCAAATGTGCCTTCAACCCCCAGAGCTTCAGTAAAAATACTGTGAGTTGCCCCTGTGGTTCTCAGGTGACCTCTGGCCTCATCTTCCCTGCAGCGCTGCCTCCTCAGGTTCTCTAGTTTAAGCTCAGAGGTAAAGGAAGTGCTTCTGGGTTTTGCTTACAACAACCCAGGCTCTTCCTGAAAGCATTACCTCAAAGTGAAGGCTGCCCAGAAGCACTTTTGGCCTTGCAAACATCTAGAGGTGGCATACTCAACAGGTGCTAGGGACGCTCAGAGGCTCAGAGGGGCCATACCAGGCTGCAGCTTTAGACAGGCACCCCTCCTTCTGGCACAAACACAAACTTCATACCCCTGGGTGCTGATGTAGTGACAGCTTGAATCTCACAAGGAGTCCCCTCCAGAAACCCAACATGCTTCAGGAAAGGCACTTGAGAGGGAGCCAACTTTTTAGCTACGGGGAGCATAAGGGTCAGCCAGAACATCTGGAGAAGGGACTAACTGAGCTTGGGTCCTACCAGGCAGGGAGAGAGCTGTGCATTAGGAAAGGATCACTTCAAGACAGAGGTGAACAAAAAACTTGGAGATAGGGGTAGAGAAGGAAAAGAGAGGCAGAAATTGAAAGGGAGAACATAAAAACAGAGAGACAAAAAAAAAAAAAAAAAAAAGCAGGGAGAAAGAGACACAAGGAGAGAGACACACAGGAAGAAAGACAGAGAAACAAGAGAACCCATAGTCACGCAGACCCTGAAACTCAATTTCTTCATCCAGAAGCCATCCATCTATACCCCAGGGCGGCACAGGAGCCGTGGGGCCGAGGCTGCGGGAGCAGGCGGTGAGAGAGCACTGCAGCACCGCCCACCGCTCAGCGGGCCCGATCCGCCGTCCTCGCATCTTCCGCCGTTGCCCGCCTGCACCCGGAGCTAGAGGACCGCCCGGCCTTGCTCAGCGCACCCTACTGCCTCCCTCCAGGCGCCTTCTTGTCTGGCTCTGAGAATCGTCCTCAAAACCCAGGACTGGGGTTGGGGGCTGCGTTAGGGAGGTCGTGGGAAAGGATGGGCACAGGGTGGGTGCAGAAAAAGCGACTGTGTTTCGCAGTTAGCATGAGCTCACCTCCGGGCTCTGAGCTGGCAGGAGTAGAAAGCTGATCGCCCGGCTCCTGCCAGTGGCCGGATCGCAAAGGCAGTTTAGACGGTGCAAACAACTGCCCAGAGCAAATCACCTGGGGGCACGTCTGCCGGTGGCTTCTCCCCGCTTGAGGACAGTCCCCACGCCTTCCGCCCCATGCCCTCGCAGAGACAGGTTACAGGTCGGGAAATCCAACCCGAGCGAAATGGGCAATTCACGTCCAAATGTAGGTGAAGACCTAGCCTTCGGTTTAAGAACTGCCTCCCTAAGCTCTTCTCGAAATTTTCCAAGGCAGCTGCAGCTTGTCGGGCGGCTTGGGGCAGGGAAGCTGGGGAGTTGAGAAATGCCTAGTTTCTAGGCGTCTTCTCATCTTCCATATTCCTTGCGCCTAAGTGGCTCTCACAGGAGCCCGGCACTTTTACAAGCCTGTTTTGGAACCATATTTCACTCTAATGAAAACCCATTTAAATCATCACCTTGTTTTTCGGAGACTGTTTCTTGTCAATGGGGCCATAAATCCAGAATGTCAAGCCGAATGGAGTGGAGCGCGGACAGGGGAGAGATGGAAGGGAAATGAATCAAGCAGGGAAAGTACCTCCTCGGGTGAGGTGGGAGGGACTCGGCAGGATCTCCAGGGTGGAAATGACCGAAGGCTGACCAGACCCCGCACCCCTGGAGTCCAAGCCAGCCTTCAGGATAAAGAGCGCGGGGAGCTACGGCGCGCTCTGCCCCGGAGGGAGCGCCCCCCCTACCTGGAAAAGCCTCAGGATGTTGGCTACCATGATGGAGACCGAACTCCCCGAAGCCCCAGTCACTCCAACTACTTTCTCGGGATTGACAAAAACCGGAGGCTCGCCGTTGGTGCAGCGCACTTCGGAGGTGTCCTTCTGGATGAGCGCCTGGACGAAAGTGAGCGACTGTTCGAGCGCATAAGTGTCCCTGGAACAAGTGTCCAGGATCCGCGCTCCCAGCGTCACGTTGGGCAGCAGGTTGGGATCGCTGTTGATCTGGTCCAGGGCGTAGAGCATCGCTTCCAGCCTGTGGATCCCGTTCTCCCTCTTGATGTCGCCGCAGGGCACTCCGCTGGGACCCTTCGCGTGCACCGGAAACAGCCCCCCGAGGGTGACGTCCCCCTCGATCCGAATGGAGTGCGGGGCGTACATCTCCTGGCCGCGAGCCGCCGCCGCCAGCGCGCACAGAAGCACCTCCAGCACGCAGCAGGGAAACTTCATCAAAGTCAGGGCGCGGAGCAGCTTCCCCAGCTGGACCATGCTGCTCCCGCGGCTGCGGTGGTGGCGGCGGCACTCGAGGGGACGGTGGCGGGCTCGCCGGAGTCCTGGCCCCTTGGGGTGAGCTCCTCCGGGAAAGCCCAGGGTCTCCTGCGGGCGAGGAGGGTAGGGGCGCCCGGGGAAGGGCAGCCGGCGAGGGGGGGGGGGGGTCCCGCGGCGCCTGCCAGCTTGGGGCGCCGTGCGCTCTTGGGTTCCCCGGCCAGCGCGCCGCGCTCGAGCTCGCGCTCGGTGGCTTGCAGCTCGAGCTCTCCAACAGCCCAGCACTGGGGAGAGAGCGAGGATGGCTATCGCTTTAAATGCGCGTTCGGCTCCCTCTCCTCCTCCGCCCACTCCCTCCCACCCTCGCTCGCTCTCAGGCTCTCCCCACCCTTCCCAGCGCCCACCCTCCCCAGGGTTTTGCATCATCACGCAGGGAGGGGCTGCGTGCTGAGGTAAGGGGGGAGGGAATGGGTGCGGCTGTGGGGGGGGGGGAGTACCTCTGATTGGGAGTTTCGAGGTCCCCAGGGAATCTGGGGATTGCAGGTCGCAGGCGAAGGCTGAGCTCCTGCTTCGGTCTCACTGTAGCAGCCGCTCGCTCGCCCGCCTGCACCCACACGCACATTCTAGGCACAGGGTGGCATCAGCCCCGGACAGGGCGGTTCTAGCTGGGGCTGACTGCTTCCAACCCTGAGGTCCGGAGCCGGGGCTGTCAGCGCCGGGAGAATGCGAGGTAGTCGAAGGTGATGCCGCCAAGCATGAAGGGTAGTAGGGAGACCCCAGTCTCTACTGCTAATTCGTCTGTGCCAGTTTTTCCTAAGAAAAACACACATACACACAGGAGCCTGATTTATGACCTAAAGAACCTTTACGCAGAGACTTCTCCGGGGCCAGGCACTGGGCTAGCCTGTAGGGAAAGACGCCAACAAGAAATGCTGGGAATGGAAATGCATCTTTGGTCTTCAGGGGTTACTGTGGCCGGAGCCGGATGAAGTAACCCCGGTCTCCAGTAAATCTGTGGCGGATTCGCTCCTTTTCTTCCTTTCATCGCAAGAGATGGAACAACTGAGAACTCTGCAGAGCGCACTTTCTTCTCTGGCGCTGACAGGTGTAAGGCTCCCTCCTACCCATTTCCAGAGATGCTTTTGGGCTGATGTCAGGTTTCCTCGGGCAGGAAATAGCAAGAAAGAGGTGGCAGTAGGAGGAGCAGACAGAAATCTCCCCATCGATCCAGTGATCCAGTGATCCATTCTTCTTTTTTTTTTTCTGGCTGAAGATTTGGGGGGCTTGGGGAGTGGAATCAGGATGCCAGAGCAGGTTGTAGTGCAGTTAGGAAGCTGTTTTTCAAAGGTGTCCCCTCCTGCAGGTCCAGCCCAAACTTGGCCCATTAAAGCAACAAGTGGCCCTAGTTCCTACACAAGGAAGGGCAATGTATCTGCCCTTGGTGCCCACGTGTACTGCTTATGGAGGTCTCTACTCTTGCTGAGCCTTTCTGTTGGAGTGCAGCGAAACTGTCTTATACAGAATTGAGGGTGCAGAGGAAACCAAAACAAGACTATACTTTCTGTTGTAATGTTAGTGTACTAAAGAAAAATGTCCTTGCACATAAACAAAACAACACACACACACACGCACCTAAAAAGTCAGAAGTTGGGAAGTTGGTTGTCTCTTCCACCAACCACCTGTATGACCTTGGCACTTCTGTTCCTGTGCCTGAGTTTTACTTTGCCCATCTGTAAAATGATGACATTGAATTGAATGTTTTACAGGTTAACTTTTAACTTTCAAATCCTCTGTTGAAATAGGCCATGCACCTTTGGCCATGGTGTTCTTTTTAGACCAATATCCTTTGTTGCTTTACGTGTAGGGCACCCGTTTTTTGATACCCAAAAACACTTCAAACATTTCCTGGTACAGAGGATTTTATTTTTTTTCTTGTTGACCACCCATTTATCTTCCTTCTAGGGAGAGTCCAGTCCATCATTTTCTTTTCAGACATGCCCCTCCTCCAGGTTTCAATGCTTAAGGTTTGAGGAGGAAAAAAACCTTCTGGCTACAGTGTTCACGGAAGGGAATAGAGGCTAACAAGAGTTATGCAGGGCTAATCCCTGGACTTCTGCTGGAGTAACGAGGGTGATGACATAGCGTTACCACTGTCCAATAGACAATCCGTGCTGGAGTTAAAAGAAAAAGGAGCCTCCTTCCTCTAAATGCTTTATGTATATCTTTTGGACAATGGTACACTATTTGATTTTGTAAAAATATACCATTTTACTGCCATCTTCAAGAAAAGTGATGTAAAAACTATGCGAAGCTACCCCTGTATACAATGTGATCATCCGTCACTCATAGATGTGATGCCCTGCTATATAAGTGCACACCTTGTGCAACCTTATGCTGTGATGCGCCCGCCCCTTCCAGCCAGCCCTGGAGCTGCGAGCGTATAAGCCCGCAGCTGTGCCAGAAGCTCCCACATAAACAGGGAAATATTTGAATCCCTTAATGAGAGATACCAGAGAGGAGAAAAGGCAGAGAGAAGAAGGGGTGGGGAAGAGAGAGAGGGACCTGGTTAAAACACGTGAACTCCTGGATCCACATGTGCCTGAAAGATTGCCTCTTTTTTTTTCAATTATAGAGTATTTTATTTCTGTTGTTTGAAGTCAAAATATCCTCTTGTAACTCACCTATTCTGCTATTCAATACATTGGATCAAAAAGGCTGGAACAAGTGAAATAGATATCCTGTTAAGGCAGCATTAGCTAATTTGGAAAGGGGGAAAGAAGCAAAGCAATAGAAAGGCATCCTTGGGAACACAAATACTGTGATCCTAGTATTTAGGCATCAGTACCTCAGGCTATATTTGATAGAGACTGTATCCTTATTTAGTTTTTAATTTAAGGCTATTTAGTAGGCACTTGGTGCCAAAAAATATATTTGAAGAGCTGTGTTACAAGTAATAACACTTGATTTTTCACCTGCCCATGTGAAGATCTATGTTCTCCTCTTCCATTTCCAGGTCACAGCTTGCAATTGCTCAACAAATAGTTCTTGGCTGACTGTTGAATGTTGCCTTATTCTGTGTTCTCTCTTTGCTCTACTCATTCTCCCCAAACATCTGGCAGCAATCATTATCTTCTTTTTGTTGCAGTCATCTGTGTGCATGTTTTATTTCCCTTGCTAAGCTGGAAGATCCTTGAGGGTAAGGGGCTAGGTATTATAAGGGGCTAGGTATTATTTATCTTTTTACCTCGGACAATGTTCAGAATGGTGTTTTGTACCTAAGAAGCACTCATGTGTTGAATGAATCAGAATTGGTTTGCCATTCCCCACTGCCTTTATCTCACAATAACAGAAACATAAAGTGGGCAGAGCAGAAACGACGGCAAATAAATTGTCCTCTTAGTCACAGAATGCAGTTTCTAGAACTTAAAGAATAATTAGTAGATTTTGAAATAACTTTGTTTTACAGAAATTTCATAAGATTGAAATACTCTAACCTTAAAGCTCTCGATCAACTCTAAAGGAGGGCTTTAATTGGCTCTTCCTGAGTCAAGCGTTTATTCCTGGGCCGATAACTGGGGCCATTGTCATAATAGAAAGTGTGATTTGTTACCAGAGAAAGAGGAAAGTGATGCTGGGCTTGCAAGATATTTATATCTTCAGCCAGAGTGCATAGGATCTGGAACTTAATTGGTGACGCAGTATTTGTTTGAGATTATATGAATGAAAAATCTTTGTGTAAGAGTGATTAATCTAAAACTTGGCCAGTCATTGTCCTAGTGTCATATTAAATTGCAGGAGAATCTAGTTTTAGGCACAAAGATCATAAATATAAAATGTGTTCCCAGGCTTGGTTCTGTGTAGTCAGTAATCTACACTCACCCAGTCATTAATAAAAATGAAAGTTGAGGACTCAGTCCTAACTTACATGCTTAGCATTGTATTTTGTTAACAATCTCAGTTTTATTTTCTTTGTTCTCCCCTGTCCATCATCTTCTGCAGAAAATAATGTCTCCACTTTCAATTCCCTGTCTATTTAAATCCAATTTGTAATTTATAAAGTTGTCCTCCTTAAGGGCTGCTGCTTCTGCCACAGTAATGTACTCTGGCCATTATTATACTCTTCCATCTTTCATGTAGGTCTCCATCCATAGGTTTTGTTTTCATAGCTCTTTTTTTTTTGGCGGTACGCCTCTCACTGTTGTGGCCTCTCCCGACGCGGAGCACAGGCTCCGGACGCGCAGGCTCAGCGGCCATGGCTCACGGGCCCAGCCGCTCCGCGGCATGTGGGATCTACCCGACCGGGGCACGAACCCGTGTACCCTGCATCGGCAGGGGGACTTTCAACCACTGCGCCACCAGGGAAGCCCTATACTTATGATTTTATATTTGCTTATTTACTTTTGTCTCCCCCCTCAGCTCAAGAGAGACTATATTCATCTGTGTTAATCACTGCTGTGTTTCCTGAACATGCCTATAAATCATACTGAAGAATGGTGCCTGAAATTTGGTAAGGGATCAATCAATTTTCTTGGCTGGATGAAGAAATGTGTTCATAAATTAATGAACAGATCTTCGGGGCTTCTGACTTGAGGACTAATGGGAAGAGGATGGCAAATGGTTGGGACAGGGTACTGCAAGAAGTAGTATTTGGAGTACTCTGATAGCTATCCTAACAGATAAGATTGTGTTCATTTAAGTAGTTTTAATGAGAGAGCTGGGAACTAGGGACACACAGCATTAAGGTTTTTATAATGCATTCTGTAGAGTTCTTTTTAAGTCTGTACAAATATCATTGAAAATATATGCATACATATACACCTCTGTTACTTTACTTAGTGCTTTACGAGAGCCCCTCAAGGAAGGGGTAGTAGCAACTCTCAGTATCCTTCCTTTATGATGAGCTTAATTTATTCAAAGTTACATCATAATTTATTTGTAACTGTGAAACTAGACTTAGTTATTGAATAGACCCTCCCTAGAAACGTGTGACATTAATAAAACCAACAAAACTTTGTTCAGTTTCCAATGATAGACACACTACAGACTCAATTATGGGCCATCCAGTTTAATGAAGGGAAGAAGTGATTGAACAAATATAGAGCAAACAGAATATGAAGTCTTATCCTCCATTAATATTAGTAACGGATAGTGTGGGCTCCAATGCCTTCAAGATAGCTTGAGACCATCATCTCTGTGTCATGGGCAGGGGGATGTTCAGCCAGGATGTCTTTCACTGTCACTGAGAAAAATTTCCATAATATATAATGATACCTACTGAAACTGATATGGGGCATTTGGATAATAAGGAATCCATTAGCATATTTTTCCGGAAGCCTTGACTACAAAATGAAGACAGTAGATTTGGACACTTTCAGTCATGAAGAAGTTGTTTGGATATTCATCTTTATGCCTAATGAAATAAGCTTATTTCATCTCTGCAGCTTCCCATATACCATTTTCCCACCTCTGTTTTATGTTTGGAAAGACTTTTAGAAATTGAAAGTCAAGTTAAAAAGTGAGTGACAACTTAAATGATATATGGAATATTTTGCTGACTTACAAGAGCATGCAGAATTAAATATGACCCAGTTCAAATGTTTATTTTAACGTGTATGTTGAGGTGGAGTTTTCAAGGTGCCAGAAAATGAGAATTCACCTTCCAGTGTGTGTTACCAGTTCTGTTCATTGCACAGAATCATCTTCATAAAACATACTGTTTTCTATGTACCTGGTATATATCTCAATTAGTTTGAAGAATTTCTCAGGTACCTCTTAACATGTAGTGCTCCAATTCCAATCTTGCCAAGTCCTGTACCAGTGACACAGCACACAGGAGTTTTACTTCTCTTTGTTTCTCTGGGTTGTTCAGCACCCAATGAAAGAACAATGGAATGGGATCAAAGAGATCAGGGTTCTTGTCCCAGATTTACCATAAAATAATTGTGTCCTCTTGGGAAAATTATAGTCATTCTAGGTCCCTTTTCTTTACTTTGACAGAGCTGCACTAGATGACCCCAAATTATATAGCACTCTTTCAGTAGTAGCTTAGATGTTATTGGTTTTCTGAAACAAATGAAGACAATGACACATGAAGCTGTGCAACATCTCTGTAGCTCTGTTGTCTTAGAGTTGCCTGCATTTTACCGATGATAAGATGACTGTGCATAGAAGTAGATGTTTGGAACCAGCGGTTCCAAAGTAAGTGGAGGTAAACCACAAATTTCCTTCCTTCCTGAAGCTCACTTAGCCAAAACATAGGCTTCTGAATATTGAGCTGTAAAGCATATTATCAGTACATTTTAAAAGAAGCTATTCTTCTAGGATTTCCAATTAATAGCAGGAGGTTTTGAAATGCTTAAAAGATCATCTAATTTTGTGAGATTTACAGCTCTATTTTCCTGTCAAGCAAGTTGTATTAGTGCCAGAGAGTCACCTGAGCTTCTGGATGCTTCTCTGAACCTCTTGAAGTTTTCTTCTTGCTCTCTGAAATTCATGCCAGGTAAGCCTCTTTCTAGAGCGTATGTACAGACTTGTGTATTTTCATATAGGAAAGCGATGCAGTGAGTCAAGTCGGGGGTTAAGCCCTCATTCTCAGAGTGGTATTGAGCTCCTGGTGAAATATAATCATCATTTCCTCAGAATCGAATAGCAGTTATCTCAGGTGTATAATCCCATTAACTATTTATACATTTACGTATGACACATGGATTTATTGTACCTACGAGGTGTGTTCTCTTTGGGAAGTACAAAGCTCTTAGAGACATGGGTTGTTCGTTTTTTTGTTTTCCCACAAATACTGTGACCCTTTGAGCAGGAAGGTCTATATTTTACTAACATCTAGAACCAGCAGTTAACACGTGTCTAAGATGTAGTCAATAAATATGAAATAGATAAATGAACACATTTTTATGTAAGGGCCAGGACATGGACAAATAGAAATTTTTCATTTTCAGTCACAAAGCAACAACAGACATAAAAATGATACAGACAACAAGTGCTACGGTCATTCAAAGAAGGCATAGAATAGATAGAAGGATCTCCTCTATGGCACAGGGAACTATACTCAATATTTTGTAATAACATCTGTATGGGGCACCTGCTCCACACCAGGCCCTATGACAGGTGCTTACATACTTTCCCTCTCCCCCATCCTATGGGGAAAGTACCTCTGCTATAGATTTAACATTTGCCTCCCCCATTAATAACTTTTTTAAACCTTATTCACATTGCATCAAAGGGAAGCTTTGATGCACTGCTGAGGTCTTCTCAGCAAAGCTCACGGGAATTTGGTATATGAGGATCCACACTAGCGATCCATTTCATCGGTGTCAATCTTTCTGGACAGTTTGGGTGGAAAGGACAATTCCTGAAGGTGCGATACCTTCACCGCATGTACTAGCATTGGGTGTTGCTTGTGTGTGTGTCACCGACTTCAGCCTTGCTGTAGCAATAATAGCTAAGATACTGTAGAGCTGAGAGGCTATTTAAGTATATATAGATATATACATAAGCTAAAAGCACCTAACTTTTTTCTACCTATTGCTTACTTTCCACAGCGGTGTACACACCACACTTTAGGAAACAGTGATGTAGTCCAATTTGTCTTCTCATTTGAAGATGAGAAATGAAGGTCTGGAGACCTTTCATTGCTCAAGGTCATTCGAGTGTTTAAGGGCAGGATGCTGGGGTTCCTGACTTCCAGGGAACCTAACTTTTCTCTGAAATTATACTGCCCCTTAATCTCTTAGCAGTACATAAAACAAATATTGGTGACCTCGTGACATGCCAGCCCTTGGGTGAAATGGAGATCTGTGACTGGCTCTCAAACTTTTAAGAAATGGGAGTCTAGAGGAAAAAACCCAAAACAGTCATGCAAAGACTCACTGGGCTAGAAGGGGAGCCCGTGGTCGTCTAGCTCAGTGCTGGGCTGAACGCTGGATCGTCCAAGGAGGGTCTTGGAGGCCTCTCTGCAGGCCAAGTAGTCAAGGCATAAGGGGGAATCAGGCAGGTTTGCTTCTGTTTCTTCATGTTATTTTCATGTAAGATAGCACTGAAAACTTCAAAAGTAACACTGGAAATGTGCTGTGCTTGTCCATTTTCATCTTATAGGTAATGACATGAAGGCTCAAAGGGGGATCGTGTTTTTCTAGTTGATAACAGACAGCATTCCTCATCCAGCATTCCTATAGCTTAAAAAAGCAATAGAGGCAAGTGGGTCCATGAACGTGGGTTTTGTGGTCACGCAGATTTGAACTTGCTTCCCAGCAGGGCTTGAATGGAGTTTTTCTCTCCAAATTAGGCAAATTGCTTCTCCAAGGCTCAGTGTTGTTGGTCAGTGTTGTTATAGGGGAGTGAGGTAAAAGCATTTTCTTCACCATATCCTGCCCCAGACATGTTATCTGAAAGGAAGGAAGGAAAAATGGGAGGGATATATGGAGAAAGAGGGAGGAAACTAAGGTGGCAGAGAACATTCCTAAAAGTCCTCCATGTTACTTCTGCTGTGCTTCCACATGCTCCTTGGGACCTCGCTTGCCAACAGAAATGTTGATTAAGCACTCTGGTCCTTATGTACTTTCTGCATTGGGAACACTTATAGTTAGGTTTCAGGGCTCTGAACTCCCCAAACTGGGGAACTTGTCATTAAAACGTCCTTTTAAAAAGCACAAGTGTCCCAAAGTTTAATGGCATTAGATTTTGGCAATGATTTCTTGAATATGACACCAAAGGCACAGGCAACAAAAGGAAAATAGAGAAATTGGACTTCATGAAAAATTTTAAAACTCTGTGCATCAAGACCCTATCAACAGAGGAAAAGGGCAATCAGAATGAGAGGAGATGTTTGGAAATCACATATCTGATAAGGGATTAATATCTAGAGTGTACGGAGAACTCCTAAAACTCAACCACAAAGCAAACAACCTGGTTAAAAAATGGGCAAAGGACTTGATTAGACATTTCTGCTAAGAAGATACATAAATGGCCCATAAACACCTCAAAAGATGCTCAGCATCACTGATCATTAGGAAAATACAAGTCAAGACTACAGTGAGACACCACCTTACACACCTTAGGGTGGCTACTATGAAAACAAAAAATAACAAGGGCTGATGAGGATGTAGGATATTGGAACCCTGTGCACTACTGGTGAGAATGTAAAACGGTACAGCCATTGTGCAAAATATCATGGTGGCTCCTCAAAATTAAAAGTAGGATTACCATATGGTCCAGTTCCACTTCCTGGGTATATACCCAACATAACTGAAAGCAGGTTTTCCAAGATACTTTGTATACCTATGTTCATAGCAGCATTGTTCACAATAACTAAACTGTGGAAGCAACCCAACTGCCCACTGACAGATGAATAGATAAGCAAAACGGGGTGTATACACAACAGAATATTATTCAGCCTTAAAGAGGAAGTTCTGACACAGGCTACAACATGGATGAATCTTGAGGACATGATGCTAACCTACCAGTCACAGAAAGACAAATGCTCTCGATTCCACTTGTATGAGGCACCTAGAGTGGTCAAGTTCGTACAGACAGAAAGTCGAATGGTGGGTGCCAGGGTCTGGGGGTAGGGGTTGCTGGAGGGCAGAGAGTTCCAATTTTTCCAGAAGAAAAGAGTTCTGGAGATTGGCTGCCGCCCAACGTGAATCTCCTGAACGTTTCTAAACTCTACACTCATAAGTGATACGATGATACAATTTTATGTGCATTTCACTACAATTAAAAACCAAACATGGACTTCCCTGGTGGCGCAGTGTTTAAGAAATTGCCTGCCAATGCAGGAGACACGGGTTCGAGCCCTGGTCCGGGAAGATCCCACGTGCCGCGGAACAACTAAGCCTGTGCACCACAACTACTGAGCCTGCACTCTAGAGCCTGCGAGCCACAGCTACTGAAGCCCGTGTGCCACAACTACTGAAGTGCATGCACCTAGAGCCCGTGCTCCGCAACAAGAGAAGCCACCACAGTGAGAAGCCCACACACCGCAACTAGGAGTAGCCCCCGCTCGCCGCAACTAGAGAAAGCCCGCGCACAGCAACAAAGACCCAACGCAGCCAAAAATAAATAAATAAATAAATTTTAAAATTTATTTAAAAAACTATTTAAAAAATAAAACACCAAACACAAGTGGCCCTCGGAGACACAGTAAATATTTTTGTCATTCACAGTTTAGAGCTGCCTCATTGTCAGGGTGCTAGTCTTCAGTCAACTTGCTGATAACTGGTAAGGAGGGGATGGGAACTTCCATGAAAGAGCTTCTGAAGCTAAGTAGCCTGGTCCGTTTCCTAATTTCTTCAACGAATATCTGAGTGCTTGCTGGAGCCAGTCACTGTACTTGGTCCTCGAGATAGACAGCTGTGAAAAAATTATACGGAGAGCCTTGCAATCTGGGAGTGAGAGGTGGGGTAGGGAAGGACCCGTAAATGAAAGCATGGAAGTTTTTAGCATGTTACCAGATGATGCAGGTTACGGGAACAATAAAGCATCACAGGGAAAGAGGGCTACCCTAATTAGAAGTGGACACGTGGACAGACCGGAGAGAGCAGCCCCTGTAGACACAGAGAGAAAGAACATTCTAGGCAGAGAGAATAGTAAGTGCAGGAGGCTATGGGGAGGGAGCTGCTAGGAACAGCCAGGGACAGCGTGCCAGTGTGTCTGGAAGGGCTTGAGGGAAGGGGAGGGACGGTGTGTGTGTGTGTGTGTGGTGTGTGTTGTGTGTGTGTGTGAGAGAGAGAGACAGAGAGAGACAGAGAGACAGAGAGAGACAGAGAGAGATAGGGATGGGGAGGGGAGAGAGGGAGAAGACTGCTTTTATTCGAATCCAGATGGGAGCCTCTGAAGGGTTTTGAGCTCCGAGTGACACGATGTGACTTGGGACTTACCAGGATTACCGTGACCGCTGTACCTAGAACAGATTGAATGGGAGGGGGCAAAGCAGAAAAAGGCATTTGGAGAGGGTGCACAGAAGGGGAGAGCAGGGCTGGTGGGACCTGAGGGGAGAGGTTTTCTGTCTCTTGTAGGGTGCCAGCTAGGGTTTAGTCTGGGTGTGGCCGCCCCGCTCCCCGCCTGCAGCACTCTGCCCTCCTCACCTCCTGTAAACGGAGGCTAAGTGCATCCTTGAGGCTCTCCCAGAGAGTTGATGGCCTGCCTGGGACAGTCCTGAGTCACAGCCCCTTGGCTGTAACCAGCTCCAGGGATGCTCCTGTCCTGAGCATTGACCTCCCTCAGGGGGAGTCCTCATTCTCCGGGAGGAAATGGATATCTCACTGCTGCGGGCTCTTAACTCCTGTAAAGCTGCAGGACAAATGACTTCGCTGAACATGCTTCATGCAGGGAAGAATGGGTAATCTCAGAGAAGGGAATAAAACTTCTCAAAACTCCGAACCAGGGGATTGCAGAGAAGCTCGCTGTCTTCTCTCTTGGCTGTGTGTGTGTGAATCGGAGAAGGAGAAGGCGGGCACCGACTTGGGTCTCGGTTCGCCCCCGCGGACCATCCTTCCAGGGCAAGTTTTTCTTAGTGTCACTCGATTTCCTGAAGTGGGAGAATGAATACCCAGTGTAGAAAAGGGGGAATAAAAGTGTGTTAATTAGCATGAAATATGGTCATCTGATGACTTGTCCATTATGTATTTGAGGAAGCGAAGATTCTGAAGACCTTCACCTACTCAAGGAGAGGAAATTGCCTCTGTCTAGACCAGGACCTCTTACCTTTGCCACTGGTGACATTTTGTGTCCGATAATTCTTTGCTGTAGGCTGTCCTGGGCATTGTGGGATACTCCTACAGTATCCCTGGCCTCTGCCCAGTGGACGCCAGCAGTCCTTCCCCAGGTGTGACAGCAGAAATGGCTCCTGAACTTGTCAATTGTCCGGGGGGCGGGGAGCTGGGGGGAGGGGGGCAGAGTTGTTCTGGGTTGAGAGCCCCTGACCCAGGCTCAGCAGGCACATGGGTGAAGTCAGGACTGTGTATGTCATGTCCTCTCTGGCTAACAATAATCGATGGAGTTAAAACTAATAGTGGCTTCTGCTTGGTCACTGGGACAGCAGAGCATCCACTGTTCTGCCTTGAGAGAACAATTTTCCTGTGTTTTAACTAATAAGGCCCTTGTGATGGCTGGATTCTGGGCACCTCAACTAATAAGCATGCCTATAAGGCAAAGAAACCAAAACCAACGTCCTCCCTGATTGCTAGGGAGGGGGCATGTTTTCTTTCCTCTCCCTCTCCTGGATCCATGCAGTAATTAGCCAAAGTAAAATGAATATTAGCTCATGCTTAATTGCCTTTACAGTGTACTCGCCAGCACTGATGCAATAGTGCTAAAGCAATGTTTTTTAATAAATTTTTTTAAATTTATTTTTATTTTTGGCTACCTTAGGTCTTTGTTCCTGCGCGTGGGCTTTCTCTAGTTGTGGTGAGCAGGGGCTACTCTTCGTTGCGGTTCACGGGCTTCTCACTGGGTGGCTTCTCTTGTTGCAGAGCACGGGCTTTGGCGCGTGGGCTTCAGTAGTTGTGGCACGCAGGCTCCGTGGTTGTGGCACACGGGCTTAGTTGCTCCACGGCATGTGGGATCTTCCTGGACCAGGGCTCGAACCCGTGTTCCCTGCACTGGCAGGAGGATTCTTAACCACTGCGCCACCAGGGAAGTCCCTAAAGCAATTATTTTTTTAACTTTATGGCTTTAAATAATCCTTGGCTCTGAAATTCCCTGTACCCCTCAGCTACGTAACCACAGGCCTCTCTGCCCTAAATCCTTTTCTTACACTTTGTAGCTTTTTAAGCAAGGCCCCTCTTTAGGAAGACATAATCCCTTCTCTGTAGAAAACATGAAAGACCTGAACAAATCAAGATTTCTCCATGGAGAATTCAGCTAGTCCTGTGCTTAGCTCCAAACAAGGAAATCCATCTCTACACCAAGCAAGCCATTACCCGGACTAATGTCTGACTTGAATAACAAGCAAATTATTGTGCTTTTAATTGTACCCTGCTCAGTCACAAAGCCCGTGTGAGAGAGGAATGTGCCCAGCTTCTCCAGGAGAAACAGGTCAGGCCTCTAATCCTCCTTTTCTGTCACCTTCCCCTCCCCCTTTCCAATCCTTTCTCTTCCCAGCAGAGCAGAGGGAACAAAAAGAGACAGCTAAATTATGTTTAAAATGGAAGAGTCTAAAAGAAAAACGGCGGTCAGTACTGACTTGGGAGAGGATGCATTATCTATCCACAGCCTCTGCAGTGTGGGCTATTTGAGGACAATCAGTGTTCTCACCAGCTTGCTGGAGGGCGATATCTGCGAGGCTAAACCAGGCTTTCTCAGCCTCAGCACGACTGCTGGGTGGGGTTGGATGCTTCTTTGCTGTGGGCCTGTCCTGTGATGGAAGGACTTTTAGCCTCCCCTAAGCTGTGACCATCCAAAGTGTCCCAAGACACTTTCAAATGTCTCCTGGGTGCAAAATTGCCCCTGGTTGAGAACCAGGGCACCAAGCCCTTCCATATTGGGATGTACTTGCTCCTTCTCCCATTCTCTCCCCCACCCATACACAAAACCCAAAAAAATCATGGTTCCTGTGTTAAAACTGGGGAGATCAACGTGCTCTTCATGTAGGTAGAATGAGCGGAAAGGAAAAAGACACTGACTTGTGTGTAGTCAGGGGACAGAGTGGGAACCCCCTCAATGCCAAGACTGAAAAGAGTCTTAGGATGTGGGTATGTTTCTGGCTCCCTCTGGGAAGTGGCAATGCCCCTGGTTGAACAAGCCAACTTTCGAACGCCTCTACCCTGTGCACTTTGGAATCGGGCTTGCTGTGGGTGAGATGAGGATTGATGGCGAGGCTGCAGAGATGAAGACCCCTGTGCAGGTGCTGACTGTCTCCTCCCACCCTACTTGGGACAGGGGAGAACAACCCAGCTTCAGAGAAATACCCATTGCTCAGACAATGACGATCCTGTCTTGGACCTAAACATCGGGATGAAAGAGGGCTACTGACAAGACAGACGTTGTGCAAGCATGGGGTTGCACTTTCATTACAGACATTGAGGCAAACATTTCACTCCTGGTGATATAAAGAGACCTCCCTATTTTTAGGAACTTACAAGAAGCATTATTGCGTGTTCTTACCGGCCAGAAGGAAAGGCGGGAGAATGAGCACACTGCAGTGAGCCCCCATATCCACTAGATGGCGGTGTACATCTTCCTCAGAAGCCAGGCGGGCAGCGCTCTGGGCAGCTCGTTGGCCTAAGCAAGACAAGGGCCACTCTTCTTTCGGGAGACAGGCGTCTCCTGTCATTGTCGGCACAAACAGCCCCAAACAATTGCACTGACCACAGAGCTCTAAGCCACGTTCCAGGGCACTGCCGTCTGTTCAGGAGTGAATGCTGGGAAAATGAACCACGCTGCTAATTTGCTTGATTGGGGGGAAAATAAGATCTCAAGTGACAGTGGGTGTAATTTATTTTTCCAACAAGAATAGGGGCAAAGCCATTTCATCACCACCCCCCCCCACTGCTACCATAAATGAAAGCAATCACCTAATTAGGCCTGAATTACTAACTGGCAGGGTAAAGATCTGCTGGAAGTCAAGCTGAAGTGGGGAGTCTGGAGAAAGGGATATGATTTCTGCAGGGGAGGAGGGGAGGGATAGGGCGGGGTGGGAGGGGCGGGAGGGGAGGGGAAGGCCTGAAGCCCATTGTGAGGTCCTGTGCCCCTGTCTTCTGGGGGCCGTGCTGGCCCTGACCCTGGGAGAAAAAGAGGCTCAGTGATGTCTTCAGGCCGTTCATTTTGTGCAGGAGAATGACTTTATAAAGTGAAGGAAAAAGAACCTGTTGGAGAAAACCTATCCGAGAGTTTCTCTGAAAATACTACAGATGGAGATGAACTGGCTTGGGAAGGAGAGCACAGCCCTGTGGCGCCTGGCCACCCCGCTGCTGGTGGACCCCCCAGGAAGGTTCTCTCACGGAAACAACAGGCAGATCTGAAACCAAGTTGGGCTTTACGTCATTAAGAAATCCCCCAAAGGAATGGAATAAAGGCCTCCTTTCACACTTTGCGTTTTGCATGTGTCCTGAGGAAGCGCCTCTTCCCCAGCTGAGACAGCGCGCTGTCCCCGCGACCCAGTGAGCGGCCCTCGTCCTGCGGGGAAAGCAAAACAGCAGCGGCGTGGGTGCGCGCCCAGAGCTGCCCCTCTCGCAATTGATTTGTTCAGGGATGACTTCTTGCGTTCTAGTTAGATGTGACTTTAATCGAAGTGCTTTCCTAAGGCGATTTATCACAACTGTGAACCGTCAGTTTGCACAGCTGCTGCTCTTTTAGGGAAACGCACAGTCTCGGGAGGCGGAGGGGCCGGCGCGGGCTCCCCTCTTTCCCACGGACCGGCCCGCGTGCCCCTCGCCCACCAGAAATATGTGCGCCGCGTCCTCAGAGGCCGCCGCTTCTGTGCTCGGGCTCCTCTGCTGTTTCTGGCTGCTGAACAGCCATCTCCTCTCTCCTGGGAGGGGCAGCTGGTTTCCTTTTGGGGCGCTCCCCTTCTCCCCGTCTCAGCTCCTGCAGCGGAGACGAGGCTGCCCCTCTCTCCCTGCACGCTGTGGGCTGGGTGTGCAACCCGGCTCGGGCCACAGTCCCCCACCGTCCCCGCCGACCCCGCTCAGCGCCAACCACAGCCGGCAAAGCCCACACGGGGCGCCCAGTTAAAGCTGAACCGCAGATGAAAACCACGACTTTTTAGGGTGTCTTCAACATTGCATGCAACATACTTCTACTAAAAAAATTACTGTTTATCTGAAGTTCAGCTTTAACGAGGCGGGCATCCTGTATTTTGTCTGGCAGCCTTCTTGGTTCTAAAGAAAATGTTTGTCCAGAGCAGGTCAAATTGGAATCAGCCTAGGACTTTTAACTGGAGCTTTGGGGAAAAAATACTTAAAAGGTATCTCTTGGGACTGCTAGGCTGGTAAGATTCATGCTTGCAACTGCTGGGAGCCAGTTTTGCTATCATGTGGGGAGAGCTGCTTGAACTAGAAGCCAACACCACAGAGAGCAGACCTGTTTCATCTGAACAGGTGGATCCAGCTGTTCTTGAAGCTGGCCCGGTGGGTGGTAGAGGTCAGGGTGCTGATGGCCAGGAGGGATAATAATTTCCTACCCCTCAAATCTGGGAAGTGAAAACAGCAGGGCTGAATGTGCCCACGGGGCATGGCTTCTGTTCAACTGGAAGAGTGGTGAATGGCTATTGGGTGACAAAAACAGTCGGTCTACTATATTCTTACTTTGTTTGCTAATTGTTTTGCTGCATGTAAACTCTTTGTTGCATTAGCTCTTGTTCATGACATCATGTCTGGAGACAGGGTCTGATAGACTTACATGTGGAATTGGAGACTTAAATTTCAAATCTGCCTCTGCCTAGTTGAGTGGCTTTAGGGTTCTCGTAACCTCTACAAAGTTGAGTTTCTGGGTCTGAAACCTAAGGACAGAGGTTATCTTAATCCATTTGGGCTGCTATAACAAAATACCAGAGTCTGGGTAGCTTATGAACAACAGAAATTTATTTCTCATAGTTCTGGAGGTTGGAAGTCTAAGATCAGGGTGCGAGCAAATTCACAGTCCGGTGAGTATCTTCCTCCTGGGTCACAGTTCGCGTGTTTTCTCTGTAACCTCCCATGGCAGAAAAGTCGAGGGACCTCTGCGGGGTCTCTTTTATGAGGGCACTAATTTTGTTCATGAGGGTTCTACCCTCATGACCTTATCACCTCCCAAATGCCACACCTCCTGATACCATCACTTTGGGGGTTAGGATTTCAACGTATGAATTTTGGGGGAGGCAAATGTTAAATCTATAGCAGAGGTACTTTCCCCATAGGATGGGGGAGAGGGAAAGTATGTAAGCACCTGTCATAGGGCCTGGTGTGGAGCAGGTGCCCCATACAGATGTTATTACAAAATATTGAGTATAGTTCCCTGTGCCATAGAGGAGATCCTTCTATCTATTCTATGCCTTCTTTGAATGACCGTAGCACTTGTTGTCTGTATCATTTTTATGTCTGTTGTTGCTTTGTGACTGAAAATGAAAAATTTCTATTTGTCCATGTCCTGGCCCTTACATAAAAATGTGTTCATTTATCTATTTCATATTTATTGACTACATCTTAGACACGTGTTAACTGCTGGTTCTAGATGTTAGTAAAATATAGACCTTCCTGCTCAAAGGGTCACAGTATTTGTGGGAAAACAAAAAAACGAACAACCCATGTCTCTAAGAGCTTTGTACTTCCCAAAGAGAACACACCTCGTAGGTACAATAAATCCATGTGTCATACGTAAATGTATAAATAGTTAATGGGATTATACACCTGAGATAACTGCTATTCGATTCTGAGGAAATGATGATTATATTTCACCAGGAGCTCAATACCACTCTGAGAATGAGGGCTTAACCCCCGACTTGACTCACTGCATCGCTTTCCTATATGAAAATACACAAGTCTGTACATACGCTCTAGAAAGAGGCTTACCTGGCATGAATTTCAGAGAGCAAGAAGAAAACTTCAAGAGGTTCAGAGAAGCATCCAGAAGCTCAGGTGACTCTCTGGCACTAATACAACTTGCTTGACAGGAAAATAGAGCTGTAAATCTCACAAAATTAGATGATCTTTTAAGCATTTCAAAACCTCCTGCTATTAATTGGAAATCCTAGAAGAATAGCTTCTTTTAAAATGTACTGATAATATGCTTTACAGCTCAATATTCAGAAGCCTATGTTTTGGCTAAGTGAGCTTCAGGAAGGAAGGAAATTTGTGGTTTACCTCCACTTACTTTGGAACCGCTGGTTCCAAACATCTACTTCTATGCACAGTCATCTTATCATCGGTAAAATGCAGGCAACTCTAAGACAACAGAGCTACAGAGATGTTGCACAGCTTCATGTGTCATTGTCTTCATTTGTTTCAGAAAACCAATAACATCTAAGCTACTACTGAAAGAGTGCTATATAATTTGGGGTCATCTAGTGCAGCTCTGTCAAAGTAAAGAAAAGGGACCTAGAATGACTATAATTTTCCCAAGAGGACACAATTATTTTATGGTAAATCTGGGACAAGAACCCTGATCTCTTTGATCCCATTCCATTGTTCTTTCATTGGGTGCTGAACAACCCAGAGAAACAAAGAGAAGTAAAACTCCTGTGTGCTGTGTCACTGGTACAGGACTTGGCAAGATTGGAATTGGAGCACTACATGTTAAGAGGTACCTGAGAAATTCTTCAAACTAATTGAGATATATACCAGGTACATAGAAAACAGTATGTTTTATGAAGATGATTCTGTGCAATGAACAGAACTGGTAACACACACTGGAAGGTGAATTCTCATTTTCTGGCACCTTGAAAACTCCACCTCAACATACACGTTAAAATAAACATTTGAACTGGGTCATATTTAATTCTGCATGCTCTTGTAAGTCAGCAAAATATTCCATATATCATTTAAGTTGTCACTCACTTTTTAACTTGACTTTCAATTTCTAAAAGTCTTTCCAAACATAAAACAGAGGTGGGAAAATGGTATATGGGAAGCTGCAGAGATGAAATAAGCTTATTTCATTAGGCATAAAGATGAATATCCAAACAACTTCTTCATGACTGAAAGTGTCCAAATCTACTGTCTTCATTTTGTAGTCAAGGCTTCCGGAAAAATATGCTAATGGATTCCTTATTATCCAAATGCCCCATATCAGTTTCAGTAGGTATCATTATATATTATGGAAATTTTTCTCAGTGACAGTGAAAGACATCCTGGCTGAACATCCCCCTGCCCATGACACAGAGATGATGGTCTCAAGCTATCTTGAAGGCATTGGAGCCCACACTATCCGTTACTAATATTAATGGAGGATAAGACTTCATATTCTGTTTGCTCTATATTTGTTCAATCACTTCTTCCCTTCATTAAACTGGATGGCCCATAATTGAGTCTGTAGTGTGTCTATCATTGGAAACTGAACAAAGTTTTGTTGGTTTTATTAATGTCATACGTTTCTAGGGAGGGTCTATTCAATAACTAAGTCTAGTTTCACAGTTACAAATAAATTATGATGTAACTTTGAATAAATTAAGCTCATCATAAAGGAAGGATACTGAGAGTTGCTACTACCCCTTCCTTGAGGGGCTCTCGTAAAACACTAAGTAAAGTAACAGAGGTGTATATGTATGCATATATTTTCAATGATATTTGTACAGACTTAAAAAGAACTCTACAGAATGCATTATAAAAACCTTAATGCTGTGTGTCCCTAGTTCCCAGCTCTCTCATTAAAACTACTTAAATGAACACAATCTTATCTGTTAGGATAGCTATCAGAGTACTCCAAATACTACTTCTTGCAGTACCCTGTCCCAACCATTTGCCATCCTCTTCCCATTAGTCCTCAAGTCAGAAGCCCCGAAGATCTGTTCATTAATTTATGAACACATTTCTTCATCCAGCCAAGAAAATTGATTGATCCCTTACCAAATTTCAGGCACCATTCTTCAGTATGATTTATAGGCATGTTCAGGAAACACAGCAGTGATTAACACAGATGAATATAGTCTCTCTTGAGCTGAGGGGGGAGACAAAAGTAAATAAGCAAATATAAAATCATAAGTATAGGGCTTCCCTGGTGGCGCAGTGGTTGAAAGTCCCCCTGCCGATGCAGGGTACACGGGTTCGTGCCCCGGTCGGGTAGATCCCACATGCCGTGGAGCGGCTGGGCCCGTGAGCCATGGCCGCTGAGCCTGCGCGTCCGGAGCCTGTGCTCCGCGTCGGGAGAGGCCACAACAGTGAGAGGCGTACCGCCAAAAAAAAAAGAGCTATGAAAACAAAACCTATGGATGGAGACCTACATGAAAGATGGAAGAGTATAATAATGGCCAGAGTACATTACTGTGGCAGAAGCAGCAGCCCTTAAGGAGGACAACTTTATAAATTACAAATTGGATTTAAATAGACAGGGAATTGAAAGTGGAGACATTATTTTCTGCAGAAGATGATGGACAGGGGAGAACAAAGAAAATAAAACTGAGATTGTTAACAAAATACAATGCTAAGCATGTAAGTTAGGACTGAGTCCTTAACTTTCATTTTTATTAATGACTGGGTGAGTATAGATTACTGACTACACAGAACCAAGCCTGGGAACACATTTTATATTTATGATCTTTGTGCCTAAAACTAGATTCTCCTGCAATTTAATATGACACTAGGACAATGACTGGCCAAGTTTTAGATTAATCACTCTTACACAAAGATTTTTCATTCATATAATCTCAAACAAATACTGCGTCACCAATTAAGTTCCAGATCCTATGCACTCTGGCTGAAGATATAAATATCTTGCAAGCCCAGCGTCACTTTCCTCTTTCTCTGGTAACAAATCACACTTTCTATTATGACAATGGCCCCAGTTATCGGCCCAGGAATAAACGCTTTGACTCAGGAAGAGCCAATTAAAGCCCTCCTTTAGAGTTGATCGAGAGCTTTAAGGTTAGAGTATTTCAATCTTATGAAATTTCTGTAAAACAAAGTTATTTCAAAGTCTACTAATTATTCTTTAAGTTCTAGAAACTGCATTCTGTGACTAAGAGGACAATTTATTTGCCGTCGTTTCTGCTCTGCCCACTTTATGTTTCTGTTATTGTGAGATAAAGGCAGTGGGGAATGGCAAACCAATTCTGATTCATTCAACACATGAGTGCTTCTTAGGTACAAAACACCATTCTGAACATTGTCCGAGGTAAAAAGATAAATAATACCTAGCCCCTTATAATACCTAGCCCCTTACCCTCAAGGATCTTCCAGCTTAGCAAGGGAAATAAAACATGCACACAGATGACTGCAACAAAAAGAAGATAATGATTGCTGCCAGATGTTTGGGGAGAATGAGTAGAGCAAAGAGAGAACACAGAATAAGGCAACATTCAACAGTCAGCCAAGAACTATTTGTTGAGCAATTGCAAGCTGTGACCTGGAACTGGAAGAGGAGAACATAGATCTTCACATGGGCAGGTGAAAAATCAAGTGTTATTACTTGTAACACAGCTCTTCAAATATATTTTTTGGCACCAAGTGCCTACTAAATAGCCTTAAATTAAAAACTAAATAAGGATACAGTCTCTATCAAATATAGCCTGAGGTACTGATGCCTAAATACTAGGATCACAGTATTTGTGTTCCCAAGGATGCCTTTCTATTGCTTTGCTTCTTTCCCCCTTTCCAAATTAGCTAATGCTGCCTTAACAGGATATCTATTTCACTTGTTCCAGCCTTTTTGATCCAATGTATTGAATAGCAGAATAGGTGAGTTACAAGAGGATATTTTGACTTCAAACAACAGAAATAAAATACTCTATAATTGAAAAAAAAAGAGGCAATCTTTCAGGCACATGTGGATCCAGGAGTTCACGTGTTTTAACCAGGTCCCTCTCTCTCTTCCCCACCCCTTCTTCTCTCTGCCTTTTCTCCTCTCTGGTATCTCTCATTAAGGGATTCAAATATTTCCCTGTTTATGTGGGAGCTTCTGGCACAGCTGCGGGCTTATACGCTCGCAGCTCCAGGGCTGGCTGGAAGGGGCGGGCGCATCACAGCATAAGGTTGCACAAGGTGTGCACTTATATAGCAGGGCATCACATCTATGAGTGACGGATGATCACATTGTATACAGGGGTAGCTTCGCATAGTTTTTACATCACTTTTCTTGAAGATGGCAGTAAAATGGTATATTTTTACAAAATCAAATAGTGTACCATTGTCCAAAAGATATACATAAAGCATTTAGAGGAAGGAGGCTCCTTTTTCTTTTAACTCCAGCACGGATTGTCTATTGGACAGTGGTAACGCTATGTCATCACCCTCGTTACTCCAGCAGAAGTCCAGGGATTAGCCCTGCATAACTCTTGTTAGCCTCTATTCCCTTCCGTGAACACTGTAGCCAGAAGGTTTTTTTCCTCCTCAAACCTTAAGCATTGAAACCTGGAGGAGGGGCATGTCTGAAAAGAAAATGATGGACTGGACTCTCCCTAGAAGGAAGATAAATGGGTGGTCAACAAGAAAAAAAATAAAAATCCTCTGTACCAGGAAATGTTTGAAGTGTTTCTGGGTATCAAAAAACGGGTGCCCTACACATAAAGCAACAAAGGATATTGGTCTAAAAAGAACACCATGGCCAAAGGTGCATGGCCTATTTCAACAGAGGATTTGAAAGTTAAAAGTTAACCTGTAAAACATTCAATTCAATGTCATCATTTTACAGATGGGCAAAGTAAAACTCAGGCACAGGAACAGAAGTGCCAAGGTCATACAGGTGGTTGGTGGAAGAGACAACCAACTTCCCAACTTCTGACTTTTTAGGTGCGTGTGTGTGTGTGTGTGTTGTTTTGTTTATGTGCAAGGACATTTTTCTTTAGTACACTAACATTACAACAGAAAGTCTAGTCTTGTTTTGGTTTCCTCTGCGCCCTCAATTCTGTATAAGACAGTTTCGCTGCACTCCAACAGAAAGGCTCAGCAAGAGTAGAGACCTCCATAAGCAGTACACGTGGGCACCAAGGGCAGATACATTGCCCTTCCTTGTGTAGGAACTAGGGCCACTTGTTGCTTTAATGGGCCAAGTTTGGGCTGGACCTGCAGGAGGGGACACCTTTGAAAAACAGCTTCCTAACTGCACTACAACCTGCTCTGGCATCCTGATTCCACTCCCCAAGCCCCCCAAATCTTCAGCCAGAAAAAAAAAAAAGAAGAATGGATCACTGGATCACTGGATCGATGGGGAGATTTCTGTCTGCTCCTCCTACTGCCACCTCTTTCTTGCTATTTCCTGCCCGAGGAAACCTGACATCAGCCCAAAAGCATCTCTGGAAATGGGTAGGAGGGAGCCTTACACCTGTCAGCGCCAGAGAAGAAAGTGCGCTCTGCAGAGTTCTCAGTTGTTCCATCTCTTGCGATGAAAGGAAGAAAAGGAGCGAATCCGCCACAGATTTACTGGAGACCAGGGTTACTTCATCCGGCTCCGGCCACAGTAACCCCTGAAGACCAAAGATGCATTTCCATTCCCAGCATTTCTTGTTGGCGTCTTTCCCTACAGGCTAGCCCAGTGCCTGGCCCCGGAGAAGTCTCTGCGTAAAGGTTCTTTAGGTCATAAATCAGGCTCCTGTGTGTATGTGTGTTTTTCTTAGGAAAAACTGGCACAGACGAATTAGCAGTAGAGACTGGGGTCTCCCTACTACCCTTCATGCTTGGCGGCATCACCTTCGACTACCTCGCATTCTCCCGGCGCTGACAGCCCCGGCTCCGGACCTCAGGGTTGGAAGCAGTCAGCCCCAGCTAGAACCGCCCTGTCCGGGGCTGATGCCACCCTGTGCCTAGAATGTGCGTGTGGGTGCAGGCGGGCGAGCGAGCGGCTGCTACAGTGAGACCGAAGCAGGAGCTCAGCCTTCGCCTGCGACCTGCAATCCCCAGATTCCCTGGGGACCTCGAAACTCCCAATCAGAGGTACTCCCCCCCCCCACAGCCGCACCCATTCCCTCCCCCCTTACCTCAGCACGCAGCCCCTCCCTGCGTGATGATGCAAAACCCTGGGGAGGGTGGGCGCTGGGAAGGGTGGGGAGAGCCTGAGAGCGAGCAAGGGTGGGAGGGAGTGGGCGGAGGAGGAGAGGGAGCCGAACGCGCATTTAAAGCGATAGCCATCCTCGCTCTCTCCCCAGTGCTGGGCTGTTGGAGAGCTCGAGCTGCAAGCCACCGAGCGCGAGCTCGAGCGCGGCGCGCTGGCCGGGGAACCCAAGAGCGCACGGCGCCCCAAGCTGGCAGGCGCCGCGGGACCCCCCCCCCCACCCTCGCCGGCTGCCCTTCCCCGGGCGCCCCTACCCTCCTCGCCCGCAGGAGACCCTGGGCTTTCCCGGAGGAGCTCACCCCAAGGGGCCAGGACTCCGGCGAGCCCGCCACCGTCCCCTCGAGTGCCGCCGCCACCACCGCAGCCGCGGGAGCAGCATGGTCCAGCTGGGGAAGCTGCTCCGCGCCCTGACTTTGATGAAGTTTCCCTGCTGCGTGCTGGAGGTGCTTCTGTGCGCGCTGGCGGCGGCGGCTCGCGGCCAGGAGATGTACGCCCCGCACTCCATTCGGATCGAGGGGGACGTCACCCTCGGGGGACTGTTTCCGGTGCACGCGAAGGGTCCCAGCGGAGTGCCCTGCGGCGACATCAAGAGGGAGAACGGGATCCACAGGCTGGAAGCGATGCTCTACGCCCTGGACCAGATCAACAGCGATCCCAACCTGCTGCCCAACGTGACGCTGGGAGCGCGGATCCTGGACACTTGTTCCAGGGACACTTATGCGCTCGAACAGTCGCTCACTTTCGTCCAGGCGCTCATCCAGAAGGACACCTCCGAAGTGCGCTGCACCAACGGCGAGCCTTCGGTTTTTGTCAATCCCGAGAAAGTAGTTGGAGTGACTGGGGCTTCGGGGAGTTCGGTCTCCATCATGGTAGCCAACATCCTGAGGCTTTTCCAGGTAGGGGGGCGCTCCCTCCGGGGCAGAGCGCGCCGTAGCTCCCCGCGCTCTTTATCCTGAAGGCTGGCTTGGACTCCAGGGGTGCGGGGTCTGGTCAGCCTTCGGTCATTTCCACCCTGGAGATCCTGCCGAGTCCCTCCCACCTCACCCGAGGAGGTACTTTCCCTGCTTGATTCATTTCCCTTCCATCTCTCCCCTGTCCGCGCTCCACTCCATTCGGCTTGACATTCTGGATTTATGGCCCCATTGACAAGAAACAGTCTCCGAAAAACAAGGTGATGATTTAAATGGGTTTTCATTAGAGTGAAATATGGTTCCAAAACAGGCTTGTAAAAGTGCCGGGCTCCTGTGAGAGCCACTTAGGCGCAAGGAATATGGAAGATGAGAAGACGCCTAGAAACTAGGCATTTCTCAACTCCCCAGCTTCCCTGCCCCAAGCCGCCCGACAAGCTGCAGCTGCCTTGGAAAATTTCGAGAAGAGCTTAGGGAGGCAGTTCTTAAACCGAAGGCTAGGTCTTCACCTACATTTGGACGTGAATTGCCCATTTCGCTCGGGTTGGATTTCCCGACCTGTAACCTGTCTCTGCGAGGGCATGGGGCGGAAGGCGTGGGGACTGTCCTCAAGCGGGGAGAAGCCACCGGCAGACGTGCCCCCAGGTGATTTGCTCTGGGCAGTTGTTTGCACCGTCTAAACTGCCTTTGCGATCCGGCCACGGGCAGGAGCCGGGCGATCAGCTTTCTACTCCTGCCAGCTCAGAGCCCGGAGGTGAGCTCATGCTAACTGCGAAACACAGTCGCTTTTTCTGCACCCACCCTGTGCCCATCCTTTCCCACGACCTCCCTAACGCAGCCCCCAACCCCAGTCCTGGGTTTTGAGGACGATTCTCAGAGCCAGACAAGAAGGCGCCTGGAGGGAGGCAGTAGGGTGCGCTGAGCAAGGCCGGGCGGTCCTCTAGCTCCGGGTGCAGGCGGGCAACGGCGGAAGATGCGAGGACGGCGGATCGGGCCCGCTGAGCGGTGGGCGGTGCTGCAGTGCTCTCTCACCGCCTGCTCCCGCAGCCTCGGCCCCACGGCTCCTGTGCCGCCCTGGGGTATAGATGGATGGCTTCTGGATGAAGAAATTGAGTTTCAGGGTCTGCGTGACTATGGGTTCTCTTGTTTCTCTGTCTTTCTTCCTGTGTGTCTCTCTCCTTGTGTCTCTTTCTCCCTGCTTTTTTTTTTTTTTTGTCTCTCTGTTTTTATGTTCTCCCTTTCAATTTCTGCCTCTCTTTTCCTTCTCTACCCCTATCTCCAAGTTTTTTGTTCACCTCTGTCTTGAAGTGATCCTTTCCTAATGCACAGCTCTCTCCCTGCCTGGTAGGACCCAAGCTCAGTTAGTCCCTTCTCCAGATGTTCTGGCTGACCCTTATGCTCCCCGTAGCTAAAAAGTCGGCTCCCTCTCAAGTGCCTTTCCTGAAGCATGTTGGGTTTCTGGAGGGGACTCCTTGTGAGATTCAAGCTGTCACTACATCAGCACCCAGGGGTATGAAGTTTGTGTTTGTGCCAGAAGGAGGGGTGCCTGTCTAAAGCTGCAGCCTGGTATGGCCCCTCTGAGCCTCTGAGCGTCCCTAGCACCTGTTGAGTATGCCACCTCTAGATGTTTGCAAGGCCAAAAGTGCTTCTGGGCAGCCTTCACTTTGAGGTAATGCTTTCAGGAAGAGCCTGGGTTGTTGTAAGCAAAACCCAGAAGCACTTCCTTTACCTCTGAGCTTAAACTAGAGAACCTGAGGAGGCAGCGCTGCAGGGAAGATGAGGCCAGAGGTCACCTGAGAACCACAGGGGCAACTCACAGTATTTTTACTGAAGCTCTGGGGGTTGAAGGCACATTTGCTGTTTGACATTTTAAAAATTATTTTGGTGCCTTCACTTGGAGCTTGGGAGCTTGCAGATGGGCCTGCCTGTCGAAAAAAGAGTGAAATCTTAAAGTCAAGAGAGAGCTTGCCGACTAGGCTGAAGGATTGTGTTTGCTGAAAAAGATTCCAGGGGGAGCTGATTCCTTCTCTGGTGTGTGGATCTGAGGCACTTGCAAGAAAAGAGAACGCTTGCCTTATGCTTAGTTCCCCCGTTCCCTGGGCTGGGAAGGAAAGGAACTGAATGCCAGCATTAGCAGTGTGCGTTGGGACCAAAACCATTCAGAGAAAACACTGTCATTTTCCTCTAGTTTGCAAATTGCAGCTATTCATGTTGGAATGAACAGCTGAGGGAAAAGAGCCCCCAGTTTTCACCTGCATTTATTGAGAAGAGGCTGGTAGTAGGAGGGATGCACCAACTTGTAGCTTGTGCTGCAAGCTGGATATAAGCTTGGTGTGAGCATCCTGGTTAACCACTGCCCATGTTCAAATATACAGAGATAGATTCCAACAATCTCTTCCAGTAGCCTTATTTTTGCGTGTGATCTTAGAAGCTCCTGGCATGTAAGTCCAGTCCCCAGCTTCCCAGCCTCTGTAAACCTGCAAAATGAATAGAGAGAATAGTGGGACACAGACCCATTGTTCAAAGACACAGTCACTTTAGGGAAAGAGGAAAAGAACGGGTAGGTGAATCTTCTCTGGGATTGCAGGGTTCAGCTCAATGAAGACTGTCCTGTATAAAAGAAACTCCTCTAAATGGTTGAATTCTTAGCTCTCCAGAGATTTGAGTTTTCTTTTCCCCAGTCCCTGTGGGTTGCTGTGGGGAATGTGCCAAACCTATCATTTGAGATAAAAATTTATGGTGAGGTAAGCTTCTAGGCTGGGGGAAGGAAGACTTAGTGACTGAAATGGGGGATGCTAAGCACTGGGGGGCAGGAAGGAACAAGGAGCTAGTAATGGATGTAACAAATGCTGCAGCTGCCGGCAAAGCCTGGATTGAACTTCCTTCCTGAAAATGAGGACCCGGGCAAGAATGACCACTCAGATGTAAACAGTGTCTCTGACTGGGAATTCTCATCTGCCTGCCGGTGGGCCAGAGCTGAGCAAGTCCTTTCTCTCCTCTGTATGCACACTGAATTGGTTAGTAAGTGACATGTCAGAGGACAGGAATCATATTCAGTGGATCTTTCAAATCCAGGAGTTTGAGGCTAATGAAATTAGTGTGTGGCCAGGGCTCTGCCAACTAGAATTAAGTCACTGCAGCCACCCTGCAATGCATTTTCAGCCTGAAGGGAGCATCAGGGAGGAATTTCGGGAGATTTGTTTCTGAGCCTGTACAAAATAATACTCTCCTAATGCTAAGAAAGATTAAATGTAAATTAATATTGACTACGAGTAACATATTTAAAAAATAATCGCCGAGTGGGGGATGGCTTAAAGTGGAGAGATTATATAATATGGTGTCCAAAGAATAAACCTCCTCTGACCACTGTTTCATGGGCTATAAGTAAGATCTATTACAATGGAAAGTAATGGGAACGTTTTTATTCAAGGCTTCTCTGCTATTGACTTGAGAGCAAACACTCTGAGAGTATAAATTACTCTTGCTATGTGCTGACTCTGAATGAACAATATTTCATGTGCAGTGACATGGTCTAAGCTATAGACTTGGAATTGAATGGCATCTGTTTCCATTGTTTTGTTCTCTCGAGAGCAACTAATAGAAAAAAGTGGTCAATTTGACCCTTGTGGGAGCGTGTTGCAAATCTAAACCTGTGTCCCTCACACCATAAATGAAATACATTTGTAAATTTGTAAGTGTTTTCCTTCTGTTCATTGATGCTTGAGTATAATCTCAAACTTTGGGAGCAACATTTTATACATAAGTACTTGGTTTTCTTCCTTTCTTCTTTCTCTTTCTCCTCTCTCTCTCTCTCTCTCTCTCTCTCTTTCTCCATCTTATGTAATTGGATAGAACTGGGCACCTAGGATGATGTGGTGTTACTATAGTGGGATTTAAAAAAAAAAAAAACAACTCTAACTTACCCTTTTAAAAATTTCATAAATACAGGTGTCAGTGTCATTTGGAATAGTCTCTATAACAATTTCTGTCTCCACATTTACTGTGTTTCAGCAAATTTACCTAACAGATGGTGAGTGGGCAATTTTTAAAGGGGCATTTCTTAAAAGAGCGGAGAGGGAAGGAATAGAGACAGGCACATACTATATTTGAAGTTACCTCCACGTGTATTTTATGTATGTATACCCATACAATTAAGAAGTCTTGGATGTTTTATCTTCAAGAATAATTCAGATAATGGATTACTTGAGTATCATCAACATTTAGGGTTTAACAGATTTGTTACATATAGACGTTGTATCATGGATTTAAAAGACCATAGCCAGCGGGCAGCGGCGGGCGGAGCGACCGAGGGGTGGCGCGGGCTGGGCGGCTGGTGCGGGGGTCCGTGCTTCTTCGCGGTGGAGGGCTGGGGTTCGCCGGAGACGCCGGGTTGCTCCGCGTTGCCAGGTTACCGAGCGCGTGCCCCGCGCCCGCTCTTCCGCCCGGGCCGCCCTCGGCGCCGCCTGAGCCGCGGTGCGGGCTGCGCGGGGCGCCGCTTCCGCGGAAGCCTGGGTCGGGCGCTGCGTGCGGGACTCTCGTCGCTCGTGGACGGGGCGCGAGCGCGCGGGGGACGTAGGACGCCGACCTGGGCCTCCCCGGCGCTCCGGCTCCGCTCAGGGCGCCCGCTCAGGGGCCTCCGGCGCGAGGCCCCCTATGTGGTCAAGATGGCGGCGCCCAGGCGGGCCGCGCCGAGGTGAGCTGGAGCCGGGCCCGGAGAGGGGCGAGTCTGCCACGCCGAGGACTTGGACCCCGGGCTGGTCTCCCGTCTCCCGGGGAGCGGCGGGTGAGTGGGCGCGGCCGCGCGTAGGTCCCTCTCGTGGGGTGGTCAGCTCTCCGTGCGTCCGCAGGCTTCTGTCGTCTGATAGTCAGATCTGGGGTGGCCCAGGTTGGAGGCGAGGGTGCTTGATTGGGGAAACCTGAGGGGTTTAAGGACTCTATTGGGATCGTTTCAGACCCCAGCAAGAAGCTGAGCAAGTTTCCTCCTGACTCTCTTCCCGGCTAAGTTTTCTCCCTTCTCTGAAGGCGCCAGCTTTTCTGAATCACCTTGTTACCCGGGGGGATACAGTTGGTGGTTCTGACCGTGGAACGTAGGACCCGGCGCGGGGAAGCCTGAGCTGGTTCTAGTTACTTTGTTTGCAAAGCACTTGTCTTGTCTTTGGAATCTTTGTGTATGTAACCAACGTTGGGAAGAGCCAGCGTTTTCTCCTCCAAAACACTGCGAGGGGTAACTTTATACGTAAGAAACAAGTGGGCGTTCACATCCATCTCTTTTCCAACCACTGAGTTTTGGTTGTGTTTCCTTTCTTTAAGTTTGTCTCGTTCTGAAGTGATAACAAAAAAAACAAACAAAAAAAAGACCATAGCCAATTACACAAAGTATACTCTAGTCTCAGTCCTGCCATTAGTTAGCTTAAGTCATTTAATTTTTCTAGGCCTCATTTTTCTCATGTGATGTTTTTTCTTTGAAAAAGTAAAGTTTCTAGAAGTCTCTAATCTCTGTGTCATAGTTCAGCTTGGAGAAAACCTGTTCTTATCCAAACTCCATGACATTGTATTTCCAGCTCCAACTTTGGACTTTGAGTGAGTTGGGGGCAACTTTTTAAGGATATTTTCACACAGCCTTTTTAGTTAATATCAGTCTAGCTGACTTGTCATACTCAGACTTTCTCCCATATTCTTTTACCAGTGTGTTCCTTAGTCATATATATAAAGACTGTTGTGGGAAAAATGACCTCCTGGGTCAGCTTACTGCATGGTCATCGACACAGGGCAGGGAGTAAGATTCTGTGGATTTTACAGAAGCAGATACAGGTTTCATTATCCATGTCCTCTCCCCTTTCATCTTACGAAAACAGCAGGCTTTTCTTGGAGAACTGCCAGATAATGCCATCCTGCCTCCTCACGGGCCCCGGGGATGAGTCGCCCAGGGACTGAACTCCAGTAAAGCAGGTGATTGGCTCATGGGTAGGCATCTGACCTCGGCTAAGTCTATCAGACTCCTCCCCAGGACTTTTGTCTCAGAGAGAAATGGAAGAATTGTCTTTTCTCTCTGGAATTTCTAAGCTGGGGAGATAGGACTCTGGGACTCCCAGTGACCATCCAGCACAAGAAGAGACTTTCTGTAAAATAAAGTCTTGCAGAGGTAAGCAGGGCTGAGCGATGGAGAGAGAGCTGGAACCCTGCTGATACTCTGGAACTTCCAGATCCAACTGTATCTGAATATGGCTGCATCCCTGAATTTCTAGTACTTGTTTGTTGAGGTTGTTGTTGTTGTTGGGTTTTTGTTTGTAAATTTCCTTTGACTATTTTGAATTTGTTTTCAGTAATGTGCATTTGAAAGCATCATAGCTAAAAGAGCTAATTTCCTACATTAATGTCAGGTTTGCTGACTGGCATTCCTTAAGTGAAAAATCATATCCGCTATTTTCTTTAAATAAAATCCTTCTAGCTCAGGTCTGAGATATTCAAAAATCTGCCTTCTACCCCCCCCCCCCTTTCCAACATTTACTATATCACCTTGAAGCATTTGTGACCACATCTTTCCCATCTAGACGCAGTTGAGAGAGAGAGCAAATACTTCTGATATAAACTGCAACCTCTACGCCTCCTACCTGGAAGCTTTAGAACATACTTGATTCTTGTCATTAAAGCAAATCTTTTGTTGTTGTCTCCAGGGCACAGAAGCATTTTCATGGCATAATGGAGTACAAAGTACATTAAGCCTAACTCTACTTCTCACCCTCTTTTACTTTAAATAGGCAGAAAAGAACAATCTCAAACACATTTTCCCAACAAATAAAATACATATACGATTATGTTTAGAAGACGTTTATGCAACATATAGTTAGACTGATTAATTAATGGACCTTTCGCCAATTGGCACAGTAAATATATATGTTCAATGTGCTTAATTAAAAAGAAGACAATAACATATTTTTACAGGTTAATTATCTGAGAAGAGTATTGTGCCAGCACACTTGATACTACAGTATTTCATGTTTGACAGGTAATCTTCTTTCAATTATATTTACTGCTAAATGTTTCTTGGATCAAGCTATTAAATTACAAGGTCAAAAGTAAAATGATATGAAATTACAATGATAAAGGGACACATATCCCACTTTATGAGAATAGAAGTTCTAATTTCTTTTCAATACTACTAGTAGTGACCACAGTACTAATTTGAGCCCTTACTATGAGCCACTGTGCCCATATACATTTAGTTCTTACAGTAGTTCTGCAAAGGGCATATAATAATCCACACTGTAAAGCTGAAGAAAGTGCTTCTCATAGCTGAAAGTCACATAGCTGGTGAGTGGCAAAGTCTAGATTCAAACTTAAGTCGTCTGACAATGCCCAGGTTGTTGACCACTATGTACACTGCTCAGTTGTTGCACCAATAAAGAAGTGCTTGAAATAATTATAGATTTGCCTACCCTGAAACTGCAGTGATTTAAAGACATCAAAGTTGCCAGTTGCTTAACCACATCTACTTACAGTAAGAAATTACATTTTATTTCATTTCTAAAACAAGATTAATTCTGCAGGCCCATCGAAACTTGAGCACACAAATCCTACCTGCAAATGAAAGATGCTTGTTTTCCATTATTCAACAGATGGCCCTGTACAGAGGCAATAAATATATAGTAGAATTTTCATTCAAATAAATGAGAAGAGAGGTTTCTTCTTGTCCTGATTCAGTGCCCATCATTATGGATTATGATGGCTCTTCCCAAACTTTACTTCAGTCACTCCACTCTTTCTACAAAACTCCAGTAATGGAATCCATCATTCAGATATATGTGCAAAGCGAAAGGACTGTATTAATACAGTTGCTGAAAGTCACGTTGATAGAGCACAGGAAATACATCCTAATAAATGCAACATTAATGTTTGTGTGGGCCTTGGAGTGAGGGGTAGAAGAATTTTCAGTTTAATGGAACATTTTGCCTCTTGCTATGAAAGTGTGGCTTAATAGTCTTGTAATTGGTCATTTACAGAATCCTCCATCTCTGGGTTTCATGCTTTCTTTACTCTGCAGCTGTTGATTCCTTCTCTTGTTCTGGATGGAGGATAGCAACGAAGCCACTTCAAAGGGCTCAGCCTGCCTTTTTGTGTTATTGTTTAGATGAAGATATTTCCATTTATTAAAGCACCCTATTTAAACATTTTTATCATGTTTCAAACTTGACTGTGTTCTGAAGGTATGAGCACAGGCAGACATAATGGGGGATGTTTTCCAGGAGAGAACATACCCTTATCAAAGGAATTATCAGAATTTTCATGTATGGATTGAGAATCAAATTCTGGAGTTAGATCTGAATTTAAATTCATACTCACAACTTATTACCAGTCTCATCTTGATCAAACGGTTACCACACTTCTCATCAATTTCCTTATCTTTGAAAGCGGAATAAGAGAAGTATGCCTGGTGGAGTTACACATAAAGCTCATCTGATAGAATATTCATAAGGATTTTGCACAAAATATACATGGAAATATTTTAGCACCGAGTTTAGCATGCGATTCGTCTTCAATACATTTAAGAGCTATTATTTTATTATTATTATGCTATCATTAAATATCACTATTACTTAAATGTCATTATTGCTAAAATTGCTGTAAAACTACCGCAATAACACATGATGAATTCCCCTCTTCTGTTTCCTTTGTTTAAATGGAAAATATGTATATAAATCTAGACAGAGAACACTTTAGTGATCCTATTCAGTGGAGTGAGAATTTCCATGGCACTGATTAAAACAAATCCTGAATTGCATGGACTTAAGATAGCAGAGAGGGGCTTCCCTGGTGGCGCAGTGGTTGAGAGTTTGTGAGCTGATCTGGGAAGATCCCACATGCTGCGGAGCGGCTGGGCCTGTGAGCCATGGCTGCTGAGCCTGCGCGTCCGGAGCCTGTGCTCTGCAACGGGAGAGGCCGCAACAGTGAGAGGCCTGGGTACCGCAAAGAAAAAAAAAAAAAAAAAAAAAAAAGATAGCAGAGCGGCTAAGAGATTTGAAGTTAGACATCCCCAAGTGTGAATTCTACTGTGACCCTCTTCTAGCTCTAGAACCTTGAAGAAGTTGCTTAAACTTTCTGAGCTTTACTACTAGTTTCCTCATCTGTATCTTTTTCAGGACTGTTTATCAAGCATCTTCCTGTTCTCTATGCTTGGACGTATCAATGAATAAATTAGACAAGAGCCTTTGCCTGCGTGCTCCTTCTTGCGTGCTTTCTCCCTCCTTACACTCTCGTGTGGAAACGGATGTTATAAATAAA
Source organism: Pseudorca crassidens (assembly GCF_039906515.1). NCBI lineage: Eukaryota > Metazoa > Chordata > Mammalia > Artiodactyla > Delphinidae > Pseudorca > Pseudorca crassidens. The sequence continues at coordinate 153,094,504 of NC_090297.1, read as the reverse complement.
TTCTATGCTTTGTCACAAGTTGATGGGTGCTACGGGATAAGGAAAAGGATGTGAAGCTCCCTGAAGAGGCTTGGGTTGGGAGTGCTGGAGGAGTGTACAGGTAGGTTCTAATTTTAAATAGGGTAGTCAGGGTGGATTTTATAAGTTGACATTTGAGCAAAGACTTGAAGTGAGGGAGCTGTCAGAATGTATGATGGGGAGACCACTCCCTGGGAGCAAGAATAACCAGTCCCAAAACTCTAAGGCAGAAATATGCCGGGCAGCTTGGAGGAATATCAAGGAGGCCACCCTGGCTGACTTAGCCAGTGGGGAGGAAGAGACAGCAGGAGGGCTGGAGGTCGGATATGTGATGGGATGGATTGGGTAAGTCCTGGGAGGCCATCACATGCATTGTGTCTTTTACTCTAAATGTAGGCAGCCAGGGGCAGGATTTTAGCCAAGGTGTGGCATGAACTGTCTCTTGTTTGAAAAGCGCAACTCTATCTGTGGCCTTGAGGATGTGGGGAGAGAGTGGAGTCAGGGAGAATCTCGGGAGGTGGCTACAGGATCCTCGAGGTCTATGTTGGTGGCCTGCACCAGGCTGCTAGCGGCTGGTAATTCTCAGAAGTGGCACATTGGGAAGGTTGTGACAGCATTTCGTGGTAGATTGAATGCAAGAATGGAAAGGAAGAGGGGGTCAAGGGTGAATTCGAGATTTAGGGCCTGGGGAACTGGAAAGGTGTGGTTACTGTCGCCTAAGATGGAAAAAGTTTGGGGTAGAGCATGTTTGGGGGATTAAAGACCAGTTTTGGAGGTTTAAGATTTGAGATGTTTTCGTGACGTCCAAGTAGAGATGCTGAGTACACAGTTGGATACACAAGTCTGCAGTTCTGAAGAAAGGTCTAAACTAGAGATACACTTTAATTCAATGGAGATATTAAGAATAATTACATGGAAGCGCTATTTTAAAGATAAAATGAAGTAATGCAATTAGCACTCTGTCTTCTCAAAACATTTAATAACTGTTAGCTAAAATAATTACCTGAAATGAAAAAATACCTATAGTTTGTTTTGTTGTTTGCAGTAAAAGTGAATAAAATGTCACAATTATTTTAATAGTATTTGTGACACAGTAGTTTTAGTTAAGACACCATGACTACAAACATTTACAGTAAACCTTTCAGTCTGCTACTTTTCACTCTGATAGGGTACTTGGAACCATATTTTGTAAGGTTTAAGTTAGTTGTCATAGGGTACCTCTTTAATTAGAAGTAATTCTGAACTGTCTAGTTCCATGCAGTTTTATATACATATATGTATAATTATTATTTTATGATTTATCAAACTCAGTTGAAAATTTGCATCAGTGATATACATTAGAATTTAAGCATTTACCCAGGTATTCAAGGAAAAAAATGTACTTGTCTTGTAATTTCCATAGGGGTACTTACTTTCACATCTTCCCTTCACTTTGCAATTGAAAACATGGCAGGGGAAGTATTATCTTACTGGTCTTTGAGTTTCCCTTAGCTATCTGCAAGTCCTTAAACAGCCTTTGTGGCTTAACCAAAATTCTCTTCCATCTTCATTCCGCTAACAGATATTGGTCTAAGCATGTACTTATACTAAAAAATGCATGACCACGTTGTCTCTACACATCTATAATTTTATGATAACACTATCATTATGTAAGCTGTACTTTAATTGTAATTATAACAGATTTTATGTCAACACACATCCATTTCTAGTGTTCATCTGGTGTTCAAGGGGAGAGCAGCATGTCGTAAATTTTATCAAAATATAACATCTGAAGAATAGAACAGAGGGTAATTGTGTAATTCTGTATTCACTCTAATTAAGTTCAGTGGAGTTGGCATAATAGAATTAAGATGGAAAAAAAAAAAGACATCGAGGTACCATGGCTCCCTCTCCTAACACACCCTTTTCGTATCCGAGAGCAGAGACTCAGCACCTTTCTGTACAGAAATGGAGACAGGAAGAGGCCAGAGGATGAATGACAGGCACGAATGAGGTGGAACTTTGAAGAGCAACATGGAAATGAAATACTTCTTTTGTATTTGGTAGGTGGGGAAAGTGTACCAGCGTGTATGCCTACTGGGACCACGTTTTCCAGAACAGTTAAGCCCAGTGTCAACTATGCTGTCCCACCTTCCTCGTAAGTAGGAACATACTGTTACTTGAATCTTTGCTTCCTGTTTCTTGATACCTGGTTGAGAAGATTATCACAGGAACTGCATCTTCTTAGCAAATACACTGTTTTGAAATGATTGACACTTACTGAAGAGTGGCAACTCCAAGCTTGCTCTCTCTTGATCTTGGACTATTTAAGTCTGGAGTGCAGGAGTGGGTTATGGGGAAAGACCATTGGAATTCTTATGTCTTCAGCATAATGGTTATAGCATAATGGTTAGGAGTGTAGGTGCTGGTTCAAATCTCTGCTTTCCACTGGCTAACCATATGAGCTTGGGCAATTTACCTGATTACCTGAACCTCAATACTCCTGCCTATAAAATGATGTTAATAATATTTCATCCCCATAGACTTGTTTTCAATGTTAAAATGAAGTCACTTACACCAAGCACTTAATACAGTGCCTAGAGCATAGTAAAGTCTATTATTATTACTATTACTACTACTACTACTATTATTATTATTACTGTCACGATGCCAGGTGCTATTTTTCCTATGCCTTATTCCATTATCTTCTGCCCTGTCCCCCCATTTCTGTCTTGTTTCTGTACAAGGGTAGGTTTGTCACAGAGCATTTTCTTTCCCTAGTGTCTGACTCTTAGTCATCAAGGTGACTGGTCCACGACCTGGCATTCATTGCTGCTCATTGAAGCAACCCATTTTGAGAAGGGGAGTTGGATATTGATGCCAAGTTGGGTCAAGGAGAGAGAATTTTCTCTCTTCTGCACTCAGCTAAGTGAAATATTCAGGCCTCAGGAGGAGAATCAGGCAAAGGGCAACATGCTTAATTTCATACCTTAGTGATTAAGAACAAGTCAGACAGGCTGGATTTGAACTCATTTCCATCATGTACTGACAACAGGATCTTAGGTGCTTTTGTAACCCGTCTGAGGCTCAGTCAACATCTGAAAGAGACGAATAACATTATCAGGACCTAGCATATAGCCTCGTTGTAATAAGTGAGTAAATCCTTTTAAAACGTTCAGCACGTTGTTTGGCATATAAACACTTAATAAAATTTAGCTTCTTTGACTACTACCGCTGCTAATATTATTAAGTAGCTGAGCAGATCCGAGGCCCATTTTTTTCTTAGGTTGCACATAATCATTTGGACAACCAGCTCACATTGATCAACCGTTGCTTATATATAAACCCCCATGAACCCAAAGGTGCTTTAACTCTCTCCCAGTCAGAGCCTGTTCTGGGGGCAGAAGCAGCACCGGCACTACCCCCGTCATCTTTGCCTTTATTGTCACTACACTCACCTGCCGTACTGAGCACTTTCTGTTTGCCAGGCGCCAAATTTAGCCCTGCGTATGCACTATATCATGTAGTTCTCACACTCAGGTGGGAGACATTATCATCATCCCCAATTTTCAGATAAAGACGCCGAGGTGTTGGAAAGGTAAGAAACTTGACCCACAGCAAGAGATGGAGCCGGAGTATTCAAACCCTTCTCTCTGACCTCAAGAACCCTTAAATATTAGCATACTACTACATGACATCCTGGTAAGAAAATCTGCTTCCAGCCACTCTGGTGAGAGTAGAAATGATTCTCAGTCCCCACATTCCTCTATTGCCCATGCCACCCTAGCCTCAGGACTAGGGGGGAAAGGAAGTGATCTCTTCAAAGAGCAGCCAAAGGGAACCTACTCCCTTCTGCCTTTTCGTAATCAACTAACCAATATTTTATTTCCTTCTTAAGAGTCCCCACATGTTCCTTTTGGTACTTAGCTTGGCCTTTTAGAATTCTGACATTCTGTACATGACTCATCCACTGTATTTCATGTTAATTTATTGAGGTCAAGTATAGGGTCTTACTCATCCTGAAGTCCAGTTATCCCCTGTCACATCTAACTCTGTTCTTTTCTTCTTGTAGGACATCTGCAGGTATTTATTTGAATTTTGTTGAATTGTTCTCATCAATAGTACATTAGAAGTTATACAGAAAGTGCCTTCTTATAAGGAAAACCATCTAAATAGATTTCTAGCTCTTTACTTTTTATAGCACTATTGTAGAGATTATAGATCTCCAGGTAATATTTTTTAGATTGAGTTCTTCATATCATCTTATTTTTACATATAATGATAAATCTGAATTTTCTCTATCAAACCTCCGAGACTTCACTGGCTTGTAACTTAGCTTGTTGATTATGTGTTGTTGACTTTTCCATTTACAATGATATTTGATCCTGGTAAGGATGGGGCTGGGTGGGAAGGTACATCTTAGGGCCATAAATTGGTTTTGTAGAGAACTAACGTAAAGATCTAAAGTCTCATATTTCTGCAGAACTCGTGAATCATTTTATTATAATTCCATTCATTCAGGGAGTATAAAACCATTTTCAAATTGTTATTCCTAATTTGTTCATCTTCTCTTCCTTAGTCTTAGTGAGAAGAGAGCAGGCTGAATGGAAGAAAGTCATTATGACCACTGGGGCCACTAAGGTAGGCATCAGTCCCAGAGTTTTGTTTTCGTCTCTCCGCTATTAATATTGGCTAATGTCTTGAGTGCTTACTTGGTGCAAATTACTTAGCCGACCATGGCAAATGGGTTGTGTCATTTCATCCCCTGATAGTCATACAATTAATGTATGTATTATTATGATATCCCATAATGCATACATGGAACAGAGCCTCAGAAGTAGTTATTTGCTCACGAAAATATGGTAGATGTGGAATTTGGACTCAGGTCTGATAGACTCCTAAATCACTCCTAGTGATTTTTACCACTAAATTAAAGTTGTATACCTCTGGAGAGTAGAAAGTTTCTAAAATTTCCTCAACTCTAACGTTTTATAATTAAATTTTTGTCTGATGGCAAGCTTAACAGTTAAGATGGGTAGGAAGGAATGCCAGCCGTTGAATGGAATTTCCCTCAAATAAGCCTGTTTTATGACACCAGTTCACTCATTCATTCACTCAGCATGTATTGAATGTTTGCTCTGTGCAAAGGCATTTTAGGCATCACAGTGGAGTGAGCGCCCCTTCCATAGACTCTCCTGCAGCACTCAGAGAAGTCTTGGACTGGTTTGCCTGTTATGGAATGGGGCTTGGTGATAGAAGCCTGGTTTGTCCTCCACTGATAAAACTAAGACATACTCATATTAGTTTATAGGCGTCTTGAAGCCGTGGGATAGTAACACACATGAATCTTACCATTTTTGCCTGGGATTAATGATATAAAGGCTTTGGATTTTGGTATGGAAAATGGGTGCAATTATGGGCGTGTTGGTTCTACATATATATGGACATCACGTGTCATCAGCCTGCAGCTACCTGCCATTCCTCACTACTCCTTCTTTTCACAAACCAAACAAGTACCTTCTTATCTCTCCTGTGGATAAGCTCTTGACAGTGGCACTAGGGCCTCCCTCAATAAGTACATCATTGGCTAAACCAGTGGTTTCTCAGATATGCTCATTGAACAACCCTTAAGGTGGATTGACATTCCACTGCCTAGAATAGAATATGGTGTTCTTTAGGAATCGGGGGGAAAAAATAGGCCACCAGATGTACTTTCTTTAATTTAAATTGTATATCTATCTATCTATCTATATATATATGAACAATTGTTATATATGTGTATGTATACTTGTTCATATATATGAATGATTTAAAATTGAAGAGATATATATATACACACACATATATATGTATGTATATTTAAATTTTGGCTTCTGTTAGCAAGTAGTAAATTAAATTATTAGCAGATCCATACTGCAGGGAAATAACCAATCAGATTTCATTCAATAGCTTGCTTTTTTGTAGATTTATGGTTGTGATTTTATATTTGCAGGTATGTTCGCTGAAGAAAATATTTCTACCACTTTACACAAAATTAAATTCATTTAATACCAATGCGGCATGTCTCAAGTGTCTTAATACAGTTTTAGTCTTTAATCGCATCAGAAGTATGAAATTAGAAACATACCCCAAAATCATTTGAAGATATAATTACTTTCATTTCCCTTATACTTTTGAGACTTTTGAAAAATAAGTATTTAGTTGTACTTATCTCTTTCCGTCTAAGGATAGCAAACACTGAAACACAGTTCTTTTTAAAAGTCAATATTAAAAATATATTGTCCAAGATGATAAAGCAATTATATTCCAATAAAGATGTTAAAAAAAAAATATATTGTCCAAGATGATCAAAACTAAGGAAGTGGCAAAGAAATTCAAAAATTTAAACTTTCAAAGGGTGCTTTTTTTGTGAATGTGTAGTACTTGTTCTTCTGAAGGAATTAATCTTTTTAAAAATTTAATTAACTTATTTTTTATTGAAGTATACTTGGTTTACAGCGTTGTGTTAATTACTGCTGTACAGCAAAGTGACTCTGTTATACATATGTATAGACATTCTTTTTCATATTCTTTTCCATTATGGTTTATCACAGGATATTGAATATAGTTCCCTGTGCTATATAGTAGGACCTTGTTGTTTAGCCAGTCTATATATACCAGTTTGCATCTGCTAATCCCAAACTCCCAGTTCATCCCTCTCCCACCTGCTTCCCCCTTGGCAGCCACCAGTCTATTCTCTATGCCTCTGATTCTGTTTCTGTTTCATAGATAGGTTCATTTGTGTCATATTTTAGATTCCACATATAAGTGGTATCATGGTATTTGTCTTTCTCTTTCTGACTTACTTTGCTTAGTATGATAATCTCTAGCTGCATCCATGTTGCTGCTGCAAATGGCATTATTTCATTCTTTTTTTATGGCTGAGTAGTATTTCATTGTATATATGTACCACATCGTCTTTATCCATTCATCTGTTGATGGACATTTAGGTTGTTTCCATGTCTTGGCTATTGTGAATATTGCTGCTGTGAAGATCAGGGTGAATGTGTCTTTTTGAATTATAGTTTGGTCTGGATATACGCCCAGGAGTGGGATTGCTGGATCATATGGTAGGTCTATTTTTAGTTTTCTGAGGAACCTCCATACTGTTTTCCACAGTGGCTGCACCAACTTACATTCCCACCAACAGTGTTGTAGGAGGGTTCCCTTTTCTGCACACCCTCTCCAGCATATGTTATTTGTAGACTTTTTAATGATGGCCATTCTGACTGGTGTGAGGTGGTACCTCATGGTAGTTTTGATTTGCATTTCTTTAATAATTGGCAGTGTTGAGCATCTTTTCATGTGCCTATTGGCCATCTGTATTTCTTCTTTGGAGAAATGTCTCTTTAAGTCTTCTGCCTATTTTTTTGATTGGGTTGTTTGCTTTTATTGTCATCAAGTTGTATGAGCTGTTTGTATATTTTGGAAATTAAGCCCTTGCTGGTCGCATCATTTGCAAATATTTTCTCCCATTCTGTAGGTTGTCTTTTCATTTTGTTTATGGTTTCCTTTGCTGTGCAAAAGCTTGTAAGTTTGATTCGGTCCCCTTTCTTTATTTTCATTTTTATTTCTATTGTCTTGGGAGACTGACCTAAGAAAACATTGGTATGATTTATGTCAGAGAATATTTTGCCTGTGTTCTCTTCTAGAAGTTTTATGGTGTCATGTCTTATGTTTAAGTCTTTAAGACATTTTGAGTTTATTTTCGTGTATGGTGAAAGGATGTGTTCTAACTTCACTGGTTTATATAAGGCTGTCCAACTTTACCAACACCACTTGCGGAAGAGACTGTCTCTTTAACTGAGGTGTGTGGGTTTATTTCTGGGCTCTGTATTCTGTTCCATTGATCCATATGTCTGTTTTTGTGCCAATACCACGCTGTTTTGATTACTGTGACTTTGGAGTACTGTCTGAGTCTGGGGTGGCTATGCCTCCAACGTTGTTCTTTTTCTTCAGGATTGCTTTGGCAATTGTGGGTCTTTTATGGTTCTGTATGAATTTTAGGATTATTTGTTCTAATTGCGTGAAAAATGTCATGGGTAATTTGATAGGGATCGCATTAAATCTGTAGATTGCTTTGGGTAGTATGAGCGTTTTAACAATACTAATTCCTCCAACCCAAGAACATGAGATGTCTTTCCATTTCTTTGAATCATCTTCACTTTCCTTTATTAATGTCTTACAGTTGTCAGCGTATAAGTCTTTTGCTTTCTTGGTGAGGTTTATTCCTAAGTATTTTATTTTTGGGGTTGTGATTTTAAAAGGCATTGTTTTTTTACATTCCCTTTCCGATATTTCATTGTTGGTATAAAGAAATGCAACCAATTTCTGTATGTTAATCTTGTATTCTGCTACCTTGCTGAATTCGTTTATCAGTTGTAGTAGTTTTCATGTAGAGTCTTTAGGGTTTTCTCTATATAGTATCATATCATCTGCATCTAATGACAATTTTACCTCTTCCTGAAGGAATTAATCTTGAAGTTCTACTAAGACTTTTGGGATACCTGTTTTAATGAGCCACTACTTCCTGCCTGAGATTGCACTATGCACCAGAGATTCTAGAATTAGCATAATAAAACTAATAATGCAAACAACAGCAACAAATCTTCACGAACCTTCCTTGCAAGGAAGTAGAGTCCACTGGAAAAACAGACAAGTGAAACACACATTCAAAATGGCAGTGATTCTCAAACATTTATGTGCTGAAAAATCATGCAATTACTAGACCCCTTCTCCAGCTGGTCAGGTGTAAGGTCCTGTAACTCTGTTTTTGGTGAATGCCTCCAGTAGAGTCTGAGACAGATGTTCTCAGTTGTCGTCAACCTTTAGTGTGCATCAGATTTGCCTGAGAATATTGTTAAAACACAGATTGCTGGGCTCCAGTGCCAGAGTTCTAACCAGTTCCCAGGTGTGGCTGATATTGCTGGCCCAGGGACCACATTTTGAGAACCACCTTTCAAAACTCTGCAGTATGCGGTTGTGTGTGTTGTGAATGAGACGGGCCCAGAGAACCAAAGGAGGGCAAAGGGACTCTGCCCTAAATTAGTCAAAGGTAACAATAGCAGCTAGAATTGATTGACCCAAGAAAAACTTGTAAGAACTTTACCTGCATTTGCTCATTTAATCCTTTCAGTAAGGTACATAGGTGCTACTTAGTGTTCCTCTTTTACAGGGGTGTCCAGAGAAGGTAACTACTTTGCCCACGTCCTAAACTGGTAAGTAACAGATTAAGAATTCAAGTCTAGGAAGTCTGATTCCAGAGCCCACACCTCTACCCTTTCTGCATGTAGAGAGGAGTAAAGGGTTGTCAGTGAAGCCTTCCTGGGGGCCCTGGCCTCTGAGTGTAGATAGAAGGATGAGTGGACATAAAGATCATTATTTGTGTGTGGTGGGGGTAGGGGAGGAAGTATGAGGGCTTCCAGAAGAGCCCGCCCTCCCCATACATCTGCTGTAAGCAAGTCTGATGATCAGGAGTCCGGAACATGAGTATGACTATGGCATACTGAGAAGGGTTCTAGAACCCTGAGGTTAGAGTTCTGGATCAGTTAGTAGGTAACAGAAGGTGAATGAGTGATATTTACCTTACTTTCCACGGGTAGCAGGAAGTTTAGAGATAGTCCCTCTAGCGTTAGTCCAGCTGCTGAAGGGCATCACCAGGGGACTGGGTTGCTTCACTCTTCCAGCTTCCACATCTCTAGCACGTCCACATAGCTTCAAAGTGACCCCAGAATCTCCAATAGTGTTCCAACAATTTGGGCAGGAAGAAAGAAAAGGAAAAAAAAAAGAAATTAAGTAAGAAAAAAAAGGAAGTGTCTAACTCAGAGAGCAAATTTTTTACCACAGATGGTCAGCAGACTTGCACTTAGATCTCATCAGCTCGGATTTTAAACTGGCCACCTTAGCCTTAAGGATAATGGGGTCTCCTAAACCAGGGCTCTGTTAGTAAGGAATAAGGAGAGAGTGGTACTGATTAGCAGTGCCTGCTGTCCCAAACAAATATTATCCCCAAACTATTTTTTTTTATCCTATATTTTACTTTAAAGAATGGAGGGGAAACATTATGTATCTGTAAATAGCCTTTTAGAAAGGGTACAATTATATAGTTATACAACCCCCTGGAGGGCTCCTTTCTTCTAAAATCTCTTTAAAAACTGTTCAAGGTTAAGGACATTTTTATCTTAATTTAGTAACTTGCAGTCGATTATCTTGGAATGACATCCTCTCTCTGCAGATGTTCTGTCAGGCTTTAGAAAATTCTAGAAGTGGACAGAGAAGTGTTATGGTACATGTATTTGCAATATGCACGTCTTTGAAATGAAATCCATTTAGGGACCAAAAGGCATTTCATGTCTTTGCTATACATTTTCACATATTTGCCTTTCCAGAATTCCTTTGAGCAAATCTGTTAGATGTAACCCATCCGTTTCTCCCATCTGAATTCTTTATTACTAAACATTCTTCAGTATGCTCTCACTCCCCTCTGTCAAAGGCGTTTCTCTGGGTCCTCACCCTTCTCATCTCATATGTGAATGCGTATCTTAAACTGAAGCAACAGTCTGCTATGACTTCTCCATAACTTGAAGAACCCGTCTTTGTGGGAAAAAAAGTAGACTTACTAACTTAAAAGGTAAAATGCGCGCAATGTTTCTGAGAATTAAAAACTAAGATAAAAACATAAGCAATGGAAAAAACTTACAGTGGATCCTTTTCAAAGACTATTTTACAGAGAAGGCAACTGAGGTTTAAAGAAAAAATGCGTTAGTTAAACACTAAATAATGAACCTTAAACCTCAGTGGAGCAACACATGGACAGTTCATTTCTCACTCACTCAGGAGTGTAGTATGGACTTTGGTGGTCTGAGGGTCAGTTTTCTGCTCAGTTATTCAGGGACCCACCACCTTCATCAAGTGGCTCTACGTTTGTCCTAAAAAGGAAAGGAGAGAGGAAGCTGCAAGCTACAATTATCAACTCGTTATCCTTCAGACATAAACTCTTCAGGTCACCTCTGGTCACATTCTTTGGGATAGAACCATACCCAGATGCAAGCGGAGATGGAGAATGTTGTTCCTATCTTGGTCCTAGTGATGCCTCTACAGGCTGGAGGAGCTGATTAAAGTGTAGTCAACAGCTCGTTGTTTCTGCCACAATGAGTGATTAGCCTAAGACTGTGGATTAATTATGTGTGTGTGTCACATATACATATAATACACACAAACATATATATGTGTGTGTATATATACATTTTTTAGCATGAGTTGACACATGGGGCTTCTGCCGTATCAAAAGAGTACAAACTGCCTCTTGTTGCTTTTTCTTAATTGAAGTTGACTACTACTATCTATTTCCCTTCATTTTGCTATCTCCCCCCCGCCCCCGCGCCTTTCAGTATTATATGAAAATTCTGAAAGAAAGAATTTCAAAGTTTCCAGTGCTTTTAAAGGTAATAGAATACTCAGACCTTAACAATTTTCCTGTGTGAAACGTTTGCCAGACTAAAATAGTTAACTTATGAAAAGTAAATTTAGATTGATACAAAAGAGAAAATAAGCTGTTTTTTTTTTTTTTTACACAAATACCCTGAGCCAGGGTGGAAAATAAATGGAAAACTGGAGGAATTTAGATCCTTTTGTTGTAAATTTAAATATTTTTAATTGTAAAAATAATACAGGCTCATTGCAGAAACTCCAAAATTGGAAGGATTTAAAGAAAAAAGGAAAAATAACTCAAAATCCCATTTCTGATAAATCATCTCTGTAACATTTTTGAGGGTATCTTTTGAAACTTTTTTGTGACGGGGTGCATATAAATACAATGCAAGTATAAAATACCTTTAATTATTATATCAAACTACAAAACAGTTCTATAACATTTCTATTTAGTAATATAAGTATGATTACTCATCACCTAATAAAAATCTGCAGCATCATTTTTAATGGTTGAACAGCATTCTATTATTTACTTAACCAGTCCCTACTGTTCAACATTTAGATTATTCCTGTTTTGCTTTGCTAAACAATGAGACAAGCATCCTTGTTCATATGTCTTTGAGCATTTGTTTATTTCCTTAGAATGGACTTCTAGAACTTGAATGGCTGGTTGTCAGTTCTGGTACATACTGACATATTGTCTTCCAGAAAGGTTACCGTGCTTTTTATTTCTACCAAGAATTTAACATCCAGTGTGGTTTCTTACACACACTCATCAGTACCAGTATTATCAATATCAATACCAGTATTATCAAGTTTTTTAAAACTTTGTCAATTCTAATCAGTAAAATATGACACCTGAATTATTTTATTTGTATTTCTTTGATAATAATAGCAAGGTTGAACATATTTTCATATCTTTATTGGCTGTTAATACTTTTTAGTTTGTGACTTTATGACATCCATTTTTCATCGATGTATAACAACCTTTTATATATCAGTGTGTTTATTTTGTTGTTTGTTGTCAATGCAATTTTTTTCTCTTTATTAATTTTTATTTTGTGTGTGTTGAACTTCTTTAATACTGTCAAGTCTATTCAAAAACCCTTTAATGAACACAACAAATGTGGAAAATCAGTCATTCTCCTGCATTTTGTAATCAATTTATTTCCTTTTGGGCAGTATGGAAATGTAAGTTCTTATTTCATCTTATGGTTGGAAAGAATCTATTCCCTCGGAAAGGGATTATAGTCTCCATGATGCAGTAATGGGACATTTTATAGGGTAGGCAGGGTCTACAGAAGAAAAAACCCTAAATCACACTCCATTGGTGGTTGCCTTATTTATAAAAATGGCATTTGAGGTTGTGTGACTGCCATTAGGCAAGCAAAATTAATTTTTAGCATGAAGTACTCCTATCAGCAAGAACAGCCTAGGATAGGCTAGCAGTAAGAAGTGAGGGGTTATGGGATTGGGGCATAGCCTCTGTTTCCTCCAATGCAGCTGGAAATTTAAACTCTGGGGCTCCTGCTTGATCCAATCAGCCCAGCTAGTATGTGTTGCCAGGTAGGGTGAATAGACTCAGAAGTACAAGAGCTCATCCTTGGTCCCCTCTGGAAATGAGCAGAGAATACTGTGTCAAGCAGAGGTGATCAGTCCATGGTCTGGAGACTTGGATCTCCTCACATAGTCCTTAAAGTCAGGGTGAGACAAAATGCCAATACAAATTATATTGATGACAGTATCAATGAGGTGACATTGAGTCCTTTGACCTAACGTGTGTCTGCAGTATGCCATCCATTAGTAAATGGGCAAAGCCATTTGACAGATCTATCTGATACAATGAATGAATCTGACACTCATATTTTGAAAAACTGAAAATGTATCCATTTGTCAAGAACAGTGGCTACTTGTTCTGCTTTATTCCCCCTGGTAGAACTAGGTAACATTGCAGGCAGTAAGACGTTCCGGCATTTCACCCTGGAGTAGCCCCAAAACTGAAGAAGCTGTCTTATCAGTAGTTAGCTCCTTGTCACCAAGAATATTAAAGTAGATTTGTATGATTAGCAAATTAAAGAGACTGTAGTGCCTACCGCTACTGTATTCACTAAGGCACCCAAGTTATTCTAAAGAAATCCTAATAATACATTAGGACCGTTTTGAATATTTTTATTCGACTAGCCGTAATCTTCTAGTTATAACATCCATCACCATTTTGACCACTGAAACTTGGCCTTCTTTTCTTACAGCCTAGCCCTGTGGTCTTGGGCTAATCAGTAACCTGCTTAGATACAATTTTCTTCTCTATGAAATAGAAACAATATTATATGCTTTGAAGGACTGCAGGAAGATGAGCTGTAATGTTTATCAAGTGCCTAGTAAGTAGCCTGGCCCATAATAAATACTTGGCTAATTGTAGATGTTAGTTTCATTTTTAGTTTTATTTCCAAACATTGCTCTTTACTTTTGGAACTCTAAAATTTGTTTTGAGAGTGGAGGACTTGTTGTTTGGATTCCTCCAACACTCTCTGTATATTCTGTACTTCTATCCCTACATCATTTATATTAATGGAATAAATGATCTTTGGTCTGGTGATTCCAAGGTGACGAGGAGCTAAGTGGAGGTTCAGTATACACCTGGAAGTATGGATTTTCATGCCCAGTGCAAATGTGGGAAAGGCATTATTCCCACATTATAAAGGGGGTAAAGACCTCCAACTTGAGGAGACTGTGGGTTGAGAGATGAGAGATTTACAGGTACTGTGTTTATCCTACAGGGTACCACAGGGGCTTTTATGTTCTGTAGCAAGAATTTGCACCTTATACCCTTGTAGTTAGAAGTAAAGCATACCACATAACTAATATCTAGTAAGCATGAGAGTTAGAATAAATACCATTTATTTAACGTTTCCTTTGTGTTAAGCATTTTACAGTTACAACATATGGATGGATACTATATTGTAATGGTTAAGAGTGTAGTTTTTTGAGCTGGATAATCCTGGATTGGAGTCTCATCTTTATTACCTCTTTTTTTTTCTGTTTTATTGAGGTATAATTGACAAAATTGTAAGATAGTCAAAGAGTATATCATGATGATTTGATATACATATGCGTTGCAAAAGGATCCTTCCCATCACGTTAATTAATACATCTAACAGCTCATGACACCTTTTTCCTTTTTTTCTTTTTTTGGTGAGAACACTTAAGTTCTATTCTCTCAGAAAATGTTAGTTATACAATACAGTATTATTGACTGTAGTAACTATGTTATACAGTAGCTCCTCAGACCTTATTCATCCTGCAGCCGAAAGTTTGTACCCTTTTACCAGTCTTCCCCTCTTTTCCCCACCCACACCCCAGCCCCTGGCAACCAGTTTTCTACTCTTGTTTCTATGAGTGTGGCTTTTTTTCTTTTTAGATTCCATATATAAATGATATCATTCGTATTTATCCTGTCTGGCTTATTTCATCAGCATAATGCACTCCTGTTTCATCTATATTATCACAAATGAAAGGATCTCCTTCATTTTTTTAAGGCTGAATAATATTCCATTACCTCTTAAATGAGTGACTTTTGGTACATTGTTTACACTTTCTAAGCCTCAGGGTTTCTTTTCTTCTGTAAAAAAAAGTATATATATATATATATATATATATATACACTAACAGGTTATTTTCTGATATGTGGAATGTTTGTTGAATCAACAAATAATTAGTTGAGATCATAAATGTGACACTTAGCACTGTATTAACATTTATTAATACTCTCCCTGTTAATTTCTACAATAAATTGTATAATAAGTAACAATAATAATAGTACTACTAGTAGTTTTAGAAAATGCATAGGATGTGCCAGGCATCATATACTGTACTACCCTTCTTCATGTGTACCACAACTTACATGTGGATATCATCTTCCTCGTTGTTTCCTTTAAAGAAAATTGAAGCTCAGCAAGATTGAGTAGCTTGCTCCAGATGTGAACTCAGGTCTGAATCACTCCACATATAGGTTCTTAATGACTCCATGTCTTTAATTCCGCATCTGCATTTGTTTGTTGTTGTTGTTTTTAACTTTCCAAGCATCTGATCTGAAATTCCTTTCTCTTTGGGGAATTTTCCACTTTGTGGGTCTTGGTGAGAAACAGAGCCTTCCTCTCGTTATACAAGCTGAACATGTCAGATACACTGTTTACTCACATGCTCAGTCTCCCTTACAGATGGAAAACAGTCGGGCGACCTCGGGTTGGCCAACTGCACCCCTCTCTTGGATTTTGAATGACAAATAAATGATGTAAAGAAGCAAGGCCAGCAGTGCTGGGTCAACCTCCTGTTTCCTGTTCCTGCTTGGTAGCAAGGCCAGCTGGGACTTATAACATCACTTTGGCCTGATCCTATAATTGCAATAGCATAGCCTTGGCTTTCGGTTGTTTAATCTGCTTCCAGTTACTGAGACCTAACCATAAACTTCCAAAAGTTTCCTTTTCTGCTCAAATTAGCCGTATCTGGTTCCTGATGATTACAAATAAGACCTTTCCTGATATACAATGGTGACCTACTTATCCAGGCAGATGTAACATCGTCCTGGCAGGGACAGAGGGCAGGCAAGTTCCTTGAACAGCTGAACAAGAAGAAAAAGACCTAAGAAGGAAGAACTGAAGCCAGTTCTGCTTGTGTTATAATTCTACCCGCAGCTGCCTCTGTTTCACAGACCACATGCTAAAGGACCGTGTCCCTTCCGCTGTAACAGACGAGCAAAGTAGACCCAGGCCTTCCAACCCAGAGACCAGCTGAGCTGTACCGTGGACAATCTAGGATGTGAAAGACTTCACTCAATGTCTTTGTCACTTGACACATTGTTCCTCTCTTTGGGAAGTAGCTTCTTTGTGTGACAAGAATATGCTAAACCAACACTTAAGTGGACACAGGTGAAAGATGCCAAAATTAGCTACAGAAAAAAAGGCGTAAAGACTTGTATTTTCTGTTATTTGAAGGCGTTAAGACCCCACGTAGAATATGAGTCCTTTAAAGGAAAGTTGTGAATGGCCCAGGGAATGTTGAATTTCCATGTGGCAATATGTTCTTGATCGGTCGTGATGATGATGATAGTAGCATCAGTAGCATTTATCAGTGTTTCCTGGGTGAGAGGCACTTTATCCTAATGACCTTTTATCCCCATGACGACCCTGTGAAGGAGGAAATACTGTTTCAGCATCTTCAGGGTTTTTCTTTCTTTTTTTTTTTTTTAATCAGGAATTTATCCTAGATCACAGTTGGGTGGTAGAACGACCAGAACTGGACACTAGCCTTTCCTGAATTCCCAGAGTGTGATCTTAGCAGTTGTATTGCCTGATGCAGAGCCATGTAAATGTTGCCAAAGCAATGAAACGTGTACCTATTTCTAACAGATTCTAACTCAGAAGCTCTGGGGTTAAGTGCAGAGTTGTTGAGTGTGATCGTCTTTACAGACAGTAGACAACTTAAGAGAAGTTGTTTAAAAGTATATTTGCATATTGCACTACACTGTCATATCTGTGATTGGTTAGCTATTGAGTAACTAACACAAATCCCAATCCCATCTCTAATCTCATTCATCTCTTGTATGATATTTGACCTAATTGAGGCAGTTTTTTTGTGTTCTTTCCCACAGACACACATCGAACATCCAAAACATTCTTACCATTTGTGAGCATATTCTCTTAGTTATTTAGGAGTTGAGTAAGAGTGAGAGAGAAGGGCTTCCCTGGTGGTGTAGTGGTTGAGTGTTCTGCCTGCCGATGCAGGGGACGCGGGTTCGTGCCCCGGTCTGGGAAGATCCCACATGCTGCGGAGCGGCTGGGCCTGTGAGCCATGGCTGCTGAGCTTGCGCGTCCGGAGCCTGTGCTCCGCAACGAGAGAGGCCACAACAGTGAGAGGCCCGCGTACCGCAAAAAAAAAAAAAAAAAAGAAAGAAAAAGAAAAAAAAGAGTGAGAGAGAAAAAGACACATAAATATGAAATACGGTCATCATTTTTTTAATATCCTTTATGTTGTTAATCCCTCTTAGCAATTACTGCCATTCACTCATTTGTAGTATTTGGGGTATAGCAGTTTATTCGCACAGCATTTTTACATATGGCTTATCATTTGTATTCTATTTTAATAACACTAATAATTATAGACTATTGACAAACTCATCAGACCCTACATATTTATTTCAAAATCATGAAAATAAGGTGGAAAATGAGGTGTAAAGTGGAAAATCTATGTGTGTGTTTTCATTGGTGGAATGAGGAGCTACCTGAATATCACTCCTTTAGCTTTTCCTTCAAATGGTGCACTTTTTCCTCCATGCATAGGAGTCACTTCCATTAGGTAAACAGTAGTCTTGAGGGCAAACCTCAGAAGTAGAAACAGGAGAACTTTTCAGTTATGGTAAAATCAAACATATTTTTCTTCAGTAGTGAAAAAAAAATTCTTCATGAGAAGTTCAACCACCATGAGTTCCATGGTGAATAACTTTCCCCTTATAGATGCAACTTCCCCCAGAATTCTGAGAAATGTCGGTAGTAGAGAGGGGTGTTGCATACACCTGTTTCATTTCCCTCTGACTTTTCCTTCTCCTTTCTCTATTGACATTAAAATCTATGGTGAAAGCACATAGTAAGCAGTCTAGGACAATTGATAATGACATTTGATCTAAATCTCCAAAGTCTATTTTAGATGGGGATGCTATGAGAGTCACAGGAGGGGAAAAAATCTAGAATTATTCTTATGTGATCAGATGTTCTAAAATAACAAAAGCAAATCTTATTTCTAGCTAATAAAATAGCATTCCTTATATGATGTCATATTATGGCAGAAAAGAAATATATGCGTCTATTTCCTTCTATATTAAAACTGCTAAGGAGTGGGGACCAATGAACTAAATCAATTGTTTTGGGTTCAGGTTGTAGTTTTTAGTAGCCATCCTTCTTAGCAAGTTTTCAGAAGCAAATGTAGTTGGTTTACTATCACCACTAAATGTGCAATTGTGTAGATTTGTGGAAAAAAGTATTATCAAATATATATACTTTAAAATGACTTGTGTAAATTTATCTATTCATATTATTATTCTCCCCAAGTAAATCAAAATCTACTATATACTGTTTTTTTCTTCTATAGCTTAATAGGGGAATGTATGTTGAAACTTATTCAAATATTTATTAGGTGTCTACTAAGTGCCAGGCACTCTACTAGGCAGTAGAGATGTTGTATTAGAGGTGGAAAATGTCCTTGACCTCCAGAACTGATACTCTTGTAAGAGAAATACTGGGTCAAACTAAGTCAACAGTTTCTTTGCTACAGAGCTTTTTACGAGTCTTGTGAATTATGAGTCTCTGATAAGGAGATGTAGTGGACAACAGATCCCAAATTTATTTGAAATCTTTTCCTTCATGGACTGTCTCATAGGATTTATGATCCACTGAACACACCTGGAGAGACACTAGTATTCTGCAGTGGTTAGTTAATTGTTTTCTATTAAACAACTACATACTGAATCCATGATATTATTATCTGGATTTTTTGGAGGATACAATGATGTACATGGCCACTGTGATGATAAGGGGGGGTCCAGTTTAGTTAAGAAGAGAAACCACAGGAGTTATAACTTAATGTAACAAAGAAACACACACACATATACATATATTTATATGTAAATTACTATTTATCTAGTATACAATGTCTTCTGAAGAAGATAGAGTTTTTTGTAACTTGGGATCTCACAGGAGGTTTCACAGAGAAAGTAGACCCTGAGCTGGGCAGAATTTCAGTAAGTTAATTTGGTTCTGACCGTACGATAAAATCAGGTATCTGCACTGGTCAATCTGACCTTGATGGAACAGCATTCCATTTGCAGGGAATAGTGTGATCAAACATGCAGTGGTGGAGATTGCCAGCTTGTAATATTCCAGTACCTGGAAAGTGTTGGAACATCTGCTTTCTCCACGGTCTAGAAAAGTGAATCTCGAGTGAAATGCACGTATAATGGAGGCCAGTGCTCTTTGCTTTGTACACTGCTTTGATTCTACAACATGCAACAATGTAGTGATCTGTTTCATTTTGTCATTATTCGAGAGGGTTCTTAGTAACAGGAGTGGAAAAGGAAGACCTCTCTTCCTGTGTTTCTGCCCCATGCTCTTAAGCCAGAAAAGGTACCAACATCACTGACCTGACCTTGTCTCAGGTATCTATCAGGATCTACTAGAATCATTCTAGTGAAAGGTAACTAGACGTCCAAAGGACTTAAAAGATACACTATAACCTTTGTATACTTTATATACCTGGTGAAACAAAAATGTCACCTGAGTGGTCCCCTTCCCGAGAAATACCAGTATGTTTTTCCAGTGCATGGCAGAACTTTGCAGGTAAAACTGGGATAAAGGTGAAGAACAGTCTTAAAATTCTAGTCCTTGAACAGCACCTAACACACAACAGGTTTTCAATAATCTTAGCAACGGTATTCACAAATAATGACCATCAGCGTAACTGCTCTTTTGTGCCAAAATACATTACCATATTACTTTTTTTCCTTCAGCTTTACAACTTGGGTTCTATTATTGTTTCCATTTTACAGATTAGGAAAGTGAGGCTCAGAGATGCTAAGTCACTTGGGCAAGGTCACAGAGCTTGTAGGAGATAAACTGCACCCTTACTGTTGGATCCTACAAACCAGACCATAATTTAAGTCCTTCAAAATATACCTCAGAACATTTGAGTAAATTAATGAATAAATCCTTCTAGTCAGACTGACCAGATTATTATATCAGCTATAAGTGGAGGAAAGTCATAATCATAGTTAGACAGTTAATACAGTAATTTACTTGCTTTGAATTTTCTAAATGATGTTTAGCTGGTAGTTTCATGATGATAACCATCGAATAAAAACAGGCATATTTTGGTGTTTGGAATAAGATCTCATATTGAGTAAAATACATATTGATTCCTAGACCTATATGATGTGAGTAACAGATGACATTGAGATGCCATCTAGAAGTACTCCTGTGCAGTTCATCATGTCAACCCAGCTAATAATTTTAGAATGTTCAGAGTGAATAATATATGCAGCCATAAAGCATATTTCTAATCAATGCAAATAATATTTTTCCTATGCTAAACCCAGAGTTAAGTTATAACACGCATCATAAGATTAATGGGCCATTTTTTCTTCATCACTTTGCTAAATTACTTAGTCTGGAAACCATTCAGAAGGTTGCGGATTGGAGCTGAGCAGTGGTAGTGAGACTGTGCCTCTGATGATGAAACTATTTCCACCCCGACCCCTACCACTCCCTTCTTGGGAAAGAAGGCAACATTTCTCCTAGAAAAAGTCACAGGTTCATAAGCTGGCTTGTATAATACGTTTGGAGGAATAGTGTGTCTTTTAAGCAGAGCCTATCTCGGCATATAAAATAATTTTTACCTACCATTTAATGAAATTAACTCTCACTTTGAGGCTAGGTCTTTTGCCATTTGACTCCTGGATCACGTCTATGGATATATTTTTTTCTTGAGATGAAGTGTGAACCCAAAATAGTATCCATCATTCAGTCTATCTAGCTGATGTACATCATCTGAAGCACAAGCTCCCTGAGGCCAGGCACTTTATCTGCTCTATCAGTGTAGCCCTGATGCCTAGTGTCTAGCTTTTGGAGATTCTTAATAAACATTTGTACTGAATAAGGTATGTATATGGTGAGCAAAAGTTGGCTTCCCATTTTACAGTCAAGAGTATCCCACTCATGTTCTGTGAACACTGGATAGCAGAATCTTACTATGTTATTTTTCTGTTCCCTTTGCAAGTTTCCTGAAAGGGCATTCCTGTCCTTAGAATGTCCATCTCCTCCTGTCTTCCTGGAGAATAACTCTTCTTTCTTAAATACTTAGTCCCATTATAGACTCTTTAAGATTGAATGTATTACCTCCTTACAAACAGAAAAATGCAGTGCTTTTTTTTTTGGACATTTATCACCAGAAAATTATTCTAACACCTGAAATTCTGGACCTAAAATGCCTGGACTAGTGGTTCTCAAAGTCTGGTACCCAGGCCAGCACACCAGCTGCACGTAGGAATTTTTAGAAATGAAAGTCTTGGGCCCTGCTCCAGACCTACAGACTCAGACACTCTGGGGGTGGGGCCCACTACCTGTTTCAGCAAGCTCTCTTGGTGATGCTGATGCATACCCAAGTTGGAGACCCACTGCTTAGACCTAGAGCTTAAGGTTTAGGCTTTGGACAGATCTGAGTCCTAAACACTACTGAGACACTGGAGTGACCATGAGCAAGTTACTTCTGGGAACCTCTTACCATCTGTGTGCCTTGCTTAGCTAATAGTGATTTTAATTAATTAGAATAATGCACACGGTGTACTCAAGAGAGTAACCAAAGCATACTTTATGTTCCATAAATTCTAGTTGTTTACCATTATCATCAATCAGAGCTTACTGACACATCCTGAAGACATTCTTCTAATAAGTGTAATAATGTGGTTTATAAAATTAACAGCTTAGAAGAGCATATTACGAAGTTCATCAGACAGGGTCTCAGCAGGAAATCAGGGGTACATCAGTAAGGATAAATTGAGCCCAATGTAGAGAATCAAGAGAGAGTGTAGTGCCCTGGGTTCAGTAAAAGTGTGGCTACTTTATAGGAGATGAAAGAGAAAGGAAGCCTTGCTGGAGAGAGAGTCCTGCCCAAAGATGCTGTGACGCCCCACAGAGAAGCACTATACGTTAGTTGGGGGATGCAGCCAACTCCCAGCAATTTGGCAAGAATTAATACCCTAACTTCACTCCCCTCCTTCGTTCCCTACAATCTTCTATTGGTACTCTTCATTGGTGAGCCAAAAGGAAGCCAGAGCAAGGACACTTACTAAGATAGGCCATGCAAGCCATCCATATAGAGTTGGGTGGAGAAAGGATGTGGAAGGGCAAAGAGGACATATTTCCCACAGGTGGTGAGCGAGCTGTAAAATCACTCGCCCTTCTAACATCATTGCCATTGCAGGAGCATGGAGGAGCAAGTGGTTAGTTCTGACTTGGCAGATCCAGGAGACTGCAGGACAGAACTGGTATATGAGTTGGGCTTTAAAGGTAGATTTGAATTTTAATGGAGAGTATGGAGTAAGAAATGGTGAAGAACCAAGGGAAAGGGAGATTCATTGCAAATGGAGAAAAGAAAAGTGGCATAAAGATAAGAAAAGTCAAGACTTATGGAAGAGATAGCAAATACTCTGCGTGTGACTGGAGCAGAGAATGGGTAGACGAAGGCTGGAAGTTAAGATGAAGTCATCCTTGAATAACATTAAAGTTTCCTCCTTTAACCTCAATTTCCACCTTCTACTCCCTTCACTAACATTGGAAAATTAAAAGTGAATTTGACTGGGTTGGTGACAATGGCAGTATGAAGCAAAGAGAGGAGAATAAGAGTGAAAAATTTAGTAGTACCTTGGTGAAGCTGGGTAAATGATGGGTGGTGGTGTCACGTCAAAGCATGGGCAAGTGATTGTGACAAACATAGGCTTATTTCTTGACTATATGACTTCAGTTAAGGTACTTAAGCCCTCTAGGCTGCAGTCTCCCAACCTGTAAAATGGGGATAAAACCTCACTTCCTCCAAGGTTTCTGTGAGGATCTAATGAGAAATGGAAGTAAGAGTTGAGTCCAGTAATCAGTTTTTAATACATATAAACTAATGTGAGGATAAGGGTAAGAATACTTGCTATCATTTATTGAATACTTATTATGTGTCCAATATTGTGCTAGTCTATTTACATATCTTTTCTCACTTAGCTTTCTTTTCTCTTATCTGCCTTTCTATAGGCAAGAGATAACTGATGGCTCAGTTATGAGGAAACCCAGTTGTGAGGAAAATGTCAGAGGGAAAATGTACCAGAAAGTTAATTCCTAATGGATCTGTCAGCCTTAAACAGAGCATGTCTGTGCTAAAATGTGTAAAATATCTGTGCTAAAACTACTCAGTTGGACAAGTTTTGATAAAGTATTAACTTCATGAATAGGCATAAACAGCTTGGAGCTTTCTGGAGGGTATGTGGTAATATTAGTATTGGTGTGATGACTTTTGAAAGTTCTATGGCGTATAGAAGTCAAAAAGAAGACCCGGAAAGGGGGAAAACTCTCTCTGAAAGTTATTGGGGAAGTCTGGCTAGTAAGACTCCAAAAGGGAGAATCAGTAAGAGGCCAGGTTATTCATAGGCCTTCTAAGAATGTGTCCATGAGAAATATTTACAATGATTGGATGCCGGAATAAAGGAGAACACTGGCTCCATAAATGGTAACTTATTTTATACAAACAGGCTAATGATAAAAATAATGAAAATCTGATGGATTTTTGAGAGTTTCATTGACCAAACTGAGACAAAAGTGCATAACAGCTAGATGCTCATAGTTTTAATCAGTTCACTTTGGAGTCAAGCAAAGAGAGCACCTGAAATGATAAGGGACGTTTATGCAAGGTCACAAAGATTTTTGGTGGTGCATTTGGGATATAAACCCATTTCCGTAAGAATTCTTTCAGAAGTCAAATGTTTGCTTGTCAAAAATAGCATGAACTTACTTCCAGGAAAAGTTCCTAAGAAAAAATAATTTGAGTAATGAAGAACACTGATGTAACAGTTAATTTAAGAACCCAGAAATAGAGGTAAAGAGTAAAGCAATTATGGGTTAAGAGTCTGCATAAATTCCCCTGGAAGGGGGATATGGTCAGAGATGGCAATTTGAAAACAGTGAGTCACCAAAAGTAAAAGTTTAAATTACAAGCTGTTTTGGGGGTCTTCAAGAGAGATTTTATAGATTGAACAACAACAGCAGCGAGGATAAGATATAACGCTCTCACGTAGACTGCAGCCTGAAAAGAAAGCATTGCAGAAAAGCCACATCATCCTGAATTTACATTTCCGTGCATTTGAATAGATTGGAGAGCAGTAAAGTTGTTTTAAGAGCGAGTGATTTAAGTCAGCCAGCTTGTGAATAATACGAGATACTTTTGCATTTACATTAACTTATGTCCATAAATAACGAATTTTAACAATGAACAAAATCCATAATCCTGATAATGCTAAGAAAACTGGAAAGATACCTTTACCTTGAAAAGACAGGATAAAGAAGACAGCATAGAAATTTAGGGAGATTGCAGTTTTGGAAAAATCATATTAACATTTATTAGCTGCTACAGCTTTGAAATGTGATGATTTAAAGAAAGAAGTAGACTCTTGATTTCTAAAAGGTAATGTGTTGGCTGAAAGAGAAGAGAATCTTGTTGAGACCTAAAGTGTTCTTTTAAGGATATATTTCAATGTCATTTCAAAAAATAAACACATTTCCCATAACAAAATAGTGAGGTTACTGGAATAATGCAGGTGAAAGCTTTTTGGCCCGAAGGAGTTCCATCCTTTGGAACAAAGTTTTATTGTTGAACACACCATGACCCAGGCCTGTGAGTGCCAGCACAGTGGCTGTTTTTACAAGATCTGGTACAGTATTCACAGTAGTTCTGGCCTTAGCACTAGGCAAGGATCATTCTTTTTGTATCTTCCTGATTGCTTCCTCTACAGAAATGGGATAATTCCTCCTCTTCTAAACTGGAAAGTAGTTTCTTCCCTCAATAAAACTAGTTTCTTCTCCAGGTTGAGCTTTTCCAACTCTTAGAGGTCTAAAATGAATGATATGAAACATACTATATTTGCATCTATTTTTATTTAAGAGTTATCTAAGGAGATTTATCTAATTAAATAGGAATTTCCTAACAGATGCCAAAATAAACAATCAACAAGTTTTCTTTAGAGATCATATATATTATATAACAAGATCCACCTAAGAGTTAAAATATAAATAGGTATAAAATTTAACTATTTGAAGATAATTTTTCTTCTTACCACTGAAGCAATAAGCAGGTAGTAGTACAATTTGGGGAAAACAATATTTCTGGCTTTTGTTTGTTTTATTTTAATTTGTGATATTCATGAGATCTTTTATGAAGCCTTTGGGTATATAGTAAAATTCATGGGTTTTTAACTTTGTATTGACTCGTATTTTTGTAGGTTTTAAATTTTTCTTCTGGCTTTAATTTATACTATCTCCTTTTACTTTTTCATTTAGAAATAACGTATTTTTCTCAGGATTGCAATCTCAGTGCAGTCCTCTACTTTTCTGTTTGTTGGACGTTCTCTTAGACGTCTACATTTTTGTCTAGTTAGTACATTTCTAGTTTTTTATACAATTGATAAGAACTCTTTAATCTTATGAATTCTTTATATTTTCTCTTTGGAGACAAGACTTATAGGGATTTCCTTGGGCTTAAACTAGAAATAAAAACGAATTTGCACATGAAATGTTGAAGGCTTTGTTACAAAGTGGGTTAACATTATATGTATGTTTGAAATAAACTACTTCAACCAGAGCACCTAGCTGTTAACCTCCAGATTAATATCTGTCATAAAATATGTGCATGCCTCCAACACATGGCATTGCCTCCTATTACTGTATGTCCAGGAGAAATTGCTTTGTCTTGTAGCAAAAGACATTAGCTCTTTGCACATTTTTTTTTTTTTTAATGACAGCTATCCAAAAATCAAGCTGAACCCTTGTATGTGAGGACAGAAAAGGACAATGTTTAGACAGGTCTAATATCCAGTTGTACCTTTCAGTCACTTAGAGAGAAGGCTTAGACCCCTGAAGCCCAAAGTCACAGGTTTTTTAGGATTATGGTGGTATATACCTCCAGTTTATAGAAAAGAAATGCGTTGTAGAAAATCCAAGTTAAATTAGGACTAAAATCCAAGTTAAATCTAGAACTAAAGTTTTACTGCCCCAAATACTTGTAAACTCTAGGTTACTGCTCTGTTGTCCATTTCATCAGTTGCAGAATATTCAAGTTCATCTTTCAATGCTAACAAGAACATAAAAATGCATTATGTCTAAAAGCAGAACATGATTGCCAAGCCAGATCTGCGCATTACCTGAGAGTCTGGGGGGCCACCCAAGCGGCATCTACTTGTTTGCTACTGACCTTCAGTTAGACTTGCTCAAGAATTGTTACAATGTAATAACATACACCCTTAGGTACTGGTGAGTTTATTGAAAACACACAGCAAATGTGCACACACACACACACATACCCACCAGCACACCAGCATGCACCTACTCTAGAGCCTAGAATTTTAAGAGTCAGAACTTTTTATTTGCTTCTGGATTAAGATGGACCCTGTATTTCCTCAGCATGCTAATTAGAAACTCTATAAACAATTCAAAACCAGCTTCTTAAAATTCTGTTTGAAAAAAATTGATGTTAAATATTATCCTCAGAGAGTTCTACTCTGACTTTTCAAATTGTTTTTTTCTCCCTTCATGGGATAAACAGTTAGGGTTTCTTTTTGTTTGTTTTTTTATCTCTCATTGTAAAAAATTCTATCTTAAAAGCTGATTTATTATTTCTTCCTTAGCATGGATGACATGGGAACAAAGATGATATTTCATCAGTCTTGTTTTTATTTAAGTTGAAAGGTTATATATTTCTACTATCTACTGCAATAATGCTAAATATTTTTATAGTGCTTGTAAATCTTATGACAGTATTTTTTTAGCTTGTATTTAAGGCGTTTACTCAAAAGGGACCATGTGCCTCAGTTCATGTCACTCTATCAATCAGTGTGTATGGTCACTCTATTTTCTAATACTTTTAAGATTGGTTTTGGCCCCGACGTTCCTCTGCCAGATTTATTTCCTTTATTTTCCCCTATATAGCACCATTTGGACCATTTAATATGTAATTTCCCAACTCACCTTTCATAGTTATTTTAAACATGTGTATATATTTGAAATACCGAATTGTTTTGTATTTTCTAATTTTTGCAAAAGTAGTATCGACTAAAAATCACATCCTATTCTTTTATTTTTTCTACACAAAATTATTGTTTTAAAATGTGTCTGTGTTGCTCCATAGAAATTATTGCTTCTGGCCACTGTCTAATATTCCACCATACGTTAATACCATGTTTTGCTTATCCATTACCCTGGTGATACATACTTAGGCTATTTTCAACATTTTATGTCCACCATAAAGCATTAATACACTCTTTCCACATGTCCCCTTGAGTAACAGTGCAGAGTAGCAGGGCAGCCGTGGAATGGCTGAGGTAGAAGTCATATATATGCCTTATTTCACAGATTCCTCCCCAGAATAGCTGTACCATTTTCCCGCACAAGCAATACTTGGAATTTCTCTCTTGCCATATCCTTTGTCACCACATGCTGTTAATCTGCATTTTTTAAAATTAATTAAGTTATTTATTTTTGGCTGCACTGGGTCTTCGTTGCTACACTCAGGCTCTCTCTAGTTGCAATGAGAGGGGTCTACTCTTCGTTGCGGTGCGCAGGCTTCTCATTGCAGTGGCTTCTCTTGTTGCGGAGCACAGGCTCTAGGCGCGCGGGCTCAGTAGTTGTGGCTCCCAGGCTCTAGAGCGCAGGCTCAGTAGTTGTGATGCGCAGGCGTAGTTGCTCCACGGCATAATTTGCATCTTAACTTCTGGAAAATTGGCGTGTGTGGATTCATAGGAAGTAAGGTGTTTTAATTCTGCATTGCTCTGATTCTAGAAAAGTTAGGTCTTCATATACTTTCTTGCTATTCATGTTTTCCATTCTATGAATTGCCTATCATGACCTTTGCTCATTTTTCTATTGAGTATTCTGTGTCTTTAGAGATGTAGAAGTTTTTGTATTCAGATGTTGAGTCCTTTATTGGGGTTTAGATAATGTATATGTCTTCTACCCATCAACTGTTTTTCAGTCTGACTTTGGTATCCTTTATTGTACATAAAATTCTAATTTTTTATTAAAGTATAATTGATTTACAATATTATGTTAATTTCAGGTGTACCACATGGTGATTCAATATTTTTATAGATTATGCTCCATTGAAAGTTATTATAAAATATTGGCTATATTCCCCATGCCCTACAATATATCCTTGTATCTCGTTTATTTTATACATAGTTGTCTGCACTTCCTAATTCCCAGTCTGTCTCTTGCCCCTCTCGCTTCCCTCTCCCCACTGGTAACCACGAGATTGTTTTCTATATCTGTGAATCTGTTTCTGTTTTGTTGTATTCTTTCGTCTTATTTTTTAGATTCTACTTATAAGTGATATCATTACAGTATTTGTCTTTGTCTGACTTATTTCACCAAGCATAATACCCTCCAGGTCCATCTATGTTGTTGCAAATGGCAAAATTTAATCATTTTTTATGGCTGAGCAGTGTTCCATTGTGTATATATGGCACGTATTCTTTATTCATTCATCTGTTGATGGACACTTAGGTTGCTTCCATATCTTGGCTATTGTAAACAATGTTGTTATAAACACTGGATGTGGGTGCATGCATCTTTTCAAATCAGTGTTTCTGTTTTCTTCAGATATATACCCAGGAGTGGAATTACTGGATTATATGGTTGTTCTGTTTTGTTTTTGTTTTTATTAACATCTTTATTGGAGTATAGTTGCTTTACAATGGTGTGTTAGTTTCTGCTTTATAACAGAGTGAGTCAGCTATACATATACATATGTCCCCATATCTTCTTCCTCTTGTGTCTCCCTCCCACCCTCCCTATCCCACCCCTCTAGTGGCTACATCAGTTAACATTCCCACCAACAGTGTACCAGGGTTCCCTTTTCTCCACATCCTCGCCAAGCCTTGTTAGTTTTGTTCTTTTTTATGATAGCCATTCTGACATGTGTGAGGTGATCTCTCATTGTGGTTTTGATTTGCATTTCCCTGATGGCTGGTGATGTTGAGCATCTTCTCATGTGCCTGTTGGCCATCTGTATGTTTTCTTTGGAAAAATGTCTATTCAGCTCTTCTGCCCATTTTTTTAAATGGGCAGATTTTTTATATTAATAAATTTATAATTTTAATATAGTTAAATTCATCACTCTTGCTTCATACAATGTATGCTTCTTTATTTTTCAAAGATCTAGTTCATCTCTTACCCTGAAATCACAAATATATTACCTTGCAATTTCTTTTATTCTCTCTAGATTTTATTTTTCACATTTAGATATTAAAACTATTGTATTTTAGTTTTGTACATTAGGTGGAATTATATAACATAATGGTTAATAGAATGATTTCTGTGGGGTTTAAGTTCCAGCTCCACCATGTACTTCTTAGGCTAGTCATTTTATCTCTCATACCTCAGTTTCTCCACCTGTAAAATGAGGATAATAGTTTATGCCTTGTGGATTTTTTTGTGAAGATTAGGTGAGCTATATAGGACTGGGTACAACATAAGTGATATCACTAGGTTAAGATCCAGTCTCATATCTCTTTTTAAAATGAGACTGTTTCCCCAAAAGCTGTAATTCAACTTCCTCCATTGGACTATGATTCCATCTCTTTCATGTGCCAACTTCCTATCTGTGTATAACTCTATTTCTAGGCCACCTGTTTGATTTGTTTTCTTGTTTACCGTTTCCTCCAAGGGCATCACACAGTTCTTATCTATCATGACTTCCCAATATATCTTAATGTATAGGGCACATCCTCCATTTTGAGCTTATTTTTCAAAACTACCTTAGCTGTATGGAGAACTTTATTCTTCCAGATACATTTTATTTTTTTTTATTTTAATTTTTTTATAGAAGATAAAGCAATCTGCTCTTTTTTTTTTTTTTTTGGCTACATTGGGTCTTCATTGCTGCGTGAGCTTTGTCTAGTTGCAGCGAGGGGTGGGGCAGGAGGCTACTCTTTGTTGTGGTGCACAGGCTTCTCATTGCAGTGGCTTCCCTTGTTGCGGAGCACAGGATCCAGGCTCGTGGGCCTCAGTAGTTGTGGCTCGTGGGCTCTAGAGTGCAGGCTCAGCAGTTGTGATGCACCATCTTAGTTGCTCCGTGGCATGTGGGATCTTCCTGGACCAGGGATTGAACCCATGTTCCCTCCATTGGCAGGCGGATTCTCAACCACTGCACCACCAAGGAATTCCCCCAGATACATTTTAGAATCACTTTTTTACGTTGTCCCTCAAAAAAAAATAAAAGAGCTTGGCCTTTTATTACAGTTGCATTTAATTTTATAGATTAATATAAGGACATTTATATTATTATAGTAAGTCATCTTATCCATACCTGTGATATATATTTCTTTTACTCATGTGTCCTCTAGTAAAGTTTTCATTATGAAGATTTTCTGCGTAATTTATTAGGTGAAACCCCATACTCTCTATAGGTTTTGTTACTATGGTAAATTCATCTTGTATGGTATCTGGATATTGATGCTATGGAGGAACACAATTGATTTTGGTGTATTAATTTTTTTCCAGCCCCTATGTTGAGCTCTTTTCTTAGAGTTAATAGCTTATTGATTTTCCTGTGTTTCCCATTAAATACATAATCAGAACAATCTATAAATATGACATTTTTATCTATATTCTTCTAAACCTTCTCTCTCTTTCTATTTCTCTCAATACACAGCTCCAAAAAGGTCAGTTCCAATAGACCGGTAATGTTAGAAATCTTTATCTCAATTCTCTCCTTAAAGGAAATGCTAATTTTTTAAAAAAATTGGTAGTATAATAATTTTTGTTAGTGTATACATGTGCCATGTATTTTTGGTATATAGCCTTTATCGAGGAAAGATAGTTATTATTTGGATCTAGTTTTATAAAATTTACCCTACCCAATAGATTTTGAACCTCATGGGATGCTTTTTATCTCCTCTATCTAAAAAGAATGACGATATGATTTTCTCCTTTTATTTAACTAATACAGTGAATCACATGAATTGATTGGCTGATACTGAACCAACCTTGCATTCTCAAGGATAAACCCACTTGACCAAATCGTATTATAGTATAGATCGTAATATAGTATAGTGTAGTATAGTATAGTATAGTATAGTATAGATTATAGTATAGATACAGCCTTTGCTGTATTACAAACCACCTCAAAACTTAGTGGCTTAGGGAGATCAGCTTGGTGCTTTGTGACCACCTAGAGGGGTGGGATAGGAAGGGAGGGAGACACAAGAGGGAAGAGATATGGGAACATATGTATATGTATAACTGATTCACTTTGTTATAAAGCAGAAACTAACACACCATTGTAAAGAAATTATACTCCAATAAAGATAAAAAACGAAACAACGACAGCAAAAAACTTAGTGGCTTAAAATAGCAATTACTTGGCCATTTGGGACTGGATTCATCTGGGTAGTGTTTTACTTTTGGTTTTATCTGGGCTCCTTCATGCAGTTTTTGTCAACTGATGGATCAGCTGAGTGAGAGCTGGTCTGAGACAGCCTCACTCACAGGTTTGGTGGTTGGCATGGACAGTGGGAGCACCTGGTCCACTTGTCTTCAGAACCTAGTGGGCTAGTCCTCGGCAACTGAGCCATCAAGCTCTTTTGCTATTGTCTCATCATGTAGCTTGAGTATGCCAAAGCCCAGTCCTGCTGAAGTGGTGACTCAGGAATGAGGGTGTCAGAAGGGGATTGTACCGTAATTTTTGAAACATCCTATCACAGTGTTTTTAATATACCTTAAAACTCTGTGGAATAATATCGTATTTAGGCTTTTGACTTATATTTTTAATAAGGAAAATTTGATTGTAATGTTTTTTTTATATTGCCCCTGTTTGGTATAATATTCTTCTTGCACCTCTAGCCCCATTATTCTAGCTTGGGTTACTTAAAATGTATTGAAGGGGATAGAAATGAGTATTGCATCTTAAATAAAATAGTCTTGGACAAGTGGTTCCCACTTATCACTGAGGTTGTTCAAAAGGCTGCACTCTCACAGTGGACTATTGAACCCTTATGCACACCAAGCATTACATCTCACTTATACCTTACTAGCATTCTTGTGCTGGTTCCTTGATTTTAATTTAAAAAGTAATAAGTCCTTGAAAAAATACAAAGTAAGAAGCAAAAACCCTCCATCACCCTAGTCTCTTTCCCTCACAGGAGAAGCAACTATAAAGTTAAGATGTCAATTTAAAAATATATTTACAAGATGAAAATTATTCTTAAAAGTCCTTGGGGGCATTTAATCATTGAAGGGTATGCTGAAGAAGATAAGTAACAGTTTGACCTCCAATCCAGAGACTATTGGCAATAAGTGTAAACAGTGCTCTAACAACATGGCCTGATAGAACTATAGAACTAAAGAAAAAGCTAGGATTGGGATTATTGGGCCCGAATTCACATTGCTCCTAATGAAGAACCTTAAAATCATGAAATATTGACTGATCTCTAATTCTAAGTCATTTCAGAATGCTATTTTCTATGTCGAAGAGTGGAGTTTGAGAGAGAAATAAGAAGGAATAAAGTCCAATTTGGTTTTAAAGAATCATGGAGAAATGAAGATTATTTCTTTCACAATTTCCCTGTAGATAGAGCTCTTCTATGACTGACTGTTTCACTAAAGCAGGGAAATACAGGGTGTTATCCAGAAAATCATATCAGTTTACTTCAAGTCAGTCCTCTTCTGGGCAAACACATCTTTAACTTCATTTGTATTATATAGTATTTTAAATTATGAATTGTTTTGTCTTCTCAGGTCAGTTTCTTTTAGCCACGTGGGTTTGTTCTCTGTTTATTCCTTCCTCCTTCCCTCTGTTCCTTCTTCTCTCCTGTACTCCCTTTTTTATTAGTGAATTGGAAAGACGATTTCCTTATATATGCTCAACTATGCAATAGCAAAACCCCAAAATATAACTAACATTTTATGAAGAAGACAGTAACGAAAAAAATTATAGTGGAAAAATCTTAGGAAACTGGAAGGAATTTGGGGGTCTTTTCTGTCTCGAAGTAGATTTGGAATGTGAATTTCAGGTTCTCTTTTTTAATGCAGGGTTGCTAGTTGAGCCTTTATTTTGTTTCCAGAAAAGCAATCAGCTTACGTATTTTTTTTAACAAGGTTTTCTTCACCTTTGGAAATTAGTAATGATTAAAAAGAATATTATATAGTTAAGTGATGTCTAATTTTTTCCTCATGAGTTCACCGTACTTCAGGTTATAGCCCTGATCTGTTTAATCCTCCAACAATCCTGAGAGGGAGCCAAGGGGCAGATATGTTCTTTCCTCATTTCACAGATGAGAAAACTGAGGTTCAAAGATTCAAAGTGAGGTTAAGTGCTTCTGCCAAGGTCATTCTCTGAGGTGAAGCCGGAGCCGGGAATAGCACCTCATCCTCTTGTTTTCTCTCATGTGATTCTCCATCCGCTGACCCACTCTGACTATAAAAATGCACTGTACCAGGCCTCACACAGTCCCTGAAACGTCCTTTTAGTAGGACACCATGGTAGTGACAAGATTGAACAGATATAAAGAATGCTGTAAAAAAGGACCTGTCTTTTTTGTTGACTCCATTCCATAAAATTCCACAGCCACACTGCATGAGAAACATGAGACATCCATTAAGATCATGTACCCATTAGTTCCCAAAATCTAGCTAGAACTAGATTTTGCAGAAATTGAAGACACATCTTGTGGCCTGACTGCTGAAAATGAGTGTCTCAGGAGTCAGAGAGGCATTGCTGCTCAACGAAGTCAAGAATGCCCTTTGCTAATTGTTTCTCCTCCATTTCTGAGGGAATTTAAATTCATGATCGGCACCATATATTATACTTCAATACTATGCACCATCCATCTTGTACGTATTTGCAGGAAAGAATGTTGCCCAAGTCATTATATCATGCCATGATTCACAGTCGTATGACCTTAGGTGGCAGCTCAGCAGGAGCTTACCGGTGCCTTAAATCATCCCTGTTGTGGACATACAAGAGCGTGACCTCTGACTTCCCAAGCTGTCTCTTCATGAAATGAAAATGGAACTGCGAGTTTAGGGGAAAGTTTTGAAAGTGCCTGGCTCTTGTAGTCATCTAATGAGGTCCTCATTTCTAGCTGCTAAACGTGCCCTTTAATTGGTGGTCACTCGAAAATCAATGATAATATAACTGTCCAACTCTTTGGAGCTATTTTTCTCTCTGCTTTCTATCCTGCAAGTGCACGATAAAAGAAACCACCCATTCAGCCATTATCTTGTGTCACTTACTATTCAGAGATCAGTCTTCCTTTATGTGCTCCTTCAGGAAAGACCTGGGTTGTATTTTTCACTTGCCTCTCAGGCAGAGAGTAGAGTCCTTGGCACAGATTAAGTCCTCAGAAATGTTAGATGGGTGGATGGGTGGGCAGTGGATTGCAGCACATGAGCAACTACAGTAACATTGTGATTTTTTACTGTACATGACAAGGAAATGACCTCAGTTGGGGAAATAAATGCCTAGCACATATGCCACCACTTTCCCCTTCCATCTTCATTACAGTCCTTACTAATCTATTATGACATTTTTTCCCATTGGGTCTAGACATGACCTCAGGATGCTTGTAGAATATAAACAGTCCTGTGCAATGTAAACCTTGTATAATGTAAACAATGCTTTACTGTTTGATTTGAGTTGGGACACGAGAATAGTCCTATTTTCCGTCCATAACATAGACGTTGGAAATAATAGCTAATGCTTATGTAAACATATAGATTCATAGGATAGAAAAAATAATTTTTAAGAAATGACCTAGTACAGACTCAGGGGGAAAATATATGTTACCTTGATTATAGAAATTTGGTTCAGCCACTCAGCTTCAACCTTCAAAAATCATGTCACTTTTTATTTTCAACCAACATATGAATCCAAGGTATAGCAAAATAAACCATAAACCTTGCAGAACAGGGCCCTTCTAGATACGATCTCGTTAGGACCTGATCCTCCATGGTTGTATCTGCACAGAGGGGTAATGCCAGGTCCCCTACTGGGAAGTTGAATTGGAGGAAGAGATAGACATAGAGGTACTATGGGTAATTATAGACTGACATGGTCATCAAGAAGTCCTATGAAAAATAATTTCTGGTGAGTATAGAGTAAATCAGCAATGAGAAATGGAGAGGATTGGAATTAAGTAGACTCATCACTAGTCCGTGGTTATTACCAGTGTACCAGTTTAGCAATGAATTACTCAAGGTAATTGATGCTAGGTAGTCTAACAAACACTCCTGAAAGCCAAGTGTCTTAACTTAATAAATGTTTATTTCTCTTGTCAGAGACCAGTGTGAATTAGGTGGTTCATTCTTAGCAGATTGCTTTCAAATAGTGAATCAGGAACCCATGCCCCCTCCACCTTGAGGTGTTGTCTTAAATGCATGACTACCTAAAACTACAGCAGAAGGGAACATGGGCAATCATGCATAATATCTCCTGGCCAGGCCTGAAAGTGGTAGACCCATGCCCTTTCAACAAGAATGCAAAAACTTGACCTCTGCCTGGCTCCAAGGGAGGTTAGAAAAGGTCATTGTTCTGTGTGTCCAGGAAGAGGAGAATGAAATGCATCTCACTGTCTCATCCATAGCTAAAGGCAGGTAATCTGTGAGAGAGAGCAATGTTTGCAGATGGTGATACATGAAGATTGAGGAAGATTGATTTCTCAATCATTGAGGAGTACTGTTCCATCTAACTGAGTTCTGAATGGTAATAAAGTCATCCACTGAAAACTTACCAATCTAGTTTGTGTGCAAGATATTATGAATTATAGTCTTACCGTTAATTTAGCAGACCCACAAATATTTACATCTACCAAGCACCGTGCTGGCAACTGCAGCTTACCAGTACTTCTTTCCTGGGCCCTGGATAATTTCCAGTAGTTGGTGTCAGGATCTAAGCTATCCACTTGATGTGGACACTAGTCCCCTTGTAGCCCTTTCACAGGAGTCTTTAACCATTCGTGGCCAAAAACAAAGGAAATGGGAAGAGTTACTGCTCTGCTTATCAGAAAGTGTCTCCTAAGGTCTTGTCTCCTAAATCATTTTTCTGGCCCCTT
Organism: Pseudorca crassidens; assembly: GCF_039906515.1. Lineage (NCBI taxonomy): Eukaryota > Metazoa > Chordata > Mammalia > Artiodactyla > Delphinidae > Pseudorca > Pseudorca crassidens. The sequence continues at coordinate 153,058,143 of NC_090297.1, read as the reverse complement.
TATAGTAATTCTTTCTTTATTCACATTTCTTGGCCTACTGAACACTATAATCAAATCCTCCCTCGATTTTCTTTTTTCTGAAGTATATAAAACTACATTTTCTTCAGCCTTTTTTAAAAAAATGGTAATTATCTTGTTTATTTGTATTTGGAAAATCTAATGAGATCACATATTTAAAAATCACATACTATCAAAAGATAAATAGTAGTAGTAATTCCTTCTGGAATATTTTTCCCCCTCATCCAACCAACGTTAGGTCCCTTACCCCCTTTCTTAGCAACTTTTATTAATTTCTTAAGTGACTATCAGAAGTTTTTTGTGGCAAAGGTACACGTGTATGTTTCAGAGGTTACTGTTGTCATGAATTCACAGAAGCCGGAGCCTGGAAAGCATTAAGTGGTCCTGAGCACCCCATTCCAATGAGAGAGCGTAGCAGTGCTCAAACGGCTGGGTGTCCTATAATTCAACTCAATTCTGGCACTATCTACCTGTAGATAGCATCAGATCTCTCATGTTAAGGGCTCAGTGCAGCAGGAATGCACACACACACTTCAGGTGCCAGTCACCAAGTATATGTTGTCACCTGTGCTTCTGACCCTTGTACCACAGATCAGAGGTTCCAACGACCCCCTTCTTAGCTTTAATTAATTTGCTCAAGTGACTCATAGAACTCACAGAAATATTCTATTAACTAGATTAACCGGTGTATTATAAAATGATAAAACTCAGCAACAGCCAGATAGAGAACATGTATAGGACGAGGTATGGGGAGAAAGCATGGAGCCCACTCTCCCCAAATCTCCACGTGCTCACCAACTGGGAAGCTCCCTGAACCCTGTCCTTGGGGGTTTAATGGAGGCTTCAGTACACAGGTGTGACTGAATGACTCATTGGCAATGGGCGATTGAGCTCAATCTTAAGTGGCTCTTCCCTGCCCTGAGGGCAAGGGGGTGGGACTGAAAGTTCCAACCTCTAATCACAAGGTTGGCTCCACAGGCTGCCTGCTCCCATCCTTAGATGCTTTCCAAAGATCACCTTGTTAACATAACAAAAGACACCATTATCATCTCATCACTTAGGAAATCCCAAGGGTTTTAGAAACTCTGTGGCAGAAACTGGGACAGAGACCAAAAATATAATTCTTATTACTCCTAAAGCACAGTTATCTAGGTAAATGTTTGTATCACCCCAAACAGGCAGTAGTCACCAGGGAAAATAAGTTAATTGCCAGTCTTTTCTATTACTTTTTAAAAATCAGATTTAAGAAGAGAATTTTTTTAATGGCCAGTGAAAATGTCTCTTACTTTAGCTCTTGCCTTTTTCTACTTATTATTTATTTTTTCAATTTTTAGTTTAGTTTTGAAAAGTGTCTTTAAGTTATTTTAAGGCTAGAACCGAACCTTCCAGGGTTAAAAAAGTATTGCGTCACTTGAAAGAGATTATTTTAGACTTAGTGAAATGGATTTGATGCTAGAGAACATGTGACATCATACATTTGACCTTTTTGAAATGATTTACATTATATCAGCTACATTTTAAGTCCAGCAACTGCAACCCAAAAAAAGAAAAAAAAAAACAAACCCTACTAATTAAGGAAACTTTGCAGATTGATGGCATTAGATTATCAATTAAGATCTCAGTTTTAAACCAGATTTTTCCTCTAAATAGGGATCCAAAGAACACTAGTTTTAGGGTCAGTCTAATTAGTCAGACAGCCTTCTGATTGTTTAGTGCCTTCACTTGAAGTTTGTTAAATATTTTTGAATATCACCTATGCTCCCATGGGATATTAGTGAATGCGAAGTCAACAAAAAAGAAAAAGTAAGAAAAAGCATTTTGTAGTAAAATAAACTTGAGAAATCCTGGGTTCAGGAAATTTAAGCATGTTTCGTGACTGGAGGACTTTTGAGATGTGGAATGAGCTATAATGTGCTCTGTGAATTTCACTGTTAAGTAGAGTTTGGTCTGAAGTGTTTTTAAACTTTATTTGGCTCTACAACCCTTTGTCAGTGGAACATTTTAAAGGACTCTTTGTTTCTAGCAACTTTGGAAAATGCTGTTCTGGTCTCAGTTAAGCCCTTGAAATCTTAGCATTTGGAAGGAGATCCACATACAAGCTCATCCAATTTCTGGTACAGAAATCTACCATGTATCCATGCTATAGGCTCACTCAGCTGTGGATGAGTATTTTGATAACAAAATGCTCACTACCCATAAATCAGCTGATTCTATAGTCGGAATGCTGGTCTGTTTAGGAGGTTTTAACTTTTTAAGTGCCTTTTACTATTAGAAAATTTTAAGTTTTAAAATTTTGTCTATTGGACCTAGATCTGATCTCTGGATTAAGATAAGTCCTACTCAAGTAAAAGAATCCTTATTTTTCAAGGATGATTTGTACATGAAAAAAAAAATCCATATACTTAAAATCATCTGTAAATAGTGACTGAAGAGTAATTGAAAATACATTTGAAAATAATTTTCATTTGAAATTTATGTCAAAATATGTTATTATATAAACGAATCCAGTATATTTTCTCTTATAGCCGGTAAAATTTAGGTTAAATTTTAATTAAGCACAAGTGCTACAATTAAAAACAAGAATTACATTCTGTTTCGAGTGATTATTTCAGCAAAACTGGTTTATGGGACAGTAAACTGTCCTTCACTGCATGTTCAGTGTTAGCAGCTGAAACAGGCTAATTCTGGTAAAAATTCAACAGTTTTCCAAGGCCTTCTCTTAATTACCTGATACTCAATTGTTTTTTCTTTTACTTCTATTGTATCTCTTTTTTAAATTGTTAACTACACATCCTCATTTATCAATGGCTTTGTATGTTTAACCCTGCAGATCTCTGGTATTATTTACAATGACTTCATGATATTATATCTTTAAAATTCAGAATTTCACTTTAAAGTTGATTTGAATTTTATTTCTATTATACGGTATTATGTTTTTGTTATGAATCCATCAGTGAGTAATTTGCTGAAACAGGATGAGCAGTTTGCTGACTTAGAAGGGCTGGAATCTATAGACACCTTAAAATTAGGATGTAGATAACGAATAGTTGGATGACAAGAAACCCTGTTATATGAAAACAGGAATAATAATGAGTGTTCCAAATCTTATCTTTTCTGTTCTTACTTTTCTCCAAAGGTTAGTTCTAGAGTCCTTAATTCTCTATTCAGTATTAAATGATTGACTATTCGCAGCCTTCCCACCATTCTCCCCACTTCTAGGTCTGAGTTTGATACACCTTTTGGTTTCATCCTTTCTTTGTGAAGTAGTGTTCCTAGTCAAGCCAGAAGGCTGTTCCATTAAAGGTTTAGCATTTTAGTGATTTTAGTAGTAAGGGTAAGGATAAGTGGTCTTCAGCCCGTCACAGTCTTCCACCCAACCTTTCTTCAGATGAATTTCCTGCAGTAGAAAAATTAGACAACCAGGCTGAATGATTGAGTCCCTGACCATGACTAGCAATGAACTACTCAGCCCTGGCTTCCTGGGCATGCCATCCTTCAAAAACAGCCTGCCAGATGGAATCTCAGTCCCCTAGCTTGGCATTCAAGATACTCATACTCTAATCCACCAAAATCCACTTCCAGTAGTTCTCCCCACTTCTTTCATACAGCAAATATCCATTCACCCAACTGCATTCACTTATCTGGAGTACAAATTCTTTTCCTTATGTTCCAATATATCCCTATTTCATCTGCCTAGGAAGTCTTTCAAATTCTTCACAATCCTAAATCCTACATGGTCTTTACTTTCCTACCTTTACAACTTGACCTTAAGAAAATTTTTGCTTTCCAAGATCTATAAGTCAATCAATCAATAAACCATTAATAAGTTCATAGGCTGCTTCAATACAGTTCTCCTCAATACAAATATAGTTGTCAATCCTTGATAATAACAGCTTATATTTGATCACATAGAAATGTATTTTAACTCACATATTTGTTATCTAAAATGATAGTATAGCACTCTTCATTTTGTTGGTTATTTTCACATGTTTTAATGTCAGTATCACCTCTTTGAAGACTTAAAGTATATGTTGTCCATTTTTCCAGTATTTTAATATCCTGCCCTGTTTTACACTTAGTGGGTGTTCAATAAATGACTTTGACACTTCACAGAATGGAGAAAATTTTCCCTAATCCTACCTAATCCTACAAGCATTGACCCTGTCTGACTTTGCACATCACTTGTTAATGGCAGCTGGGTAGTTGTGTTTGATAGAAATTCAAGAAAAAATTTCTACGTGTTTCAAGACCAAAGCCACAGTCATATGAGGACCTTAGTCAGCATGATGAATATATTCTTAAACATATACAATGGAGAATTGCACTTTTATGATTTTGTGATGAATCACATGTAAAACAGTCATTCACATTTTATTTATTATTATTTTTAAATATCTTTATTGGAGTATAATTGCTTTACAATGGTGTGTTAGTTTCTGCTTTATAACAAAGTGAATCAGCTATACATATACATATATCCCCACATCTCCTCCCTCTTGCATCTCCCTCCCACCCTCCCTATCCCACCCCTCTAGGTAGTCACAAAGCACTGAGCTGATCTCCCTGTGCTATGTGGCTACTTCCCACTAGTTGTGTATTTTACATTTGGTAGTGTATATATGTCCATGCCACTCTCTCTTTGTCCCAGCTTACCCTTCCCCCTTCCTATGTCCTCAAGTCCATTCTCTATGTCTGCGTATTTATTCCTGTCCTGCCCCTAGGTTCTTCAGAACCATTTTTTCTTTCTTTCTTTTTTTTTTTTTTTTTTTAGATTCCATAAATATGTGTTAGCATATGGGATTTGTTTTTCTCTTTCTGACTTACTTCACTTTGTATGACAGACTCTAGGTCCATCCACCTCACTATGAATAACTCAATTTCGTTTCTCTTTACAGCTGAGTAATATTCCATTGTGTATTTGTGTCACATCTTCATTATCCATTCATCTGTTGCTGGACACTTAGGATGCTTCCATGTCCTGGCTATTGTAAATAGAGCTTCAAAGAACATTGTGGTACATGTCTCTTTTTGAATGGTGATTTTCTCAGGGTATATGCCCAGCCGTGGGATTGCTGGGTCGTATGGTAGTTCTATTTTTAGTTTTTTAAGGACCCTACATACTGTTCTCCATAGTGACTGTATCAATTTACATTCCCACCAACAGTACAAGAGTGTTCCTTTTGCTCCACACACTCTCCAGCATTTATTGTTTGTAGATTTTTTTGATGATGGACATTCTGACCGGTGTGAGGTGATACCTCATTGCACTTTTGATTTGCATTTCTCTAATGATTAGTGATGTTGAGCATTCTTTCATGGGTTTGTTGTCAATCTGTATATTTTCTTTGGAGAAATGTCTGTTTAGGGCTTCTGCCCATTTTGGGATTGCCTTGTTTGTTTTTTTGATGTTGAGCTGCATGAGCTGCTTGTATATTTTGAGATTAATCCTTTGTCAGTTTCTTCATTTGCAAATATTTTCTCCCATTCTCAGGATTGTCTTTTCATCTTGTTTATGGTTTCCTTTGCTGTGCAAAAGCTTTGAAGTTTCATTAGGTCCCATTTGTTTATTTTTGTTTTTATTTCCATTTCTCTAGGAGGTGGGTCAAAAAGGATATTGCCGTGATGTATGTCATAGAGTATTCTGCCTATGTTTTCCTCTAAGAGTTTTATAGCATCTGGTCTTACATTTAGGTCTTTAATCCATTTTGAGTTTATTTTTGTGTATGGTGTTAGGGAGTATTCGAATTTCATTCTTTTAAATGTAGCTGTCTAGTTTTCCCAGCACCATTATCGAAGAGGCTGTCTTTTCTCCATTGTATATTCTTGCGTCCTTTATGAAAAATAAGGTGACCATATGTGCGTGGGTTTCTCTCTGGGCTTTCTATCCTGTTCCATTGATGTATATTTCTGTTTTTGTGCCAGTACCATACTGTCTTGGTTACTGTACCTTTGTAATGTAGTCTGAGGCCTGGGAGCGTAATTCCTCTAGCTCTGTTTTTCTTTCTCAAGATTGCTTTTGTTATTCAGGGTCTTATGTGTTTCCATACAAATTCTGAAATTTTTTGCTCTAATTCTGTGAAAAATGCCATTGGTAGTTGGATAGGTATTGCATTGAGTCTGTAGGTTGCTGTGGGTAATAGTGTCATTTTCACAATGTTGATTCTTCCAATCCAAGAACATGGTATATCTCTCCATCTGTTTGTATCATGTTTAATTTCTTTCATCAGTGTCTTACAATTTTCTGCATAAAGGTCTCCTTAGGTAGGTTTATTCCTAGGTATTTTGTTCTTTTTGTTGCAGTGGTAAATGGAAGTGTTTCCTTAATTTGTGTTTCAGATTTTTCATTATTAGTGTATAGGAATGCAAGAGATTTCTGTTCATTTATTTTGTGTCCTGCTATATAACCAAATTCATTGATTAGCTCTAGTAGTGTTCTGGTAGCATCTTTAGGATTCTCTATGTATAGTATCATGTCACCTGCAAACAGTGACAGCTTTACTTCTTCTTTTCCAATTCGGATTCCTTTTATTTCTTTTTCTTCTTTGATTTCTGTGGTTAGAACTTCGAAAACTATGTTGAATAATAGTGGTGAGAGTGAACAACCTTGTCTTGTTCCTCATCTTAGAGGAAATGGTTTCAGTTTTTCACCATTAAAAACGGTGTTGGATGTGGGTTTGTCATATATGGCCTTTATTATGTTGAGGCAAGTTCCCTCTATGCCTACTTTCTGCAGGGTTTTTATCGTAAATGGGTGTTGAATTTTGTGGAAAGCTTTTCCTGCATCTATTGAGATGATCATATGGTTTTTCTCCTTCTATTTGTTAATATGGTTTATCACATTGATTGATTTGCATATATTGAAGAATGCTTTCATTCCTGGGATAAACACCACTTGATCATGGTGTAGGATCCTTTTAATGTGCTGTTGGATTCTGTTTGCTAGTATTTTGTTGAGGATTTTCGCATCTGTGTTCATCAGTGATATTGGCCTGTAGTTTTCTTTCTTTGTGACATCTTTGTCTGGTTTTGGTATCAGGGTGATGGTGGCCTCGTAGAATGTTTGGGAATGTTTCTCCCTCTGCTATATTTTGGAAGAGTTTGAGCAGGATAGGTGTTATCTCTTCTCTAAATGTTTGCTAGAACTCGCCTGTGAAACCATCTTGTCCTGGGCTTTTGTTTGTTGGAAGATTTTTAATCACGGTCTCTATTTCAGTGCTTCTGATTGGTGCCTTTATATTTTATATTTCTTCCTGGTTCAGTCTCAGAAGGTTGTGCATTTCTAAGAATTTGTGTGTTTCTTCCAGGTTGTCCATTTTATTGGCATAGAGTTGCTTGTAGTGATCTCTCATGATCCATTGTATTTCTGCAGTGTCTGTTGTTACTTCTCCTTTTTCATTCCTAATTGTATTGATTTGAGTCTTCTTCCTTTTTTTGTTGATGAGTCTGGCTAATGGTTTATCAATTTTGTTTATCTTCTCAAAGAACCAGCTTTTAGTTTTATTGATTTTTGCTCTCATTTCCTTCATTTGTTTTTCATTTATTTCTGACCTGATTTTTATGATTTCTTTCCTTCTGCTAACTTTGGGTTTTTTTTGGTTCTTCTTTCCCTATTCACTTTAAGTGTAAGTTTAGATTGTTTATTTGAGTTGTTTCTTCCTTCTTGAGGTAGGCTTGTATTGCTATAAACTGCCCTCTTACAACTGCTTTTGCAGCATCCCGTAGGTTTTGCGTCATCGTGTTTTCATTGTCATTCGTTTCTAGGTATTTTTTTATTTCCTCTTTGATTCCTTCAGTGATCTCTTGGTTATTTAGTAGCATATTGTTTAGCCTCTATGTTTTTGTATTTTTTACAGTTTTTTCCCTGTAATTGATATCTAGTCTTGTAGCATTATGGTCAGAATAGATACTTGATACGATTTTAATTTTCTTACATTTCCCAAGGCTTGACTTGTGACAGGTCAATATATGACCTGTCCTGGAGAATGTTCCATGAGCACTTGAGAAGAAAGTGTATTCTATTCTTTATGGGTGGAATGTTCTATAAATATGAATTAAGTCCATCTTGTTTAATGTGTCATTTAAAGCTTGTGTTTCCTTATTTATTTTCATTCTGGATGATCTGTCCTTTGGTGAAAGTGGGGTGTTAAAGTCTCCTCCTATGATTGTGTTACTGTTGATTTCCCCTTCTATGGCTGTTAGCATTTGCCTTATGTATTGAGGTGCTCCTATTTTAGGTGCATAAATATTTACAATTGTTATATCTCTTCTTGGATCGATCCCTTGATCATTATGTAGTGTCCTGCTTTGTCTCTTGTAATAGTCTTTACTTTAAAGTCTATTTTGTCTGATATGAGAATTGCTATTCCAGCTTTCTTTTGATATCCATTTGCATGGAATATCTTTTTCCATCCCCTCACTTTCAGTCTGTATGTGTCCCTAGTATGTGTCTGAAGTGGTTCCTTTGTAGACAGCATATATAGGGGTCTTGTTTTTGTATCCATTCAGCCAGTCTATGTCCTTTGGTTGGAGCATTTAATTCATTTACATTTAAGGTAGTTATTGATATGTATGTTCCTATTCCCATTTTCTTAATTCTTTTGGGTTTGTTATTGGAGGTTTTTTCCTTCTCTTGTGTTTCCTATCTAGAGAATTTCCTTTAGCATTTGTAGTAAAGCTGTTTTTGTGGTGCTGAATTCTCATAGGTTTAGCATGTCTGTAAAGGTTTTAATTACTCTGTCAAATCTGAATGAGATCTTTGCTGGGTAGAATTATCTTGGTTGTAGGTTTTTCCCTTTCATCACTTTGAATATGTCTTGCCACTCCCTTCTGGCTTGCAGAGTTTCTGCTGAAAGGTCAGTTGTTAACCTTATGGGGATTCCCTTGTATGTTATTTGTTGTTTTCCCTTGCTGCTTTTAATATTTTTTCTTTGTATTTAATTTTTGATAGTTTGATTAATATGTGTCTTGGCATGTTTCTCCTTGGATATTTCCTGTATGGCACTGTCTGCGCTTCCTGGACTTGATTGCCTATTTCCGTTCCCGTTATAAGGGAAGTTTTCAACTGTATTCTCCTCAAATATTTTCTCAGTCCCTTTCTTCTTCTCTTCTTCTTCTGCGACCCCTATAATTCGAATGTTGGTGTGTTTAATGTTGTCCCAGAGGTCTCTGAGACCGTCCTCAATTCTTTTTATTCTTTTTTCTTTATTCTGCTCTGCTGTAGTTATTTCTACTATTTTATCTTCCAGGTCACTTTTCTGTTCTTCTGCCTCAGTTATTCTGCTATTGATTCCTTACAGAGAATTTTTAATTTCATTTATTGTGTTCTTCATCATTGTTTGTTTGCTCTTTAGTTCTTCTAGGTCCTTGTTAAACGTTTATTGTATTTTCTCCATTCTATTTCCAAGCTTTTGGCTCATCTTTACTATGATTACTCTGAGTTCTTTTTCATGTGGACTGCCTATTTCCTCCTCATTCGTTTGGTCTGGTGGGTTTTTTCCTTGTTCCTTCATCTGCTGTGTGTTTCTCTGTATTCTCATTTTGCTTAACTTACTGTGTTTGGGGTCTCCTTTTTGCAGGCTGCAGGTTCGTAGTTCCTGCTGTTTTTGGTGTCTGCCCCCATGGCTAAGGTAGGTTCAGTGGGTTGTGTAGGCTTCCTGGTGGATGGGAGTGGTGCCTGTGTTCTGGTGGATGAGGCTGCATCTTGTCTTTCAGGTGGGCAGGACCGCATCCTGTGGTGTGTTTTGGGGTGTCTGTGACCTTATTATGATTTTAGGCAGCCTGTGTGCTAATGGGTGGGTTTATGTTCCTCTCTTGCTAGTTGTTTGGCATAGGGTTTCCAGCACTGTAGCTTGCTGGTCGTTGAGTGGAGCTGGGTGTTAGCATTTAGATGGAGATCTCTGGGAGAGCTTTCGCCTTTTGATATTATGTGGTGCCGGGGGGGAGGGTCTCTCGTGGACCAATGTCCTGAACTTGGCTCTCCTGCCTCAGAGGCACAGGCCTGACACCCTTCAGAGCACCAAGACCCTGTCAGCCACACGGCTCAGAACAAAAGGGAGAAAAAAAGAAAGAAAGAAAGTAAAAAATAAATAAAATAAAGTTATTAAAATAAAAAATATTAAAAATTTTATTTAAAATATTAAAATTTTATTAAAAATTAAAAAGTAATTTCAAAAAAGAAAGAAAGAAAGAATAGAGCAACCAAACCAAAAAAGAAATCCACCAATGATAACAAGCACTATAAACAATACTAAAAAGCAAAAAAACAAAAGACGTACAGACAGAACCATAGGACAAATGGTATAAGCAAAGCTATACAGACAAAATCACAGAAAGTCCACCGCCTCAATTTTGGATGATTCATTGTCTATTCAGGTATTCCACTGCTGGGATAGATTTCCCTTTTTCTTCTTTGTTTGCACAGCTCCTGGCGCTCAGCTTTGGATTTGGCCCCACCTCTGCGTGTAGGTCACCTGAGGGTGTGTTTTCTTCACCCAGGCAATACAGGGTTAAAGGAGCAGCTGCTTCGGGGGCTCTGGCTCACTCAGGCCGGGGGGAGGGTGGGGTATGGAGTGCGGGGCGAGCCTGCCGCAGCAGAGGCCAGCGTGATGTTGCACCAGCCTGAGGCGTGCCGTGCGTTCTCCCGCGGAAGTTGTCCCTGGAATTCGGGACCCTGGCAATGGTGGGCTGCAAAGGCTCCCAGGAGGGGAAGTGTGGACAGTGGCTTGTGCTTTCACACAGGATTCTTGGTGGCTGCAGCAGCAGCCTTAGCATCTTATGCCTGTCTCTGGGGTCCGCGCTGATAGCCGCAGCTCGCACCCGTCTCTGGAGCTCGTTTCGGCAGTGCTTTATTAATCCCCGCTCCTTGCGCAACCCGAAACAGTGGTGTCTTACCTCTTAGGCAGATCCAGACATTTTCCTGGACTCCCTCCCAGCTAGCTGTGGCACACTAGCCCCCTTCAGGCTGTGTTCACGCAGCCAACCCCAGTCCTCTCCCTGGGACCTCACCTCTGAAGCCCGAGCCTCAGCTCCCAGCCCCCACCTGCCCTGGCAGGTGAGCAGAGAAACCTCTGAGGCTGGTGAGTGCTGGTCGGCACCGATCTGTGCGGGATGCTCTCTGCTTTGCCCTTCACACCCCTGTTGCTGTGCTCTCCTCCGTGTCTCCAAAGCTCCCCCCACCTCCCCCAATGCTCCCTGTCTCTACCAGTGAAGGGGCTTCATAGTGTGTGGAAACTTTTCCTCCTTCACAGCTCCCTCCCAGAGGTGCAGGTCCCATCCCTATTCTTTTGTCTCTGTTTTTTCTTTTGCCCTACCCAAGTACGTGGGGAGTTTCTTGCCTTTTGGGAAGTCTGAGGTCTTCTGCCAGCGTTCAGTAGGTGTTCTGTAGTTGTTCCACCTGTAGATGTATTTCTGATGTATTTGTGGGGAGGAAGGTGATCTCCACGTCTCACTCCTCTGCCATCTTGAAGGTTCATTCATATTTTAAATACTCTTCAGAGCACAATTTTTAAACTTTTATTTCTCTAAACATAATTATTTAATAATTAAGAGGTGTCAAAATATTACAGTTGGTTTTTCTTGTCATTCTGTTTGTTTGTTTGATCCCATATTGTATCTTGGAGATTTGGGGGCAACTTACATTCTGTAGTAGTATACAGTATATATGCACAGTGTTTTAAAAATCTGATGTATAAATATTGAGTTTTACTGTCACCTAGATGGCAGATATGTAAAAAATAAATTCATTAAAATATTTCTAATGTCCTGGTTTTAAAATAGGGAGCACTTTCTCAATGTTCATCTCTTCACATAGTCATAAAGTTTCCTACTTTAACAAAAGTCACTTGGTTCTCTGCGCACCAATGAACTTGAATTTACAAGTTCATGCTAATGTGTTCTCTGCTAAAGTTGGGAAATTTTCTTTCTGTGTATCCATTGATATTTCACTATTTATCATGGTGGTGTAAATGCTTGGGTTAGCCTGACCTAAAGGCATCCAAATTCATGGGAATGGGACAATATAATTAAATATCACAATTAATGGGCTTGATGCTCCTATTTCATTCTTCACACAAACATATTAAAAGTAGATTTTTTTTTATTACGTAAGATTTGGTTCTATATATAGTTCAGCCAGAAGTAAAATTATTCCTAAATCACCCTGTCTCCCAACCTAATGCGTCAGCTTCAGCCTGTACACATAATGACAGTCAGACCTTGATTGGCTTTTTTCTCTTCCAACTGGCGGTGTAGACAGCAAACAGGAACCCTGTCTGAGAAGAGTTTGTGTATAGACCCAGAGAAAAATTTTAACATGGCACTGTTGTTTATGTTATGATCAACCAAATTTATTGATCCAGTCATTTATTTATTTGTTCTTACAAAGTCCTGTATTCATCCATCCAGCACATTTCCTGAATACTTACCATGCACCAAATACTGAAACTACAGTAATAAGCAAAACAGACATAGCCCACGTAGTCCCGGATTTCATAATTTGGAAAGCACAGCTGGACTAGAGTTACCCTTAGGAAAAATACGTTCAAATATAATTAGATAATCACACAAATATGTGAAATGAATAATAAACATATGATGCTGTAAAAGCAACGAGACCCAGTATTTTCAGGAGGTCAAAGAAAGGCTTTTTTATGTCAGTGCCATTTGAACTGAGATGGGAAGGACGCATTAACTAAACAATGGCGGTGATGGGGAAAGTAATCACTAGCTATCTGACCTCAGACAGGTTACTTAACCAGTTTATGCGTCAGTTTTCTCATCTATCAAATGACAAGGTTAATAGTACCTACTTTATAGGATCTGGTGAGGATTTGGTAAGAGTTTAGGACTATGTTCACTACATGGGCTCTATGTAAATATTACATATTGTTGTTACATGGCATTTTTACCCATAGCTTGCTAAGTTAGAAACATACTGAAGAAAATAAAAATAATTAAATAATACTGAATGTTGATTTCAGATTTATTCAAAGTAAGATGCAAGTGATAAATAAAACTTTCCATACAAAAAGTCACAATTCAGGTAGGGAGAGAACATGGAAAATGTTGAAAGCGATGAAAATGATGATGTGAACTGCTTACAATAGATGCATTATGAAATGACACCTAGGAAAACTGGAAATCAATGAAGTTGTGTTAATTGCTATTTTTTTTGGAAAGGGAAGATGGATGCTTGCAATAAACTTAAATGAAAGATTTTTAAAAATGGTGCCCTGGGAAGAGAGAGGCACAAAAGCATGCTCATAATTTTGTGGCTTGGGCTGAAGCATTTCTCAAATGTCCTTGAAAGTTTCCAAAGACAGTCTTTCCTCAGGAAAGTATTTCTCTTGTGAGTAAATAATGTTCTTGCCTAGAAATGAAATGCAGTAATATATTACATTGCAAGTGAACTGTTAGCAAGACTGGCAGCAGAAATTCAGAAACAAATGTCGCATTGCGATCTAGAGTTTGAGGCTCTGTATCTGAACTTCCATAACTTCTAAAGGGATGCCCTTTGTATGAAATCAAAATAGTCCAGAGAAGAATTTTGACTTCTCTTTACTTAACTATTAGAAGGATTTATTTGGAATTATTATTGTGTCATGCATGTTCTGCCTTAAATTTTCTGTGGTTGAGTTGCACAATTGATAAGCTAAGGTTTCTTTCCACCATAAAAAGGCTCCTTTTAAGGAGTCCTATAATAATGACATTTAAAATACTTGCTTGCTTTTGAAGAAAGCTTCATGCTTTCCAAAGTGCTTTATAAACGCATTTCTACGAGGCAGGTGGAACGTGTCCTGTCAACAGTATTTTACAGAAAAGAAAATGGAGGCTGTAAAGGAAAGCTGCTTGGTCAAGGTCATTCAGTGCGTTAGGCGAGTTTTCATCACAGGAGTACTCACAGTTGAGCAGGGAATCCAGCAGGGAAAGCTTAAGGCTTTAGTCTATCTTTACACAAGTATTTTTGCATAAATGAAAAATTTACCCAAAGTGAAGTGCATTAGGTACCTAATACTGCCTTCTCATTCCTTGGAGTCCAGTGAGGGATACAGACTGAGCATATTCTATCCCAATGAAGATAACTTAGATTATTCTGAGGATGATCACCTGGGCTTCAGAATCTGAATTCCAGCTTGACCCCTTACATGAAGGAAGGCTCTTTCAGAGCCTGTTTCTCCATCCCTTAAATGGCAATTTTAATTTTAATGCTCTCTTATATGTTTATTAACTCATTCACTTAACAAAGCCCCTGCTAGATCTCAAGTACTCTGCTAAGAATGGTGAAGCTTTTCTAGGAAGCCAGAAGGCATCCTTCAGTGGATAGCGGAGGTCAAGAGAGGTTAGAGTTAACACTTGAATTTGACAGTGGGAGAAGATGAAAGGTTCACACGGCAAGGAAAAGAGAAAAAGACTATTATGCAGGTTAAAGAGCTAGACCTGGAGATATTTGGAGTGACAAAATTTCTGAATTTTGATGTACCATACTTCCTGCCTCAGCTTCCACATCTTGGAAATGGGAATAATGATTAAACATGTTTCACAGTATTCATTTGGTAGAGATTAAATGAGGATTAAATAAGCATGGAAAGTGGCGTAGGACAAATTTGATAAATTATTATGTATGAAAGTGTGTATAAATAAAATCAATTGCCATGACCCCTCTTCGTACCGAGTGATCACAGCACGCTTTAATTTTCTAGCTGAGTCTGGATATGGATTCGTAACTTTATTCAAACAGTGTATCAGGCACCACTTAACCTTTGGATTGGCTGGAAATTTTTGCTCCTCTGCTCTAATACAATTTAATTTTAATTTTGGTTTTTAAGTTACATGGGTATAAATAAGAAGAGTGTTAAAGAAATGTATTTCAGATTTTAAATTCAAAAATGTAGAAAAACTTTCTTTTACTATTTTTCATTTTACGTTTGGACCAGCTACTTTTTCTTCTGCACCCAGGCAAAAGGGATTCTGAAGAAAACACTTTAAAATTTTGATTTCATATATAAGATAGTGGGAGCCTCTGCCTGCTTGATTTACATTTGTGCTCACCTTCCACTTTATGCGGGAGGGGGCATACGAATAAAGGAAATTTTTATATGATTTCAAGTTATTTAATTCCTGATATTATATTTATCCATGATAGAGTGTTATGATTTGCCTACAACATCCATCCTTCCTTTTCTTGTACCTTACCTTGTTCAGAGAGGACTTGTGCCTGTTCTGCTTTGAATTTCTCAACCAGTTCAGCGGCTAAAATCACAGGTGAAGCTTAGCTTCTGCTGATTTAATCCACCCAATCGAGATAGAGTTTCTCATTTTATTCAGCAAATATTTACTATGCCTTAAAAAAAGATTTTTAAAAAAATGCATGGTCTTATTTGCTGATGCTGCTGGGAATTAATTAATTAACTAAGTTTTAGGTTCACAGTAAAATTGAGCACAAGGTACAGAGATTTCCCACATATTCCTCTTGTGGGAATGCAATAAATTGGTACAGCCACTGTGGAAAACAGTACGGAGGTCCCTCAAAAGTTAAAAATAGAATTACCATATGATCCAGTAATCCCACTCCTGGGCATATATCCAGACAAAACTATAATTCAAAAAGATACATGCACCCCAATGTTCGTAGCATCATAGCAGCGTTATTTACGATTGCCAAGACGTGGAAACAACCTGAGTGTCCATCAACAGATCAATGGATAAAGAAGGTTATATATATATATATATATATATATATATATATATATATAATTTAAATTTATATATATATATATATTTACATACATATATATATAAATACTACTCAGCCATAAAAAAGAATGAAATTAATTTTGCCATTTGCAGCAACATGGATGGAGTTGGAGGGCATTATTCTAAGAGAAACAAGTCAGACAGAGAAAGATAAATACTGTATGATATCGCTTATATGTGGAATCTAAGAAATAAACTAGTGAATATAACATAAAAGAAGCAGACTCACAGATATAGAGAACAAACTAGTAATTGCCAGTGGGGGAGGGGGGAAAGGCAATTTAAGAGTTGGAATTGGGGAGTGGGAAGTACAAACTATTGGGTGTAAAGTAGGCTCCAGGATGTATTATACAACAGGGGGAATATAGCCAATATTTTGTAATACATGGAAAGTAGTCTTTAAAATTGTATAAAAATTTTTTTTTTAAAAAAGATACTTCTTAGCTGATAGAAGCTTTAGAAGTCTACAGAGGCAGATAATTTTAAAATTGCAGCATATAACTTCTGGAGCCTGGCTGACATTCTCATAGGAAGCCGCATGAAAATTACTTTCAAAGGCATTCATCACCTTAGCTTAAAGGAGTCCGTTCCTTCAGTGTGTATTAGTCCATGGTGCATCCTTACTTTGACTTATCTGTGAGGTTCACTTCTCGCCCCCAGGAACAAAACCTGCAGAGGGGCAACTTGTTTGGCTTGGGAGCCTGCCCAATATGAAAAGTTTGCAGGCAAAATCAGAAAGAACAGCTGCAGGAGGAGAGATGAGGGTTGCTGACAGCTAACGACTCAGAAAGCAATTTGCATGAGAGCCTTCTGTTTAACAGGAGGCAGCATGTGCTGGGCAATGGTTTACCATCCACTGCCAAGCTGGTTTCTACACCCTGAGTCCTCATTCCATCAAAACACATGTCCTGAGGGAACGCCCAGCCACCAGCTTCCACTTACCTGAGTTAGCATGATCTGCCATCTAGAATTTCAGAGAGCTTTTCATTTATTAACTCACATGAATCTACTTTATCCTGAGGCTCTGGATACTAGTCCCATGCAAACTGATTTAATAACAAACATTTAAGTGCAAATCCAAGGTCATCTAGATAATATTCTTTGACAGCTTATTGCATATGAGGCACTGCACTGTGCACTTTTTTATACCATATCGGACTTCATAACAGACCTCTGAAGTGGGCGGTTAAGTTTCCTGCCAAGGGATCCATACACAAGAAACAATAATCAAAAAAGACCAAAGTATTATTTATTACTAGTGAGCTAGCCGCTGTTACTTCATTTTGGAATTCTAATTGAGGCTTTCCTTCTCTCTTTCTCTTGCCCCCAAATCACAGATGACTAGGTCATGGGACAAGCTTAAGCTAACATGCCTTATTCTGTGAATCATAAGCTGAGCTACTGGGACAGAACCTTGTGACACGTTTGTCACTTTCAAATGTAATAATTCTACCCATTGCTCCATAAGTGTTCTAGTTACTGACCAATAACATTAACAATTCCTCTTCCAAGAATAGGATGGAGGGGAAAGGCACTGGATCTCCTATGCCTCCCAAACATGTGAAGGCCAAAGCATGGTGGGAGGAGAAGCATATCTCTTTGTAATATGTTTTATTCCCTGTTTTATAGATGTGCATATAGAAGATTAGAAAGGCTGAGTAACTTGTCCATGTCATGTAGCCCATGCTTTTAACTTTTTTATTATACCACTTATCCTTCTCACCTATCAATTTGCCTTTTATACTGATGTCCTGAGAAACAGACCACTGTATGGTATAGAAATGAACAACCATAAATAAGCTGGAAATGCATTTCTATTTACATTAACTAAGATAGTCACTTGTTTCTTTTACGTGAGGTCCTCCACCTTTTTAGGGACCTGAGTAAACTAACGATGTGCTTCCATTGATTAAACAAGAATTCTCCAATATTCCATAGAAGAATCATACATTTCTTTAAGCCCTATGTATGCTTCTAGGGTTTAGATTCTAAATCAAATAGGTTTCTGTTTTTCATTAAAAAAAAATGAACACAGGATTTCACTGGTAAATTTATTAACTTTTTTTTTTCTGTCTAGCAACAAGCACTGACTATTGTTGGGTTGGTGGACATAGTAGAGATGGCCATTCAGAAAATCACAAATTTTAGGAACTCTAGCATTCATGTAGCTCAGAACTGTAAGAAGAGACCAGAGGAAGATCAACATGCTTTAAAGTATATTACAAATCAATACTGAAATAGAGCTTAACATATAATTCATCTGGAAAGAAGCTCAGAACATGATTGCCAGTTATTTAATATTCTGGTCAAAGACAATGGAAGCACTATTAAAGTATGGCATTTTGACTGCCATTGGAAAGGTCAGGTTTCAAACAGCAGTGCACTAGTTGTGCTCAAAATGACTAAAGAATGATGAATAATTAAGTGAAGAGGAAATGGGAGACCTGCATTCTAATCTTGTTTTGGCCACTGATGGGAATCATGTGGACTTTAAGCCCATCACACAGTCATTTACCACCTTGGTTTTCTCACCTGTAAAAGGAGGGAGTGACTATAGTTATTTAATAATCCTTGATGATCTTTAGCTCTATGATTCTAGAAGCATCTTGATTTAATACAGTTTGACGATTTATGTCTAAAACTCTAGCAAGCAGAAAAATGTTCTTTTATTTCTAAAATGGACTTGACATTGTGTTAACAGAGCAAATGAAATCTTTTGAGGATTGTTCAAAGAATCACCAACTTAAAATTCATCTCCATTGTTGGTTTTTATTGTCTGTTTAACTTTTACTAGATCTATAATAGTTTTATTTATTTTCCTTTGCACCTGGACTGGCAGCCTGTGTGGTTGGAGAAACACATCACCACTTATTTTAGATACATTGTTATCAGAACCAACTCTGTAATCTTTGCTCTGCCTGTGAATTATTTATTTAATTTGATGTGTTTTTTCCTGGATTCATAGAATTTCCTTTTGTCATGATGCTTCTTTCCATTTATGGGACTGTAAATACAGCTGACTAAACCTCTCTAGTGGTCGAATACATATCAGGTCTTTTGTGTGAAGGATGCTAGCTAACCTTCCCGTTCATAGGCTGACTACATTTTTATTCATTTGCTTTTTTTCTACTCACCCCTGACAGTAGTATCTGTGGAATAAATAAAATAATGATACCTACTACTTATTTAAATCGGATCAGAAAACTTGACCTTTTCCTAATTTTTTACATTCGCTAGCTTTTTGGCAATATGCACCCCTATTTTTCTCTGAATCTCAGTTTACCCTCTACATGGGAATAATTATGCCTACCATACAACGTGGTGATCATAAAAGAAATTCTACCCGTCTACTACCATATTGGGGAAAAATATTTGGATTGACTTTTACCAGACTTGGAGGCACATGTTTGCAGTGGCCTGTTTGAAAATACTGACTACATGGGGTACAGTGGGATACTCTGAAGGCACCTTACAGAGGTAGATAATATCTCTCCCAGGGCATCAACACTAAAAGTGAGAAGCATTTTGATTTCTCATCAGGAAAGAAATGTTCTATGATGTTAATGGTTCTTAACTTTTGGTGATTCATTAAAATCTCCTGGGGAGCTTTTGATAATCTTAAAGCCCAGCCTGTAATTTATACCAATTAAATATAAATTTCTGGGGGTTGGACTGAGGCATTGGTATATTTTAAGGTTTGCAGAATGTAATGGTTAATTTTAACTGTCAGCTCAACTATATCCTGAGATACACAGATATTTTGCTAAACATTATTTCTGGGTGGGTCTGTGAGGGTGTTCCCAGATGAGATTAGCATTTGAATTGGTAGATGGCGTAAAGCAGATTTCCCTCCCCAGTGTAGGTGGGCCTCATCCAATCTCTTGAGGGCCCCAAAAGAATAAAAAGTCAGAGGAAAGGAGAATTTGCTCTCTCTGCCTGAGTGTTTGATCTGATCCCCTGCCCTCTGACTGTGGCTTACGTCAGTTCTGAAAACTACAGCCCTGGATTTCCTAGTTTCCAGCTTATATTTAATATACAATATATTTAATATTTAATATGTTTAATATCAATTACATATGTTAAAGTAATTACATATATTACATTATACTTATTATATATCTCCTATTGGTTCTGTTTCTCTGGAGTATCCTGACTAATATGGTGCTTCCAATACACTGTAAATATTGAGAACTACTATATATGTTAAAATACTATGGCTAAGGTATTACAAAAGTGGATGCTCTGATAGTGTAGTTCTGCTTCTTAAATGGGCAACTCGATGAGGATAAGCAGCAATGTAAATTATTTTTTTCATTTTAAATGGTGGCCAGTCATATATATATAAACACTTTGGGAGGCTATAAGACACTAATTAAAAGAACTTATAGGATATAAGCACTAAAACCACATCGACTCGCCACTCAGAAGGAATTCTAGGCCCAAGATATAGAAACCTCCATACCTGAATCATTGGAAAAGATGTAGAAAAGACTCTAAAACTATTGAAATTTTCAGAGATCCCTTGTGACCCTTTCGGAGGTCATGATATCAGGACTCACTGGCCCCTGGGTCTTGTTTTGTAATACAGAGAGGGACCCACAGTTACATAGTAAATTGACACCTGAGACTTGGTTTTTTTTTCAGCTAGAAGTGGAAAGGAGAAATATCTTTCACTGAAGCAGAGAGTAGAGGTATAAGTGGGGAAGACAAGGTAAAGAAAGAGGAAAGAAAATAATCCACTTAGAGAAGACTTGCTCTTGGGGCAAGCCCTGGACATATAGTCATTTATATATCCTATTTCAGGATACATTGCATGCTTTACTGTAAGTAATCATTTAATGATTTGTCTTCCACATACTTTGTTTCATTAAAGAGATCCACTTCTGCTGGCATTTTGTTTCATGGGATCCCAGGCCCTTAGCCTAGTCCGTTAGTAAAGTATTTGTGGAATGAATCAGTCAATATGTCCTCAAACTCAGTACCCTTCTCAAATCAGTTACCTGCTTTATACCATAACTGAGATTATATTATCATAGTGTTAGGACTTAAAGGGAAATATGATCTCGATTTTAGAAGTTGATGTCATCTGTTTTATCACCTCATCCAATGTAAGAATTCATGCTATAAAAGTACTGGTAATCTGGCCTCTGTTTGAGCACTCCTCGTATCTTGAATGCTCTACTTGGTGAGTTAAGTCATCCAGCATACGAACAGCTATAATTTCTACAAAGTACTTCCTTATAGTTGCCTTCCTGAAGCATGTCACCCATTGGTCTTAGCTTGACCTGATGGAACTACAGAGAAAAATATTTGAGTTTCAAATACCCATGTTTGCACTTCACATCTTTGTAGTCCATTATCACACAACTGAAGTCTACTTTTCTTCAGGAAAACATCTAATGTTTTTTCCTAAAAATCCTGTGAAAATATGTCTGGGCCCTTCCCCATCTTGTTTATTGATGTTTGTACTTGCTTTTGTTTTCTAAAATACTCCCAAAAAGGCAATGCTCAGAACTGGATCTAGTGCTTCTGACATGGTCCTTTTGAGACAGAATGAGACAACATATGCAAAAAAGGAAATCTGTATTTCTACTAAGTATAATTGTCTAATTCTTATATCATAAAATCTGCATGTGTTTGTTTCAAAAATAAAAATACAGAATAGTATAAATATACAATATTTTATATAATAGAATATAGATATAGAGTAGTATGGAAAAAAAGCCCTGAAGTCATTCAAAATAACCCATTACCCAAAGAAAAGTACTTTCAGATCCATTCATCTCTGCTTTTTATCTCACTATATTGTGTGTATGTTCGTTTGTGCGAACATCACACAAACATACTAACATATACACGTAGTTAACCTAAAAAAAAACTAATGTTTTAAACCCATTTTAAAATTTAATGTAAGCATTGGACATTATTACATAGTTATAAATTTAATTCTGCATCAAAGTTTGCAAACTCTTGGCTGACTAGTTAAATTCAGCCCATAGACATTTTATTTCCTACCCCCCAGTCCCACCCCCGGGCCTGCACAACATCTGAAAAGCCTAGGCATGTTGCAACTTCTCCTGAAAAGTGGACAGTCTGGTGATACTTGGTGTGCAGCCTTACCTGGATGTGAGGGAAGTTGAAGCGCAGGTACATCTGATGCCCTGGGAGGTTTTCTCCAATGAGAGCTTCATCGTCAGGGTTTCCTGTTTGATGCAAACAGCCTTCAAGAACAGCCCCTCCTGGGTGAATTTGTGTTCCCGGAACATGATCATTTTAATAGCTGTAGCTCTAGGCAGTGGCTGTACCACCATTCATTTCATAAACCCCCTTTCGGTAGACCTTAATGTTGGTTCCTTGTTTCTCCTATTATAAATAGTGTTGCAGCAAATATCTTTTTCACCCAGTTGCTTGATAGTCTTATGATGAGCTCCCAGACTAGATGTGGAATTGTGTGGCCAAAGTAGACTTCGAGGTCTCAGAACTTGTTTTAGTCTTTTAAACATCATGAGAACCACAAAAACAGCCTTTATTTTTCACTTGCACTCTGTTAAGCAAACACGTGACCACTCTATATGTAAAAACAATTTTTAAAAATAGAGTTGTTCAAAAATATATAGTAATTAAATTAATATTTTAGGGTAGAAAAATTATAAAATACAGAAAAATGTAAAGGAAAAATATAAATACACTTGCAGAACTCTGAGATAAATATTATCTTTTCCATTTTTGCATTTTCCCACATATATAAGCATATATATTTATATAAACATATATATTTACATATATTTTATACATTATTTAATAAGGCTAAGATATACTGTTTATATAATTTTAATTTCTAGTACCTTTTCACCTAATGTTATGACAATTTCCCACATGATCTAATATTCCTCATTTAGAAAATTTTAAAATTATTTAATATTTCAACATATGATATCACTTATTTAAACAATGCCTTATTGTTGGAAACAAATTATTTCCAAGTTTTTCTTTTTTACAAATAGTATTCCAGTTAGTGCCATGGTACCTAGATTTCTGTGAAATCCTTAGAATAAATCTCTACACATGTACTCACTAGGTCAAATAGCCAACTCGTACAATTTTTTAAAACTATATTCAGACCTTTACATTCACAACTCTATTAAGTATATTGATTTCATTTGTTTTGCTCTTTTGTTTTCACCCTGTTGATAGGTAGGCAGATAGAGAGAGATAGGCATTTCTTTTAATTTAATACGTCTCTCATTGATCTTGTTGCCTCATGTCTCTGCCTCTTCTAAATATTTTTGCACAGTTTTGGCGTTAACTGGGTGTTTTGCCAAAAAGTCAGTTCAGTGCTCCTCAGATAGTTGTTCAGTACTGCCCGCCTCTTCAGGTGCTGAAAAAGGAAATTCTAATGATTTGTTAACACTTGTTAATATAGATAAGAGTAAGGCCCCAATTTTCTTATGAAAGCTTACTACTTGGGGCTGTTTTCACAGAAATATCATAACATTATATGCAGTCAAGTTGCACTGATATTCCATATGAGGAAACAAAATCTGTGAAAGGATTTAAATATGAAAATAATTATGTAAATGATAAGTATTATTTATTATTAAGTATAATTAGTAGTTGTCAAGCAGATCCTTTTCTCCCAAAGAGCCACAAATCTTTCAAAATGAATGCTTGCAATTAATAATATTTAGATAGGGGAAAAATGAGTTTTTCTCAGCTTTTCCATCATAGCCTAGATACTGCCAGGCAAACAACTTGATAGAATCAGTGGAAGCTTAAACAGGTGATAGTCTCCTCTTGCTCTCCAATTTATCACTAAATGGCTTTTCTGTGGATTGCAATCATTGAAAGGTTGTAATTGTAGCCTTCTGCTGTATTTACCATTAGAAAATTTCTTTTTACATGGAGCGTGCTGTTCTAATAAGCAGTGGGTTTTTCACAAACTTGTTTATCATTCACAATGATTAGGTTCCCCCTTATTTGAACTGGTGCATAAAATGCCACTTATGTTTTTTTTTTAATTTTTTAATTTAATTTATTATTTTATACAGCAGGTTCTCATTAGTTATCCATTTAATACATATTAGTGTATATACGTCAATCCCAATCTCCCAATTCATCCCACCACCACCCTCCCCTCGCCACTTTCCCCCCTTGGTGTCCATACATTTGTTCTCTACATCATGTTTTTAAATGATTTTTTCTCTTTGCCGTTCCTGTTAGTGTAACCGGAGGTGGGGTCTAGCTGCTCGCCGCTCAAAAGCAAGTAAAGAGGCAAGGTTGGTGGAAAGGAAAGTTTACTTTGTTTTGGGTGCCAGCGACCAGGGGGTGTGGGAGGGAGGACGCCTGTCCGAAGGCCAACTCCCTGCACCCACCCAATCAGGGGGCAAGAGCTTTTATAGGCGGAGGGAGGGGGGCTACACGCAGAAACAGCACAGTCAGCTCTGACCGTCATCTTGAAATTGGTCATCGGTGGTCTGACCAGTGTCATCTTGATTGTTTTAAGTACAGTTAGTCTTCAGTTCCAGGGTCGGTTCGTTCTCATTTCTTTGAGGCCAGTTCTCAGAATTGTGAATTGTGGCAGCTTATGTCATGCCTACAGTCTGGTCATCAGTTACTTAACTTCTTCACCTAGTGGGGTTTCACACAGCTCACAGGATATGGCTCAGAATAGTATCTATAGCCACTGAGGAGGAACTAAAGGTCCTTAACTTTGCTTACTGATAAATTATTATTGTTTTGTCCTGTTTGACTGCTTTTATTTTTTGCTTCTGCATTTTCTCACTTCTCTGATTAAACTTAATTTTTGGCTAAAGTTTTTCCACAGACAAAAAGCAGGCAGAGGACATGGTTAGGGGAAAGGATCATAGGGTCCTGCTCTGTCTCATTAGGAGTCTCATTTAGGTGCATAGTTAATGTCTGCATCGCTTGGCCTCTGCTAGAAAAGGAGTGAGGTGCACAGGACACCCGCGGCCTGCTCAGAAAGCCTACACACATTGGAAAGGGATGGCGGTATCTGCCACACTGTCAACCTGTTCTACTCGGTGTGCTACTGCTGTTATAGCACATGCTGAGCTGTCAATAAAAATCAGTCAAAGCATTCTGTGTAGCCTAGGGAGGTGTGGGAAAAGGGGTCATTCCAGTTGCATAAAGATGATGCATCTGGTTGGCAAGAGGGCCCATATTCATGTTAAATCATGTATGGAGCCTCTGTCCTCCTTCCTGGTCCCCGTTACTCATCTGTTCAGGTCTCCCTGCCTCCCTGACCGCCTCCCCCATCTTCCCAGCTGCTCATCTCTATTTGATTCAGAGTATCTATGAGAGTCGGCACTGAGCTGCGGGGCCTGATCTCTGCAAAAATGGATTGGTCTGTCATGAGCCGCACAAAACAAAACGAAAATCAGGAAACGAGTGAAAGCATCTGTGAGCTAAAGTGGAATAATTATACCTCGGTACCCTGTTTATAAAGATATATAGCAGGCTTCCTGCCATATTATCACCCAGTAAGTGTACTTTTTTTTTTTCCTTTTAGTGAAGAGAGAATGCTTTTATGTCAATCTATTCATGCTTAAGACTCACAGTGCCTGTTGTCTATAACTGTGAGATACAACTCGGGAAGGATATAGATGGAGTATTTGGCTTCAATAAAGTGGGTGGAGCAGGAAATGGGCCCTACACCTGGCCCTGTTTACAACGAGTGACTTGTTAAAATGAGCATCTATACCAGGAAAAATTAATCAGCATATGTAACCATAAGGAAGGTGGAAAGTGTTGATCACATACATTGCTCAGGTGCTCTCAGAGAGATTCCGGGGCTGATGGAGGCTATACAAGCCCTAGCATCAGATGGGAACAACTCTCTCCCCCACAAGCTAGCCCGCTTTCCCCCTTCCTAAAGGCAGGCCCTTAAAAATGTGGTGTCTGGGGTGGTCCTCTAATTTTCCCTAATCTGTGTGTGGCTGTGGAATGAGATAGAGCTAACGTGCAAACAAAGGGTAGTGAAAATGACACGAGCTCTGGAGTGAGACAGAACTGCATCCAAATCCCATCCCTATCATTGATTTAGTTACGTAAATTGAACAAGTTCCTTAAATTCTCTGAACTGCAGTTGCCTTGTCTGTGAGGTAGAAATCAGGTCAGTCTTTACTGGGTTATTGTATGCATTATAAATAATATATATAAAAGGCCTAGCACGGCACTGACATAAAACAGACACTCAAAGTGGTAACTATTACTATAACTCAGGCAAACTACTCTGCCCAACATAGGCAGTTCTAAAGTGAAACAATATATAATAAAATCTTATTCAGAAGAACTTACAAGTAGGCAGTGGATTGGGTAGCTATATCCTATGGCTAGGTCTCAGTGCATCAATTCATATCCAAGGAGATTCTCAACATGTAGTAGATGCAACGTATTTCCAATTAATGTCATCATAAGAACTAAACCTTTGTATTTCTTTGGTTTCTAAGAAATTTTCAACCTTAATAATATGTTAGAGTACTTCTGGGTTTAGCTCTTACTAAATTATAAATGCTATCATTTTATACCTAAGATGCATGGTTCACTCAGTGCAGGTGGGGGAAAACTGAATGTTTTAGACTGGCTAACTCTGGCTTGCTGAAGTTCTGGTACACGGACTAAGTGGTGAAGTCAGTAAAGCTGATGAGGTTTCATTTCTAATTATACTAGGACTAGGTCAAGATGCTAGTTTCCAACTGCATATATCCTTTCTGATGATGATCTTTTTTTTTTTTTTTTTTTGCTTGAGTGTAAAGATATTCTTTTCTCTGTATTTTTGAGAAAATATTAGCTTGGCTGTCCCAAGCTAACATATGACGTTATGAAAGAGTGACTTCAGTGACTCAGTGCTTCCCACTTGGTAATTTCTCTCACCCTCAGGAGTAGCCTCAAATGCTAGCTCCCATCAATTACTGGATGCCCCATATTTTCCCAGCATCATTATAATCACTCCTATCAATTCAGCACCTGTAATGAGCCAGGCTGCTTATCCATTTACAACCTTCACTGTTTTATATATATTAGCTCAGTTTGCTACCTCTTGTCCCCCTCAAGCCAATATCAAATGTTTATTAATTAGGTAAAAATGGTATTAACCGCTTACATCAGGAAGGGCAAAAGGGTATCATCTTGAGTGCCCATTTTGAATGAGTGGTAATGTTTGGCAGAAGCACTGAATTAAGAAAAAAATTTAAGCTCTGTCCAGCCTTAGGGGGGAAGAATGCCGTGATTGATTAGCAGTGTCTGCCTTGGTTAAAAGAAAAAAGAATAGAAATAGGTTGAGTGACTTGCAGGACGGAAAGGATGGGGATTCTCGGGCTCAATTTCCTTGCTGCTTATAAGCTTCTTAGAGACACAGGTAATGTTTCAACTTTCCATCATGTTGCCACAGTGTTCATTTCCAAATCATTTATTTCTTCATTCCTCCATTTATTCCTGCTGAGTTCTCCTGGACTCAGAAACTTCACACACTCTATTCCCTTATGTTGAGCCTCACATACTTCCAAGTGGCTTCCAAGTGGCCTCCAAGGGTGGCCTTGTCCTGTTTATCCCGAGAAATTCCCCCAGGTTAATATGTGTCGCAACGTCTTTGTCTTTTATATTATAGAACTTGTATGAATTTGTAATTATTTGTTAGAATGTTTTCTTGTTAATTTACCGTTTCCCTCACTGAACTCTAAATTCCATGAGCCCGAGAACCGCATCTCTCTTTTTGACAAGCCACCTTATTTATACCCAGCACACACATCTGGGAAAGAGTAGACATTTAATAAATATTTGTTGAAACAGCAAATCCACTAAACTTTGGAGATTCAAACTTAACAAAACATGGATCCTGGCTTCACAGAACTCATATTGTAGTGAAGCAGAAAGTTGATTAAGTAAATGATTATGATGCAATGTGATAAAAGAAACATAGATGTAAGGAAATATCACTGCCTGCCTGGATCAGGGGGCAGGTGTTGGGGACGCATTCTAAAAGTAATGTCAAGATTGAAGAGTAAGGAGTAAAAATGGACCTTTTAAGAAAAATCAAGCGCTGCAACTTGTGCGATTTGAATTTGATATGTTCCACCATTAAAGTTTTTTTTAAATCAAGCAGGGTATATTAACATGCATCTGTAGTATTGCCCTAAAAGCATTTTAAAAGAAATATGGATGTCTTACCTACAGAGGCACACAATTGGGCTTTTCCCTCAAGGTATTCTTAGTGTTAACCCTTTATATTGCTTTTTACTTGATGTACCCACTAATTGTTCTGATCCAGTGGCCTTTATGAAATTTTTGGTCATTTGCAGAAGTGTCAGTGGGGATTATGTGAGCACGAGTCTTTCAGAATTTTAAGTAGAAAATGGCTCAAGCATCTCCTACAGTTAGGGTACATGTGGTTACAGTAGAATAATTTAGAGGAGTGAAATTGGGTTTGTCTCTTTAGGTTTAAATATATGACTTGGGGATAATAAAGGAAAATCATTACTAGCACAACAAGGGATATTTAAAATAAAAGATGGTTTTAGGTACACCACTAACTTTCTTACAGCGTCAATGATAAATTGTTAGGTATTATATTGATGGTAGCAGGCAGTAACATGTCCCTTTGTAGTTGAAGCTTTTTTTAAAAGCTTATTTTTATTTTCTTTTAACATCTTTATTGGAGTATAATTGCTTTACAATGGTGTGTTAGTTTCTGCTTTATAACAAAATGAATCAGCTATACACATACATATATCCCCATATCTCCTCCCTCTTGCATCTTCCTCCCTCCCACCCTCCCTATCCCACCCCTCTAAGTGGTCACAGAGCACCGAGCTGATCTCCCTGTGCTATGCAGCTGCTTCCCACTAGCTATCCATTTTACATTTGGTAGTGTATATATGTCCATGCCACTCTCTCACTACGTCCCAGCTTACCCTTCCCCCGTCCCCGTGTCCTCAAGTCCATTCTCTACATCTGCATCTTTATTCCTGTCCTGCTCCTAGGTTCTTCAGAGGCTTTTTTTTTTTTTTAGATTCCATATATATGTGTTAGCATACAGTATTTATGTTTCTCTCTCTGACTTACTTCAGTCTGTATGACAGACTCTAGGTCCATCCACCTCACTACAAGTAAAGCAACTTCATTTCTTTTTATGGCTGAGTAATATTCCATTGCATATATGTGCCACTTCTTTATCCATTCATCCATCGATGGACACTTAGGTTGCTAGTTGAAGCTTTTTTTTACAAATAAGCTGGAGGGGTTTTTTTTTGGCTCGATTATGTATTTATTCTTTTATAAGGCAGAGAGGAAGAAAGGGAGGGATAGACTAAGAAAGTATGGAGCAAAACATTTCCTTAAATCACATTTAAAATAAGGTAGTGTAGTAAAATACAGGAAGGTAGACTGAAAGGCAACAGTAAATTTTTTTTAGAGAACTTTTATAATTATATTACATCACTTGACAGAGCTGTAGTGCTTTGTGTAGGCCTTTAAAACTTCCCCCAAACATGTTCATTCACCTTGATTCAATCATGTGCACAGAAGAAGTTCCTTGTTGGGTTGGTAAAGCAGAATCATATCCAGGCTCTAGCTAGATCCAAACACTATTGCAGTTCTGTACAAACCTGTGTGGTATGTACAGATAGAAACAATGATATGTAAACCTGTTCCCCTTTGGTACATTGATCATTTCCTAAACTTATTTCACCTGTACCCACCACCCCTCCCCCCCCCACACACACACAAAGCACTAATACCCCTGTAAGATATGTGTTGATTTGGATAACTAGAATTTGATCGACAGAATTCCTCCAGCAAGAGGGAGTTTTAGGTAGAATGGAAGAGAAACTCATGGAAACGCTTGAATGGTCCTTTCCTTGATTCCACAAAATGAGTAAAACTGATCGAGGCCCTTTAATATGCAGCATCCATATTGCATTTGTTCTTACATTTTATGCTGTAATTAAATACAGAGTAAAAGTTAAGTTTATTGGGTAGCTGAGTTGATAATTGTATTTTATTTTTGTGCATTGTAAATCTATGTACATTTATATTGTAGGAAAATGGCAATGCTCCAAGAAAAATGAGAAATTCTCTGGTAATTTCCCACCCAAAGAGAGCCATTGTTAACGTTTTAATATTATATACTCTTTGTGTCAGTTTGTTTTTTAGTCAAAAATGGCATCTTATTGCTTGAATTTGCATTTCACTGATTATGTGATAAAAACTCCTTTTTAGGGCTTCCCTGGTGGTGCAGTGGTTGAGAGTCTGCCTGCCGATGCAGGGGACGCGGATTCGTGCCCCCGTCCGGGAAGATCCCACATGCTGCGGAGCGGCTGGGCCCGTGAGCCATGGCCGCTGAGCCTGAGCGTCCGGAACCTGTGCTCCGCAACGGGAGAGGCCACAACAGTGAGAGGCCCGTGTACCGCAAAAAAAAAAAAACAACTCCGTTTCAATTTAATTTTTCTTGAGGTAACATTGATTACCACCTCTCAGCTCGAAATTCACTCTTTTGTTACTTGCTCTGTGAAAAGTGCTATGGGTCCTTTAAATAGTTTTTCCTTGGCCAGCTTGTGTGATGTTAGGCTTTCCTAATTGATGGCACCTGAGGAAGGTGTTGCTTCGTGATGCCCTGGTGCTTGCTGGGAAGGCTCTTGGTGGCCTCTTCAGCACCCACTCACTCCTGCAGCTCTGAGGGCGTCCTCAGTCCTGCTTCCGGGGCTCACAACTTCTCCGGTAGTCGGCTTCAGCAGTGCACAGAGAGAGCAGTGGACGACAGCTTCCGTCAGCATCTTCTATCAAGAAGTTTTGGAGTAGCGCCTCAGGTTAGAAATCTCCCCGTGCATAGTTTTACTGAACCCTAGAATGTGGATTTCCAGCAACTTACAGAGGGCATATTTCCAGAAAGTTCCACCATGAGACTCCACAGCAGCTTCTTTACCGTCCAGTGAGCCACAGTCATGCTCTTTTCAACCGGGTCTGGACCTCAGTCCTGTGGGCAGGGAGGAGGAGGTCTTCTTTTCAACTGGAGGGTTAGCAGCTCTCCTTGTTTCTGCTAACTGTGTGTTTTGGCGTTCTCTTTACTTGTCGCTGGCATTCCTTCCTTACTCTAATCCTCTTTCATAATTAATAGTTTTTTCATTACACTTTCCATGCTCAAATTACTGTTTGTTTTTCTTCTGGTTGGACCCAGAATAATAACTAAATAATCTAATATTAGTGTGTTATTGTTTTATTTTAAAACCCATTTTTCACATTTTTTTGTTTCTACATCATTATTTTAATGGTTTCATAGTAGACCATGTAGTAGTAAATATTTCATGTCTGTTGTTATACAGTTTATAATATATGTTTTCATTTTCACAATTGTAGACAATGCTTTAGTGAACATCTTGGTACATATCCTTTGCTCCTATCCATAATGATTTTCATTAATTCTCAGTCATTTGGACATTTTAGTCAGAGGCAAATGATGAACACACCACGTAAAGTGCTTTATATATTTCCAGGGGAATACTTAACATATTATTTAGTGCCATAGCAAAACATCAGAAACAAGTGAGGAAATCATGATTTTTATTGTCTTCTGCCAAACTCTCATAGCAAGAATCTGAAAAATCTCTGGTGAAACAACTGAAACTAGATTTGAGATTGAGCCATTAAATCCCAGTTATCACCAATCACTTCTGGCTGCTTCTGATTAAACACTTTCTTTGTGTTTACGATTGGGGAATCCACCTCATGAAAAGAATGGCAAAAGGGAAAGAAGTAAATGATTCAGAATATCTTGGTCGTTCCTGGGAGAGAGTGCTCTGACCAAGCAAACGGTTTACCTGAATGTCTTAAGCAAACTGAGCTTGGCTGATTTCCTGTGCTTACAGAAAAGAACCGCTGTAGCTTCAGCTGGAAACCCTAAACCAGTGGCTCAGTGGTTGTTTTTTTGACGTGCCTGCATCACAGGTATAAACAATCTGTGATGTTGAGCTAAACATACCTAAACTGCTGACGATCTTTCAGGTTAATTTAAACCAACAGGGAATGATCCTGACTAGCAACAATAGAAGATTCTCTCCCAGCAGGAAGTGCATGGGGGCATCCCTTCTAGATCAGACATGCTTCAGAGACTGCTTCTGGAAGCGGTCATCTTAATTGAATGTTTGTGTCTGAATGTTTGTTGCTCACAGATGTTTCTCACCAATACTGTTGAGCCTTTTGGTGGTTTCTAAAAGAGGCTATGTTAATCTCAGAACAAGGAGATACAACATATATGACGTGTAATCACACTATAATGATAAAAATAGACACATGCCATCATTGTTGTCATGGGCATTATCAACAACACAACACAATCACTGTAACTTATTGGGCACCTGTTATGTAGACAACATGTCTCTTGTCCATGGATTAGTGTAGTTAATCCTCACAAAGCTCTTAAGAAGTAAGTACCAATAATATCCCCATTTTACAGATGAAGACACTGAGGAAGAGAAAAGTTAAGAATTTGCCTATGATCAGTTATCCATCTGTTCAGCCAGTGCACAAATTACACTGCCCAACTCCAAGATCAGGTGAGTACAATGGCCTGAGCACCATGCTTTACTGCTTCCCACATATTTAGGAGCTAAAAGAAATCAAGTAGTGGACCTTAAAGAAAATCTTCCTCTACCTTCGTTCAACTCTTTTCGCTTTCATTGTGGTGGAGTCTGTGAGAGACTTAAGGTATCATGTAGAAGTATCAAGTTAAATGACTGCATTTTCCCCCTTAATTGACCATTTTGAACTGAATTGCTTGGATTTATCAGATTTTTTGTAATGCAGTGTGGTCTACAATAGCTATTACCAGCCTCTTTCCCACCATCACTACACCTGAAAAATAAAATTCACACATATGACATTCTATCATGTGCTTATCCAGAATTAATGCACAAAGCTGCATAAGTAAAAATCTGTGGTTTATGCACAGTTTCTTCCAGGCCAGCTGCTGTGTCTCCCAGTCACCCTAGGGTCTGCAGTTAAGAACCTGCAAGTCTAGAGAAACTGAGAGAGACGTGTTGGCTTGGCCAGTAGATCTTGAGCACCTATAAAGTGCAAGGAGCTGGATCACTGTGGTGGACTTGTCGGGGATTTAAAAATAATAAGACAGCCTATAATAAGCCTATAATAAGACAGGCTTTGACACCACTGACAAAAAAACACTTCAATTACCAGGCAGTGAGAAAAGGAGGGACGTGGGTAGACAAACATGTCAGCAGGGTGTGCTGCATGTGGCCCATCCTCAAGTCTCAGTTGAATTCTGCTGTTCAAATGTGGGCCACTTGTGGGAAATTCTGTACCATGAGGGTTTTGCTTAATGTTTAAAAAGTCTTACAAAAAGATGAATAGGAGACATAGCAGGTGGCAAATCAGAAAGTTGTGTCTTGTAAACAGGGGGAGGTCAATCCAACCTCCAAATCCCAAAATATGTCAATATCCCATAATAGAGAATTACTATCAGGGAACTTGCTGTTTGTTTATTAGTGGCAGCATGGCATAAAATCAGGATAATTCAGCGTTTAAAATCCCTACTTTGTTTGAATTTATAACTAGTATAAATACTTCTAAGATTATATACATTTAAATTTTTTCTGCAACAAGTTAGACAGGATCACAAATTCACATGATGCTCAAAAGAACACTCAGAAATATTTAATGAAAACCTTCATTCTAGTGATGAGGAAACTCTAGCTCAAATAAGAAGCAAAAAACCATACTCAAGCAAACAAATCTGTAAAAGAGTTGTAATCAGAAATATCCAGTTGTCCTACCTCCTAATTTTGTGATCCATCTGCTTTCACCATCAGTCAAAAAATCTGATTCTTCGAATAAAGAACTTTGGCTTGGCTTTATAGAGTAAGATTAAAAAAAAAGAAAAAACCAAACACTTAGGCAAAGGAACAAACAGCCAAAATTAAGTAAATCTGGGATTTTTTTTAAACCAGCGTTGTCTGCATTGTTATTTTGGGCTCAGAGCGATAGCTTGATGCCAAATTTAAATGGAAAGCATCATCTACTCCATATTTATAAATCTTTAGATTCCGCATGTGTCATGAAAAATGTAAGTAAATTTTATAATAGTAAGGTGTGTGGGATTAATTCGTATTCTATGTTGAAAAGCTCCACGGTAGGCAATTAATTCATGAAACACCAGCGATTGCTGCCTTAAGGGCTACATTGCTAGATAAAATTACAGACCTCAAATCTTATTATTACACTGGTATCTATTTTTTGTGTGGTCTAGGGAATATATCATCTTAAATTGAATATTTACCTAACCAGTAGGCTAAGGGTATCTTCTGGGTTCTGCCCCCTTCGACTCTAGAACACATTGTCTAGTTGTGAATATTAATATGCTGTTTATATAGTTAGATACTACTGGTTACTGTTTTCACTTCATGGCACACTTATTAAATGATACGTGTATGCTATACTAGAATAAACTAGAGGGGATCTAAATGGAGCTTGGTAAAAATTTTATAGCCTTTATATTAAACAATGATAAAGTAAAGCAACTAATATAAATAAAAATTTAAAATAACAAGCCATAATAAAGTATAAAGTATTGGGGAAGATATCAAATACTTAATTTACATAATTTTCAAGTAATGCTTTTCAGGATTTTTACTGAGAAACTTGTAGTTGCTTCCACAAACAAGTGTTTTTTGGTTTTTTTGTTTGTTTTGTTTTGTTTACCAGGTCTTATTCTTGAAGTTGTGACTGTAATTCTAATCAGTGTTTTAATAACATCTATTTTTGATCGTCACATTAGACAAGAAAATTTTAATCATTTTTACGATCAAAAATTTTCAAGCCAGTGTTTTTAAAAGAAT
Source organism: Pseudorca crassidens (assembly GCF_039906515.1). NCBI lineage: Eukaryota > Metazoa > Chordata > Mammalia > Artiodactyla > Delphinidae > Pseudorca > Pseudorca crassidens. The sequence continues at coordinate 153,023,512 of NC_090297.1, read as the reverse complement.
CTAGTTTCTTCTTTCTTTGGCACACAAAAACTCATTGCAGTATCATCTGATGATGTGTATGAGACTGATTTCGTTCCAAGTTGGTGGTTGCTTTTATAAGGTATGTCCCAATAATGATGGTAGAAGGCACAGACTGTGGTAGAGCCTTCACATCCACTAGGCGGTCATATCATCTTTACATGAAGACAGAGATGGGCGGGTAACCACCTAAAGCCACGCTGACAAGGTCTCCTGGGACTCCCGCCCCTGACCTGCTGTATCTTTGCTCTGGATCATTAGTTCTTGTAGCAGTCCTAGCAATCTCTTGTTCACCATGAGCATTGGCATACTCGCCGCTGGCTGTTGCACAAGTTGATGCCCGCTGGTTGAACGGCGAGAGAACTTTGATGGACCCATGGGTGTGGCGTTTCTCACTGTGTCTGCCATCCGAGACCACTTTTGACCTTTTGTCTGACTCACTCTCTCGGGTAACCTTCCTGGGAGACCCTAGAGAGGCTATTTGTGGCTGAATGTGAATAGTTCCAGGGTTCTGGGTAACCCAGGCTGTACCAGGCAGCCCCAAGGGTTGAGGGAATCATTATCTCATGTCCCACTTACAAACATTAGATTCAGAACTGTATACCTAAGCAGACTGCTTAGTACCCTCTGATTCAGGTATGTGACTTAAAACAGCCTTGAAGAACTTTGAAAGTAATATAAAAAAATGGCAAACTTCTCTATTTTACCCTTTCTTTACCTAGACTAAACGTGCAGCCTCACAGGAGCTGAGAACATATTTATTCTTTATCTTTTACTTAAGACACTCAGCAGGAAGGTAACACACTTTGAATGAAAAAGGACAATTCAAGTTAGGTTGGTGCTTTGCCTAAGCCAGAAAGGTTTAGGGAGAGAAATTGAGGATGAAGAACAAAAGAGACAAGCTTTTTTCTTTTCTTTTTTTTAACCTCTGATGGTTTGACTTAATTCTATTATTTGAATGATTTTGAATTGATTTGGACACACCCACATTTAAATATAAGTTCAAAAATGCATTCTAAAGTCAAATGGAAAGTAATTTGTGTGGTCTTGTTATGAAAATAATTGTTTTATTCTCTGTATACTCCAGTCTCTCCACTCATTTATTCATACTTGTATTCATCTATTTACACATCATTCATATATTCACAAAATATTTGTTACTGTGGATACTATACCTGGTATTGATCTAGGTGCTGAGCTGGAAAGGTGAAAAAGTCATTATCATTACATTGGAGGGTCTCCCAGTCTTGAGGGGAGTCATAGAGGTTACCACATAATTATTGTACAGTTGGACAAGTATCATTATAGTCTTAACAGAATATCAGGAGAAAAATATTTTATTTAGTCTTATTATGTATTTGAGTATTCACCTGCCCAAGATGGAAATCTATCTAATAGAGTTCGTGCTTTTAAGGACATAATCCAACATGATATTTTTTATTTGCTGAGATCTTTTCTCCATGAAGTGAATTAGGAGCCCAGGCTTCTTCTGTGTCCTGACTCTATTTCCTAGGGCCTCAAAGCCTTTGGAATGTAATTGGAAGACAGAGGAGAAAAGGGTGTAGAGGCTCTGCTCTTAATCACTCCATCCCAGAAGTGACATTCATTACCTTTGCTCACATTCCATTGACAGGGTATACATGCAGGAGGTGCTGGGTCCTGCAGCCCCGGCAAGTTAACATCTAGCAACAGTTTTACACAGAGGAAGGCTAGTGAGCTCTTTGCTGAATTGCTCACATTCTCTGGACAAAAGTAAGGAAGTCTGTGGCTGTTTATCCCCTTCTCAAATATATGCTTCATTTTTTTCCATCTCTCTAACTCTAATCATGGGCAGCAATATTTCTTCAATATTTTATCCACTCACACTGTCCAGGGAGGTTTCTTCGGCACAACAAGCAAGGCACACTGGGTTTATTTTTATAGCACATTTCCCACAGTCGTATCAGATAAATGCATTACATCTCACCAGGTGACTGCTGAATAATCTCACAACTGTGGCTTCCATGTGAAAGGCAGAGATGATTAGCTTCCAAGGTGTTTGTGGGCCAGAATTGCTCTGCTTCCCTTAACTAGGTAGGTTAGTACCTGTTCGAGTTCTTTGAGCTTTGTATACTGTTCCCTTGATTCACAGGAAGAAATCATAGACTTAATAGTCTGGTTGTGAGGATTAAATTAGATATTTTATATAAATTTCTAAGCATGGCTTTAGGCACATACAGGAAGCAATCCATAATTGAGGCTCTTGTCATTGCTAATTAAGGATAGGATATTAAGCGAAAATGGAAGTGTCCTTTTTGTGGAGGAGGATGATATACTGAAACATTTAAACGTATTATTTCCTGTAACTAATTTCTAATGAGATTTCAATGTGTGCTTGCTGTCTGATTCCCCAAGAGAATGGATTTTCTCCCTCACCTTGTCACATAGATATTGCCTGAATAAGGTCCAAATACCTGTAACTGAATTCACTTTTAGGATTGCACTATCCTTTAAGAGGCAGCAAAATATATTAATAAAGAGTGTTAGTTCTAAACTCAGATTTCAAGTTCTAGCTGGGTTGCTTATCAGCTGTGTGACCTTGATCAACCTGTTTCTGAATCTGTGAATGTTAGCCAGTGATATTCCTTTCTAGGGACATTATGCTGGGAATGAGATGACTTATATAAAACACTTAGCAGAGAAGATGGCATAGAGCAAGTACCTAATACATGTTACTTTAATCGTGATGATTACACAGAATATTGGGATTGGGGTCAGATGACCTGAGTTTGTACCTGTGTTCTGTTGCTTTTAATCTTACTGAGCCTCGGTCTCCTCATCCATAAAATGGGGCTAATAATATTCTCTTCACACAGTTGTTATGGTGATTTTAACGTATGTGAAATTTCATAGAATTTTGCCTAGAACCTGTAAAATACTAAATATGTGTTAAAATTATTGTCTTTTATTTGTGGTATCTGTGGCCCTAGGCAAGTTGATCTTCCTCTCATATTGGTTATGCCTCCTACTTGGCCTATTACAGTTAACATCAAAAAAAAAAAAAAAAAAACAGGGCTTCTCTGGTGGCACAGTGGTTGAGAGTACGCCTGCCGATGCAGGGGACACGGGTTCGTGCCCCGGTCCGGGAAGATCCCACATGCCGTGGAGCGGCTGGGCCCGTGAGCCATGGCCGCTGAGACTGCGCGTCCGGAGCCTGTGCTCCGCAATGGGAGAGGCCACAACAGTGAGACGCCCGCGTACCGCAAAAAAAAAAAAAAAAAAAAAAAACCAAGAAAACAATCCCTCAAGCAACTCTAAAAAATAGTACTATATCTAACATTATTATTTAAGAAGAGGATGGCATTCTGTTCCTGAAAGATTTGGCCATTGGAATTGTGGAGGAAGACCATCTTGGGATTTGTGTGGTGACAATTTCTTAAATGCATGGTATAGCATGGGTTGCTTTCATCACACAGTAGGGAAATACTAATATCAATAATTTTATAATCCCTAACCCAGATTAACTTTAAAGCCATTAGTAAAGACGAATTCCATTTTGATATTTAGTACCCTGCTAGAGTATCTCTCACTACAGAAGTTTAAAATAAGCATAAAAATAAATCCAGAAACGGATAAAACTAGCCTGTGCTGTGGAACACCATATTCCCAGGCAGTCCAATCTGAGGTCCACAGTCAAAAAGGATTTTAATCTATGAACTATGTCTACAGTGGGTGTTGATGGGAGACAATGAGAAATTGACGTCTTTTTACCCTCCCTCTGTCCTGAGGTGGTTTCTAATTCAGGTTCGATCATTACAGCATTATAGAGAAGCCCTGCTATGCTAATATTTTTCTTAGACTTTGAACAAACTCAGACACCATAAGATTTTTTTTTTTTTAACGAGGGAAACCTGAGAGCTTTCTGTGGTATCTCTCTTGTACGCCTCCTGTTCTCCTATGTGGATGCCCTTCTGTATCTTATATCACTTCCCCAGTTCAAGAATCCTTCAAGAGTAGCCTCAAAGCCCATCTCTTCTTTGCAAAGTTACTTGTTCCATATTGCTTACATAGATCTCTCTTCTTCCAACCCCCTTGAAACACTGTTCTTATCTTTCAGTTGAGTGTTGAATCACAGAATTTCTATCATAGTATTTAAGTATTTAAGTATTATTTAAGTAGCGCAGGGAGAGGCTAATCCTTGAAATCAGGAAATAATTATATCTTAAATTATAATTTACAGCTCCGTGGCAGTGAACACAGTGGCTAAATAAATAACAATTTAATTAAAATGGTATGCAATGAGGGCCTTACAAAAATGCCATTAAGAATAACATCGTTTGCATAAAACTGAATATCTAAAAACAGCTAGATAACTATTTAACTTTCCAATTGTATGCATAGATAAAGCACAAGGATTTGCCCCTTAGGATTTTATTTTCCATGGTAGGTCATTTCAGATGCTTTAAGTGACCCTACAGGCATCTTTTTAAGATTACCTTTGGACCCTGGTTTTTCATCTTGGGACTGCCGCCATGTACAATCCTAAAATGTTCCATAAAGGCTCAATCTTGCTTTTATTTCATGAGCCGTTTCCATTTAGTTAAAATTAAACTCTCAGCTACAGGACTATCTCCGAGGACTCAAAGCTTTCCCCTCTCAGTTAAAGCGTCTAACCTGCTAGCTTCCTGAGGGCAGTGAGCTCAGCGTGAAGCTGAATGACAGTGAAACCCCAAAGTGACGTGACATTGCTTCATTCCAGAATGGGTGTTCCCGGACGGCTGCATCTAACATATGCACAAAATCTCTCTCTCGATTTGCACTTCCAACACCATTCCTAAAATGTAAGCATTGTTCTTTGGTGTCTCACAGGTAGCATAAATTAAATGGGATAGTTTTTATATTGTGTTCCACCTCCATGTAGATTTTTCTTTACTGGTTTCTACATGTGTCTCAAGTTAAAGCACTGTTTCCTAACTATCTCACTCCCTCTCCTGTTTACCCTCCTGTCCCTCACTTGCATACCAGAGCACAGTAAGCAGACACCTTTCCTAGTATCCACCATTGATCCATCCCCTATTGCCCTGTCCTCATAGGACCTGATTTGATAGGAAAAGATGTTCATTCTCAGATATTTACCAGCATGAGTGAGACTACCAATGCTTCATCCTTTCATTCACTGTGTTAGGTTTGTAAGAGACACTTAATCTCTTTTGGCGCCCAGCTGGAAATCCATAGGGAGAGAAGGAGCAAACAGGTATGCTGCTAATTATCAAATAGGTTGTTATGATGGGACACAGAACAGGGAATGAGAGCTCACCTGGTTGGAAGCAGGTGATCAGGGGTTTGACTTTTTAATAACTTTATTGAGGTACAATTTACACACAATACATTGTTCATATTTAAAGTATACTAAATACTGTGAGTTTTAATATATGCGTAGACCCACAAACCCAGCATCCCAAACAAAATACCAAATATATTATAATTCCCAGTGTTTCCTTGTGCAGCTTTGCAATGCTTTCTTCTCTCTATGCTTTACTCACTATATATTAGTTTACATTTTCTAGAATTTTATAAAAATGGCATTATGCTTTTTTTTCTTGGTCTGGGTTATTTTACTCAGCATAATGATTTTGAGATTCATTCATGTCGTTGAACATATCAATAGCTTACTCCATTTATTCACTTACTTATTTATGGCTGAATAGTATTCCACTACAAGAATATACCACAATTTAACTCTGCACTTCCTGATGGGCATTTGGGTTGTTTCCCGTCTCGTCTTTTATAACTAAATCTGTTAGGAATATTTGTCTACAAGTCTTTGTGTGGATGATATACTTTCATTTCCTCTTGGTAAAAATTTAGAAGTGGCCTTGCTGGGACATACTATCAGGACTTCTGACTGATGGAACAGCATAAGAGGTTGGAATACACACAGTAATGAATTTTTGAAGGAGGAGAGTTGGGGCACCTTTTGGTCCCTTCCCAGGGGATAAGTATATACTTCAAAGGTACCTCAAATTTGCCAAGTTTTGAGTCTCAATTCTCGACCTTCTTTTTCAAATGTGGTCCTTTGTCAGTATTCCTTTGTTCAGTAAATTGTACCACCATCTGTGAAGTAAATAATGGCTGCACATAACTAATCAATAATCAGCCATTTTGTCCATATTTTCAAATGTGTTGGTATAAAGCTACCACAGTATTCTTTTGTAATTAAAAAAAAATTCTCTGTTTTATAGCTAGTCTCATCACTATCATATTTGCCAAGTATTGCTTATTTTATTGGTCTTTCTAAAGAAAAAGCTTTTGGTTTTATTTGTCAAGTTTACTGCTTTTCTTCTCGATTTTTGACTTTTCTCTTGATTAATTTTGTCCTTCTACTCTTTGGGATTTACCTTGTTCTTTTTCTATGTCTACTGACCATTTCCTGTAGCTTCAAGAGCCATTTTCAACAACTCAACGAGCTCTGCCGGCTATGTCATGGCCACTTCATCATATGCCATTAAAACTTAATCTCGTACACTGGGTGAAGACTCAGCAGTCTTATTTTGCTTTCAAAATTGTTCTATGGCCTTGGATTCTTCTTCTCCTAAATTAGTACTATCATCATGGAAAATTCTAGTGGGCCTAGAATTCTAGGCTTGCCTTTCCTGCAGTTTCATAATAAAAGAAAAAACATTTCCACTCTTTTTTGATGTTGATCGAAAATTTAGCAACACTTCTTTGCACTATATTCAAATCCCAAAATATAAGCAAGCCTTCATGCACACAGGCTCACTGAAATGTCATAATCTTAAACTACGTATGCCCTTGAACAATGACCTTTCCAAATACTCCACACTCTTCCTAGGTGTTCAGACTTTTTCATTCCTACAACATCTTTTACACATGGTCGATTTGTGTCGTAAGTTCTTCCTCCCTCCCACTTCTGAGTATATATCCAAAGGAGACATCATCATTATTTGAAGATATCTGTACTCCCATGTTCATTGTAGCATTATTCACAAGAGCCAGAGTATGGAAACAACCTAAGTGTCCATAGTAGATTAATGGATAAAGGAAATATGGTATATATATACAATGGAATATTATTCAACCTGAAAAAAGAAGAAAATCCTATCATTTAAGTCAACATGGATAAAACTGGAGGACACTATGCTAAGTGAAATATGACAAAGACAAATAGTGCATGATGTCACTTATAATGTGGACTCTAAAAAAATAATGAAATAAATCAACTCTTCCCTCCCTGTACATTTTCCTCAGCAGAATCTAGCAGCCTCTACTATGAGTCTTATCTTTTTTTTTTTATTGTTTGTACCAGATCACAACCTCAGGGAACCTATGTATTTACCGATGTATATCTAGATTATAGTTTACCATTGTTCTTTTTCTTTGCAATTCATTCCGTCCACTTCTGGCATCAGAACCTCATTTTTCCTTTGGAGAAGTCCTTGTGATTCAGGTAGGCTGTGTGTCTCCTCCCTAGGCTGTGTGACTTGGGGCTGGCTAGACACAGTGTTTTATATATACTCTATATGTCTTAAGTACTTATTTCTCTGTTTTCCATCATTTTCCCTCCAAATTTTAGTGTAGTTATTTTTTAATTGACATTTGTAATCCTTTTTTTGTTTGACTAAGGTACTGTTCAACCGATCTTCTGAGTGCTTAATTTCAGCATTTTTAATTCTAGAAGTTTCTTTTGGTTGCATTTCACAGATAATTTTTGCTTAAATTGTACATGTTGTCCTTTTTTTAATACATTAATCATAATTTTAAATAATAGTTTCATTGAGATATAATTTACTTTCCATATTATTTAACGTGTACAATTTAATGTGTTATGCATCTACCACCACAATCAATTTTAGAACTTTCATCCACCCCCAAAAGAAAAAGAATCTATTATAGGTCACTCACTCCCCCATTTCTCCAAACCCTACGCAGCCACTAATATACTTTGTACAGATTTGTCTAGACTGGACATTGCATACAAATGGAATCATACAATTACTTAGCATGTTTTCAAGGTTCATCCATGTTGTAGCATGCATCAGTACTTGATTTGTTTTTATGGCTGAATAATATTCCATGGTGTAGATATTACTATGTTTCATTTATCCATTCACAGTAAATGGCCATTTGGGGTATTTCCACTTTGGGGCTCTTATGAATAATGCTGCTGTGGTTGGATTTACGTGCAAGTTTTGTATGCAGGTCTAGATTTGTTTTTTAAATTAACAGACTATTTCGGAGCAGTTTCTGGTTTACAGAAAAATTAAGCAGAAAGGACAGAATTCTCATACCTCCTTACCTCTCTACCCAGTTTCCCCTATTATTAACATCTTACATTAGCGTAATACATTTGTTATAGTTAATGAACCAGTATTGATACATTATTACTAACTAATGTCCATGCTTTACTTGAGACTTCACTCTTTGTTTTGTACATTATATGATTTTTGACAAATGTGCAATAACCTGTATCCACCATTACAGAACCATACACAGGAGTTTCTCTGCCTTTAAAATTCCGAGCTTCACCCATCCTTTTCTCCCTCCCCACAACCTCTGGCAACCACTGATCTTTTGACTGTCTCCACACTTTTGCCTTTTCCTAAATTTCATATAGCTGCAATCATATAATATGCATGTAGCCTTTGCAGATTGGCTTTTTTTCACTTAGCAGTATGCATATAAGCTTCTTCCGTGTCTTTTCATGGCTACATAGCCTTTTCTCTTTATTGCTGAATGCTATTCCTTTGTACCGATATACCATAGTTTGTTTATGCATTCACCTATTGAAAAACATCTTGGTTGATTTCAAGTTTTGGCAATTATGAAAGAAACTGTTATAAACATCCATGTGCAGGTTTTTATGTGGATGTAACTTTTCAGTTCCTATGGGTAAATACCAAAGAGCATGATTACTAGATCACTGTATGGTAAAAGTATGTTTAGTTTTGTAAGAAACTGCCAAGTATCCTCCTAGTAACAAATGAGAATCCCAGTTGTTCTGCATCGTCAACAACTTTGGTATTTCAGTATTTGGATTTTAGACATTTGAACAGGTGTGTAGTGGTATCTCATTATTGTTCTAATTTAAAATTCACTGATGACATGGAATGTGTAGCATCTTTTCATACACTTATTTGCCGTGTGTCTATTTTCTTTGTTTAATCATAGTTGTTTTGTTTTTTAACCAACCTCTATTAACTCTTGTCCTCCTGTGTCTATTTATATTGTCTTCTTTCTTTCTTTCTTTTTTTCTTTTTTGAGCTTTTGATCATTTAGTCTTTTTCCTGGTATGTCCAATTATTTTTTATATTAAAATGGGGCTTAACTTATTTTAGGAAACTATATAAATACCTCCACATTCCGGATGTTGTTATTGTTCTCTTGAAAAGATTTACTTTTGCCCATGGCAGACAGTTACTATAGGGCCTGGAAACCTTAGTCCATTCTCAGTTTGAGCTCATTCAAAGCCGTTTTTCAGTCTGTGTGACGGTTGCTCTATGTCTGTCTTGTTCTTCCTCTACGGATGTTGCCCTTTGGGATTACCATGTGAACATTTGGATTCTCCCTATTCCCAACTACCCTTGTATTTGTTAGGCTTTAAATGTAATGGTTCCCCCAGCCCTGTGAGACTAAGGATACGTGTAGCTTGTCATTCCATTAGTTGTTGCCTTCAGCTTGAGCTCTTGCCGTTTGGCTTCTGTGGTTAGAGTCTTCTGAACTCCTTGGCTTTTCAACTCCTAGGCTGTATGAGTTGAATCAGCAAATGCCCCAAGGAGAAAAGCTGCACCAAATGTCAAGCTTGCGTCTGTGTTTCCCTTCTGTCCAGAACTTGGCCCACATGTCTCGGTGTCTCTCTAACATTCGGATGCTGGCGAAGAGATGTTTTCTTACTTTATCCAGGTTTTCTAAAATTTCTTTAGACTTCACCTGATCTTATGTTATTATTGAAGTATCATCTCAATTATCCCTAGAAAGAAAATTTGCAATTTTATGTTTTATTATTTTATTTTCTATATTACCTCAGTTTCTGTAGAGACCTTTTACCTGATTCTTCAGTCTAGTTCCTGTGTTACCAGTAAGATGGAGATAGGTGGAGGCTAAGAATATTGGGGGAAAATCACTGATGAATGATATGTCTTGTTCTTTTTGTTTTTCCTCTCCTTATTTACTCTGGCAGCCTACATTTGCCCTTCTTGATTTAACCCAGTTGCCCAAATAAGCAACCCACTCTGGCAAAGACCTGACTTTACTCTCATAAATGTCTGCATGTTAGGATTAGCTAGATGATGAACACCATGCCAAAGTTCTTTGTGTGACCAGTCAGAATGGCCATCATTAAAAAAAATCTACAAACAATAAATGCTGGAGAGGGTGTGGAGAAAAGGGAACCCTCTTGCACTGTTGCTGGGAATGTACATTGATACAGCCACTATGGAGTACAGTATGGAGGTTCCCTAAAAAACTAAAAATAAAACTACCATATGACCCAGCAATCCCACTACTGGGCATATACCCTAAAAAAAACATAATTCGAAAAGAGACATGTACCACCATGTTCATTGCAGCACTATTTACAATCGCCAGGACATGGAAGCAACCTAAGTGTCCATCGACAGATTAATGATAAAGAAAATGTGGCACAAATATACAATGGAATATTACTCAGCCATAAAAAGAAATGAAATTGAGTTATTTGCAGTGAGGTGGATGGACCTAGAGACTGTCATACAGAGTGAAATAAGTCAGAAAGAGAAAAACAAATACCGTATGCTAACACAGATACATGGAATCTAAAAAAAAATTTGTTCTGAAGAACCTAGGGGCAGGACAGGAATAAAGACGTAGAGAATGGACTTGAGGACACGGGGTGGGGAAGGGTAAGCTGGGATGAAGTGACAGAGTGACTTGGACATATATACACTACCAAGTGTAAAATAGATACTAGTGGGAAGCAGCCACATAGCACAGGGTGATCAGCTCCGTGCTCTGTGACCACCTAGAGGGGTGGGGTAGGGAGGGTGGGAGGGAGGGAGACGCAAGAGGGAAGAGATATGGGGATATATGTATATGTATAGCTGATTCACTTTGTTATAAGCAGAAGCTAACACAGCATTGTAAAGCAATTATACTCCAATAAAGATGTTAAAAAAGCCAAAAAGTTAGAGAGTAAAAAATTCAAAAGAATTGCCCACACTTCTCCAACAGACTCTCTAACATTTAGCAGAACAGAATTCACACTGAATCTGGTTTATGAGTAAAAGAAAAGTCAAGTTTAAAGCGGATCACAGATGACAACATTTCTTTTCCATGTGCCTGCTTTGGAGCCATATTTCTGCTGACCGCTGCAAACCTTCCTCTTGAGTATTCTGTGATATATTAGAACCAGGAATAAGGGATGTTAGTGCTGGAAGGGTCAGCCAGTGGTCTGCGATTTAATTCACATATCCTTTCTGCAGCAGGCTCTTTAAGATTATTGAGTTAGCCTAAGAATTTTGAAGCTGTAGAATTCAAGACAGTGCATTACAATATGCCAATATTACTATTCTCCTGCTCTGACATTCTCCACTGATGGACAGATGAAGGAGAAGGAAGGGCAGTCACCAGTAACTGAGAGCAAATGAAACTGGAATATTATAATTCAGTATCATTTGAGTGACTGAATTGGCTGGCAGAGTGTTCTCCAGTTAAGGGTGAGGAAAGATTAATTCTGCACATGACACCACTACTGTATTTATACAAGTCTACTGGGACAGTTGTTTGCCTTGAATTGTTTTCTTCATTCATTTCAGTCAGACAGTTGTGTTGACTGATTTTCCTTTTTGATGTATGAAATGACTGTTTGACTGAATTTACCATTTAATTTCCACTTAATGCACTGTAAAAACAATACATTAGTCAAATTGGATTGGCAGGTATGAAAATGTTTACCCCAGAACTAGACAGAAATATAATATTTCCTTCTACAGAAATGTAAGTCATATGCCCTGGATTTGGGGGAAATGTTCCAATTTTAACTATTTTGCCACATTTCAAAAATGTAGGGTCACTGATCCCATAGTAAAAATAAGAAGATCTGTGAAGTCCAGAAAAACATAGTTTTATGTGACTCTGACAATCACATAACACAAAAGAAAAAACTATTATGAGATAAATTTTACTGAGTTTCATACTTATCAAAACAAGTTTCATACCTGTTTATATGTTAAACTTTTGAGTCTTTCTCTAGAAGTTCTTTAGGAACAAACACTTCAAATATATTCATAGAAAACCCTCTTTATTTATAATTACATTCTTCCAATATTTATAGTTACTACGACAGGCCATTTCTCCATGTCCCATCCCATGATTCTCTGCTCCTACTGAACATTTGGAAATTGGTGGCATGAGCAGGAAAGTGAAGCAGTTTTTGAGATTACTGAATAATGCTGATTTTATAAAGACTGCTTTCTTCCATAGTTGACAAACTTATGATGGTACCGATGGTTGGATACTACTCTTAGAGATGAAAAAGGTCTTAAGGAATCTTCCATATTCCATTCACCAATCTGTGTTCTTGTTCAAAGCAAAATTAATTCCTTTCAAAATTAACATATTAGCTTAATAATAATTTTTAATCTTAAAATAATCTATCTGTGGGAATGGGAATTTTTGGTAGGAAAAAGTGACAGAAGATGGGACAAAAAGAGAATTCATAGAAAGACAAAACAGAATTTTTTAAATGGTGGGTACGAACTTCTGTTTCCAACTCTATCAGTTTACCTTAGGAAAACATACTAGAAAGGCCAGATAAATCATAAGCAACATTTGACTGTGAGCGTTAGAAAGCTACTGAGGTAGCCATGACCTAGAAAAGTAAAATAGAGAAAGAGACTCACTGAAGTGAGAACAATATTCTGCACATGCGTTTCTAGCCCAGTCACTTAGAAACTACTGATGAAGAGCAAAAGTCTGAGAAACCAAATGTGGCTCCTAAGAGGTAGAAAAGCCAGTAGACCTTAGGACAATGTCATAGGACTAAGGAAACCAGAGTTGGAATTGAGAAATAACAAGGCAGCTAGAATTTTAAGGACCAAAATCACAGAGAGAGTAAAGATTCAGAGAACGGAGCTGGATTCAGCAACAGTGTTCCCTTGCAGTATTTTCCATGTATAATAGGTAGACAAGACAAGATGCTAAGAAGTCAAACAAAAGCTAACTGAAGTCAAAGCAAACACTTAGTTGGCTGATGATGCTGAAGAGACAAAATTGGGGTTCAGAACCTATGAAAGATTTGTGGCCCAATGGAAAACTAATGATATGAATTAGGACATTGGAAGTCTCTAAATGTGTGTGTGTGTGTGTGTGTGTGTGTGTGTGTGTCTGTGTGTGTCTGTGTGTTAGGAAGGTTGATGCAACATCTACATTGAACCTTATAAAGAAGGAAAATGAGTATGAAGTTGGTCCAGTGACTGAGGTGATCTTCCCCTCTGCTCCCTACCTAAGAATAGGAAATTCTCTCCTCAAGAAAATACAGTTGACCCTTGAACAATGTAGGGGTTAGAGACGCTGACTCCCTGTGCAGTCAAAAATCCACATATAACTTTATGGTCGGCCCTTCTTTTCTGTGGTTCTGAATCTGAGGATTCAACCAACAACAGATCATGCAGTACTGTATTACTTATTGAAAAAAAAATCCATGGATAAGTGGATCTGTGCAGTTCAAACCCAGGTTGTTCAAAGGGCAACTGTAATGTCATTCAGATTCTCTACAACTTGTCATATCCCAAGTCTGGTATTCACTGAAGAATTACCAAGAAAAGGAGAATTAGAATAAAAAACAAAACAATCAGAATCATAGATGACCTAAACGTTCAAGTTCATACATGTTTTGGTAAATATTATCAAGTTCAAGAAAATAGATGACAAGGTGAAGAATTTAACTTGACAACTAGAAACGATAAACTGATTGAAGTTGAACTGATAGAATTAAAAATTATACGAAATTTAAAACTCGGTAGTGGATTGGACACAGGTAAAGAGAGGTAAGTGAACTGGAAGATAGAGTAGTAACAATATTAAGACTAAAGCACGGGAAACAAAAAGAATAAAAAGTACACAAAAGCGCATTTGAGACATATGGGCCACAGTAAACATTTTTATCATATGTGTAAACTGGAATCCAAAGAAAAAAGGAGAGAGAGATTGGGATGAAAACAATATTTCAGAAATATTAACAGCTGAGAGTGCTCTAAAACTAAAAAGAATATATGGAGCCATAAATTCAATAAGCACTAAAAACATGCAACAAGAACAAATACAAAGAAAACCACACCTAAGATCACCACAGTACAATTCATGAATAGCAAAGAAAACATGACATCTTAAAAGCAGCCCGAGGAAAAAGAGATAGATTACTTTCAAAGGAACAATAAGATTAAGATTACAGCTTACTTCTCAGCGAAACTGACTGGATACTAGAAAATAATGGAATAACATTTTTAAGTGCGAAAGAAAAGAACTGCCCATTGGGAATTCTAGAGGCAGAGAAAATGTTGTTTGGCAGAAAAGATGAAACAAGGAAATTTGCAGACAAACAAAATTTAGAAAATATGTTCTCATTAGAACTGACTGAATTAAATTCTAAAGGGAGACCTGCAGGCAGAAGGAAGATTATCACAGATGAAAATAAGGACTTTATAAAGAATTATGTATAACAGAAAGGATACATAAGTGGATAAACCTAAATAAAATCTAACAACACAGAAGGGTAATAATAAAATATATCAAAAATTAGAATGCATTAAAACAAATGGAAGAGGAAAAAGTAGTAAAAGAAATTTAAGATCTCAGCATTGCTTGAGAAGCAGTAAAAGACCTAATAAGTCATGGTACATGTGTAACAGCTACTTATGTAAAAATAACAAGCTAATACAAGGGAAAATGGAATTTGAAGAAATCTCAAAGGAAGAAAGAAGAGCAAAAGGAACATAACAAGGTGGGACAAATAGAAAACAAGGAGTAAACGGTCTATAAGAAAATACATTAACTGTAAATACTCAAAGGACAAGGATTATTGAAACAAACAAAAAACCTAATTCTATGCCACCTACAAGAGACAAGAGTCAGATTGAAAATGAAAGGATTCAAAAATTATGTCATAACAACAATAAGTAAAATTGAAGAAGATTTTTTAAGGTTAACATAGATTTGAAAGCAAAAAGTATCACTGTTGATAAGGCAGGATAATAAAATCCACTGTTACTTTACAAGGAATACATTATAAATCTAAACTTCAATGCAATATATGAAGGGAAATTCCAAAAATCTAAGTAGAAATAGAAACATCTAAATTACCTAGATCAGTAACACAGAACCACAACAACAAATCAGCAGATTATAGAAGATCTGAATACCATCATCAAAAACTTTGGCCTAAATTTACATAAAACACTGCACCAACAATGATGGAATATATATATTACGCAGAAATTTTTAGGTGCACATGGCACATTTATAAAATTGACTATATTCTGGTTATAAAACAAGACTTCGAATAAGCAAGAAATGTAAAACTATATAACCAATATTTTACCAAATACTTGGATATTAAAAACATACTTCTGCTCATTATGTAGGTCAAAGATAAAGTTGTAATGGGAATTAGAATTTTATTAATTGAATGATAATGAAAATATGCCATAACAAAACCTGTGGGTTGCAAATAAAGCTGTGGTCACAGAGAAGTTTATGTATTCAAATTATACTCTCTAAATGTAAAACGGAAAGGAATAAAGCAAGTAGAAGAGAACTTATCACCCTGAGGTAGGCAACTCCTGAACTGTACCTGGTGGGGAAGGCAGGGCAGAACTTCAGGAGGCCAGCTGAGAGCACGGTGAACACCTTGTCAGGAGCAGTCTCCAAGAAAGAGAATTTAATGTACAAAGGGATGACTAAAATATATTTAAAAGCTAGCACCCTGACCCCTCTTAAGAATGACTTATGTTGCTGGGGAAAAAATAAGAAGTGCTCGATGTAGAAGGTGAATAGCTTTATAATTCCCAGGAGAATCTTGGTACCAGGACCACACAATAGAGAACTTGGAGTCCCCATGGCTAATCCAGCAGAGAGAAAAGGAGAAACACAGATGCGAGAGAAAATAAAGGGAACTCTTTGTGCAATTTGGTGCTGCTGCAGGCCCAAGTCCAGGTATGTGCTCTCTATCTCCACATCTTAAACAAAAGCCACCATGTTCCTCAGTCTTTCAGGTACTTAGAATTTCTCTTTAGAACCTGAAAATGGGGTCAGGTTTCCTGTCTGCATTGCTACAGTACAAAATAGAGGCAGGATGTTTGAAATAGTTCTCCATCTGGCAGAAGAGGCCTTAAAGCTGTGAGCCACTCACTGCAAACCAGCAGGACATGAAGGATTCTTGCGCAGATCTGAAGCTACTGGGAGGCCTTTGAGGAGTTAAATCCCATAGTAAATACTGTACCTTCAATGGCCCCTTCTCCCTCTCTGTCCAGCCTTCCTGCACTCCCGTGGGGGCCCAAAGGGGTTAAATGAGCACTCTTTGACTTGTACTTGGTGGTCCCAGAACTTGACGTGGGCTTGGAGACTTCCATGAAAAGTCTGCCTTCCATCTACTGGCTTGGGTTTCTTGGTCTCTCTGCTCCAGGCTAATCCCTTCAACCTGCTTTTTCCATTTCTGCCAATAATCCCCCTCTCCAGACCTTCCTAATGCTCTTCTGGGGCGGGAGGAGACTTACTGAGGGCAATGTTTATTTCTAGAGGGAGAGGTGGCCACATGACTTCACAGTGGTCGTCCCGTTGATTATTCAGTTTCTGTCTAGATTAGTCGTGGGTGTTTGTGCACCCCAGCCTCACCCCCAGGAGGCTTTAGAACACTGTCCTTATCTCAGCCCTGAGCCTCTCTCTAGCCTCCTTCCCTCTCTCTCCTTACCCATCTTTACTCACAGACTCGCAGGCTTTCTGCACCTCTGAGGAAGATAAGCACTTCACAGAACCTCTGCTACAGAACCAAACATATTGAAATGATTCTTTACGAAGATACTGAAACAACAGAAAATGAATACATGACGATTGTTTCTCCTGAGGGTTCAGTTACCTAGGGGGCCTTTAGCAACCTTTGATTGATAAATCTAACCTTTCCTTCCTTGGCAATAGTTGATCACACTGTGAGGAAAACAAGTTAGAGAATGGAAAAATAATATTTGGATTTCAACGAAATAATAAAAATGCAGGGACTATCTTTGACTTTTGCAAGGTGAGAAGAGAGTTTACATTTTGATTATTTGATGGCGGGAATCCCTTTTAAAACAGGGCCAGTCTGCATGATGCATTTAAAAATCAACCTTTTCAAATATAGCCATAACCCCCACGAGATTTCTTGATTTCTCTGGGTCAGATAAACCATCACATCTCACAGTGGTGCCCTGTATATGAAAGTGATAAACATAATCTGGAAGCACGGCAGTGGCTAAAACTATGGAGCTGGCAGCCATTCGCTGAAATGATTTTTTGCTTTTAATTCATTGCATAAAATGCTAATGTCCAAATTCAGGCAGGTAGATCTTACCAACCATCAAGAGCTTCAACCCTGCTAACAGCTAAGTATGCACTTTCAAACCTTACTTTGACTGCTCCAGAAACTTACTGGGTTTCTTTAATGCCTGTTACTATTTCCTTTGTGTCATTTTGTTTTTCTTTAAACACATAGCTGTGTGATCTTGGGGAAGTTATATTATTTCCTTGAGACTTGGTTGCCTTCTCTGTGAACATCTGGGTATAATTTTAGTATTGCTCAATAGAATTTTTGGTGATAATGAAAATATTCTATATCTGTACCATGCATTACAGTATTCAATAGCTACATGGAGCTAATAAACATCTTTGAAATATGGCAAATGCAACTGAGGAACTGATTTTTTAATCTTATTTTTAAATTTGTTTAAATATAAATAATGCCACGTGGCTAGCATCTGTTGACAGTACAGATCTACATAATATTTTAAGTACACTCTCCACTCAAAAACTCTACCATTCATTAACTCAACCTAAATATTTTTGCCCTCTGACAAACAAAATAATTTATGCTTCCCTTGAAATTATCTGTCAAGACCTTTGTCAGTTTGGGGACATTATATTCTTAAAATTGACTTTGCTTTATGAAACTTTAATAATGTTGGAGTTTCCTGCCCTTGCTACCACCTTTGTGATGATGGGAAATATTGTGGATGATCAAGGACCATTTCAAGAGATCATGGAGAGAAATCTCCTTTTGGATTTAATTTCATTATGAGGATGTCAAAATGCTAAATTACTTAAAATAAAACCCGTACTGTTTTTATGCTAAGTTATATTCTACCTGTAGCTGGAAAAATGTGAAAAAGACTTTTAAAGAACTGCACATCTATTTTTGAAGCTGATTTGGCTGTTCAAGGCTTGCTAGCACTTTATCCATCTCAGTACTATTTCACTTAGTAAACAAATGCAGTTGCCATAATTGCTGCATATGTGTCTGTGTTCCCTTCTAGGCTATATGTGTTTGAAGTTAGAAACTATATTTATATCACAGCCCCTATGTATAGCAGAATATCCATTGCTAATTCAGATTGTGTTTTAAGATATGAGACAAAATTTAAGACTTTTATTATAGTCATAAACATCTAGCAAACCAACCAGAAAATAAAAGCTAATTTTCAGTTGGTTGGCCAAGAACAGAAAAGCGAAGAATTCCTAGTGCAAAACCATATTTCTAATAACTACTGTTGGATTTAGAGCACACACATGCTAAACTTATTTTAAAATATCTTCTTATCAAAGATTTGAGGTTGGACCTGAAAAGATATCAGAAGTGAAAATAGTCATGTGGTCTGACCAGCGTGGATCACACAAAGTAAGTGTATGCTATATATAAAGTAGATAAATTACGAGGTCCTACTGTATAGCACAGGCAACTATATTCAATACCTTGTAATAACCTATAATGGAAAAGGATCTGAAAAAGAAAGATATATATCTGAATCACTTGGCTGTACACCTGAA
Source organism: Pseudorca crassidens (assembly GCF_039906515.1). NCBI lineage: Eukaryota > Metazoa > Chordata > Mammalia > Artiodactyla > Delphinidae > Pseudorca > Pseudorca crassidens. The sequence goes on along the minus strand of NC_090297.1, from coordinate 153,004,450 downwards.
ACACAACATTGTTAATCAACTAGACTTCAAGTAAAACAAAACAAAACAAAAAAGTAAGTGTAAAGGGAAGTATAGTTTTATAAATTCACCTCTGATATCCAATGGACCAACTGAAAGACAACAGAAACTACAACTTTCTAGGAGACAGGACATGGCCAGCAAACTAGGCCGTCACCCTCGGTAACGGTCATACCTGCCAAGAAATATACAGACTAGGCTGCATTCATGAATACATAGGAATTCTTCATTTATCTGGCATTATTAGGCAATGAGGTATTGTATGTTAGGAGAAGTTTTTTTTAAATGACAAATTTAAGAGGAGTTATTTTAACCTTCACTCGGTAATTTTTTTCTAAAATTAAGAAATGTATCTACTGGTGTATCTAATGTTTCCTTGATAACTCGGGGTCATCAGTTCCATCAACTTTTGCATGAATAATGTGAATGGAAACAAGACCGGCATGCTTACTGAAACTGAAAATGACATGGCACTGGCTGGAGTAACTGATGAGAGAGCAAGAAAAAAACAAAAATGAAAACAAACCATGATCAAGAAACAATCAGTCAAGTTCTGACTTTCTGTACTTAGTTTCAAAAAGAGATACCACAAATCCCAGCGAGAGACTCCAGCATTATTAGCTGTCTTTGTCCTTTGTTTCCACCTTCCTTTTCTTTTCCTTCTACACTAGATTGTTCCCGGAAGTGTTTATAGCTCCTTGCAAGACAAATTCTAATACTTGCTTTCTCTCACACAAACTTCATAATATGTCCATGTGATAAATGGTGTGGAGGTAAAAGACAATTCATCACAGGGACATCTCCTATGAAAATAAAATTAGAAACCAGCTTCTAAACATGCAGAGAGAAGGGCGTGGTGTCAGGCACTAATTTCCTTGAGAATTCCTCTTCATTTCTAATAGATGTTCTTCTTTACCAAGATCCCTTTTTATTGGTGTCCTATTCCAGACTGCTCCACTCCGCCCATCCTCATTCTGTAAAATACATTCACACTCTTTTGTGACCCTACTTATTTGCCCATTAAATAATCAATCATAGAACTGTCGGAATTATTTACAGAGTGAAATTAAAATGCTGGAGTCACTTGGAGGGTTTAAGCAACTCCACCAGAAAATACTGGGCATGGATTTAAAAGAGGCTGCGTGGGACTTGCTCTTGTCCAAGTTCTTTCTCAAGAAGTATCTGAAATAAGCCTAAATTCAGAGTTAATCAGACTGGCCTGCTTTCTCAGGTGGACTGGAATTCATTGATCTTTCCCCTCAACTCCCTGTTGTCAGTGGCACTTTCCAGAGAGGAGGTGGACTTCTCTGCCTACTGCAGAAGCGCAGTTCCCCCCGGGCCCACTCCCTGTCTGAATCCCATACTTGAGGCCCGATGCCAGCCTTCCCAGAACATTCGTGGTCTCCTTTCAGTTTTTGACCTGCTCAGATTGAGTCCCTATTGACTCTTCCTCAGCCTGAAACCTTATCTTCCACACCTTTCCCTGACCTCGATGCTTACCTTCCTACTTTAGGCCTCAGGTGCTTTAGCTATAAAATGATATATTTTCCCTTAATTCTAAAGTCTTCTTTCTAAAGCTCTACAATGTGTGGCTCCTTGAAAATGTTTCTCTTTGCTGGTTTTAATTTTGTAGAGAATTAAAACCCCAGCTACTCTAAAAGACAGTAAGTTACATTGGATAAGGAAAGTGTGCTTTTGTAGTTAGATTAACAGTGATGGAAGACGACTTAGTATGTTTTAAGATACTCATGATCCGTTCTCGTGAGAGTCGGGGGAAGAAGGGGAAGAGAGTTAATAAAATACCAAACGATTGTGACAAATTCAGTTCACCAAGATGTAGCTGATTAGTTACTACTTGAATAAGCCACACAAATCCAATTCAAGTTGTCCTTTATTTTTCTAAGAAGGGATCCCAGTGAACTGAGTCCCATGTTCAGTAACTCCACGTTCAATGGCTTAGTCTTTAAAAACTGTTATGTTACTGGAAGAAGAAATATTGTCCATCAGTCCTAATTGATGTTTAGTTGGTCATTGTGAGTATGCCGGCTGGGTCCATTGTTTACTACACATATGTAACTCCAGAGCTTCTTATACCCCAGAGAGGAGACATACTCTTGTGTGTCTAGGACAAGGGAAACATGTGTTGTTATTCAGAAACTGGAAGCTACAGCATGACAGGAAAGAATTGAAAAATCCTGGTTGGTCTACACATCACTTTACCTTGTTCGAATCTTGTTTTTGTGGCTTGCTTCATTGGAGTGTTTTCTCTCTCCTGGGACTGACATTGTGTGTTATATATCAGGCATGTAACATGTAGAAGTTTCAGAACCCAGAATCGTATAGATCAGTAAAAATTTATATATTGTAGTTTAAAATCTATTTAAAATAACACTGGGCATAATTCATATATTCCAAAAGTAGTTTGACCCTCTGCTCATGAGATTCTTTTTATGGTATGTCAAAGCAAATTTGGACTTCCATCCCCAATAAACTTTGAGGTTGGAGGGCACAAAAGCTTTTGCTCAGACCTAAATTCTGTCTGAAAAAAAAGGGTAACTATTATAAGCCCTTTCTAACCTCTCCAGGAGCAGAAATGATTTACAGCTATGGCATTGAACCATAATTTCTTGATCTCATTTGAGAAGAGTTCAGTAAGAAACAGTGTCTTGATTTTTTTTTGTTGGTTCCCTGTTTTCTTGTCTTGCTTACCAACAATCCACTGTAATACATGAGTGCGTATGGCAGCAGGCTGAGTGTTCCCTAGAGCTCATTAAATGAACTTTTTTTCCTAAAATGACTTTTGTCTCCTTGTTTTCAGCCCCTCTTCTTTCCTCTGCCCTTTACTATAACCAGAGCTCAGCAAAAGCTGACTGGCTTTGTGCAGACCCTACTTAGGGTAGTCTTTTCTTCATTATTTTATTCATGGCCCCTCCGTTTCATTGTTTGCCTTCTCGAAATGTGTTGAAATCTTTCTGTGGTTGATGACTTCCACAATGTCTTGGCTTTTATTGGTTGATTGATTTTGGTATTTCTACAGTTTTGTTTAAACATGGTTTCAGGAGGACCAGAAAGTAAATATATTTCCTAGTCTGCCATCTTGAGCTGAAAATCCCTGTGGATTTTAGCATCCAATGTTCCCATGGGAAAAAAACCCAACCTTGGCATTAATAGATGTACACTAAAGATTTCAGCTTTTCTTGAGCAATCACTAAGGATTTAATATGCGGTCATTTCTAATGGGAAAATAATAACTATCTCATGGCGTTGATTTGAGGATTAAATTAGATAATGGACAAGAAAATGCTTTGTGGTTTAAAAATCTATAAAAATGTTTTTTGTTATTATTTGATTTGTTGCTATTTCAACTTTAGCTGACAGTTGATTATGACCTTGCTTATGTGAGAAAATGCCTTCTGGTTTATTGTTTTGAAAGCCAGATTATATTTTTCAATAGCTCAATGGAAATGGCATCATTTGTGAAGTTTAAGGGTGAAGGCATAAATGTTTCTTGACATTTGAATCAACTATTGGTCTTCTGGGGCTTGTCCTTATTCTCCTGCAGTCTCTAATCAACATGGCATCCAGAGAGATCCTGTTAAAACATAAGTCAGATCATGTCACTCAAGTCTCTTCAATGGCTCCTTCACAGGAAAAGCAAAGTCCTCAAAGTGCCTCCACAGCCCTAGAAATCTGGGCTTCTGTTTCCTCTCTGACTGTTTCCTTTTCGTCTCCACTTTGCTCCCTCTGTTTTCCACACACTGACATCCTTCCTGCTCCTTGGATACTCCAAGCCCACTCTTGCCTCATTGCCTTTCCATCTGACTGTTCCCTCTGCTTGTACTATTCACTTCCCAGATATGCACCTTGCTCCCTCTCACAACCTTAGGTTCCCTCTTAAATTTTATCTTCCGCAGAAAGCCCTCAGTGATCACTTAGTTTCAGATCGCAGCCTCCTCCTACCAGCTAACAATCTCCATCTCCCTTCCATTCTTGCTGTTTTTCTCCAGCACTTACCTGATATACTAGTTATTCTACCCATTCATTTATTCAATTTTTATTTACGTATTTACACTTATGATTTTATGTTTGCTTCTTTACTTTTGTCTCTCCCCTCAGCTCGAGAGAGGCTATATTCATCTGTGGTAATTACTGCTGTGTTTCCTGAACATGCCTATAAAACATACTGAAGAAGGGTGCCTGAAATTTGGTAAGGGATCCATCAATTTTCTTGGCTGAATGGAGAAATATGTTCATAAATTAATGAACAAATCTCTGGGGTTTCTGAATTAAGGACTAATGGGAAGAGGAAGGCAAATGGTTGGGACAGGGTGCTGCAAGAAGTAGTATTTGGAGTACTCTGATAGCTATCCTAATAGATAACATTTTGTTCATTAAAATAGTTTTAATGAGAGAGCTGGGAACTAGGGACACACAGCATCAAGGTTTTATAATGCATTCCGCAGAGTTCTTTTTAAGTGTGTTCAAATATCATTGAAAATATATGCATGCATATAAACCTCTGTTACTTTATTTAGTGCTTTACAAGAGCCCCTCAAGGATGGGGTAGTAGCAACTATCAGTATCCTTCCTTTATGATGAGCTTAATTTACTCAAAATTACATCAAAATTTATTAGTAAGTGTGAAACTAGACTTAGTTATTTAGTAGACCCTCCCTAGAAACCTATGACTTTAATAAAACCAACAAAAATGTGTTCAGTTTCCAATGATACACACACGACAGACTCAATTATGTGTCATCCATTTTAATGAAGGGAAGAAGTGATTTAACAAACACAGAGCAAACAGAATATGAAGTTTTGTCCTCCATTAATATTAGTAACGGATAAAGTGGGCTCCAATGCCTTCAAGGTAGCTTGAGACCATCATCTCTGTGTCATGGGCAGGGGGATGCTCGGCCAGGATGTCTTTCTCTGTCACTGAGAAAAATGTCCATAATATATAATGATACCTACTGAAACTGATATGGGGCATTTGGGTAATAAGGAATCCATTAGCATATTTTTCCGGAAGCCTTGACTACAAAATGAAGACAGTAGATTTGGACACTTTCAGCCATGAAGAAGTTGTTTGGATATTCATCTTTATGCCTAATGAAATAAGCTTATTTCATCTCTGCAGCTTCCCATATACCATTTTCCCACCTCTGTTTTATGTTTGGAAAGACTTTTAGAAATTGAAAGTCAAGTTAAAAAGTGAGTGACGGGCTTCCCTGGTGGCTCAGTGGTTGAGAGTCCGCCTGCCGATGCAAGGGACACGGGTTCGTGCCCCGGTCCGGGAAGATCCCACATGCCGCGGAGCGGCTAGGCCCGTGAGCCATGGCCACTGAGCCTGCGCGTGCAGAGCCTGTACTCCGCAACGGGAGAGGCCACAGCAGTGAGAGGCCCGTGTACCACAAAAAAAAAAAGAAAAAGAAAAACAAGTGAGTGACAACTTAAATGATATATGGAATATTTTGCTGACTTACAAGAGCATGCAGAATTAAACATGACCCAGTTGAAATGTTAATTTTATTTTAATGTGTATATTGGAGTGGAGTCTTAAAGGTGCCAGAAAACAAGCATTCACCCATCCTGTTTGGAACTGCAGCACACAGACACCTTCAGTTACCAGTTCTGTTCATTCCACAGAATCGTCTTGGGAAAACATACTGTTTTTTATGTACCTGGTATATAAATTAGTTTGAAGAATTTCCCAAATACCTGTTAATATGTAGTTCTCCAATTCCAATCTTGCCACGTCCTGTACCAGTGACACAGCACATAGGAGTGTTATTTCTCTTTCTTTCTCTGGGTTGTTGAGAACCCAACAAAAGAACAATGGAATGGCATCAAAGAGATCAGGGTTCTTGACTCAGATTTACCATAAAATAACAGTGTCCTCTTGGGAAAATTATAGTTATTCTAGGCCCCTTTCCTTTTCTTTACTTTGACAGAGCTGTACTAGATGACCCCAAGTAACACTGCACTCTTTGCAGTAGTAGCTTAGACGTTATTGGTTTTCTGAAACAAATGAAGACAATGACACAGGAAACTGCAACATCTCTGTAACTATGTTTTCTTAGAGTTGCCTCCATTTTACAGATGATAAGATGGCTGAGCACAGAAGTAGATGTTTTGACCAGAGGTTCCAGAGTAGATGGAACTGAACCACAAGTTTCCTTCTTTCCTGAAGCTCATTTAGCCAAAACATAGGCTTCTGAATATTAAGCTGTAAAGCATATTATCAGTATGCTTTAAAAGAAGCGGTTCTTCTAGGATTTCTAATTAATAGCAGGCGGTTTTGAAATTCTTGAAAGATCATCTGATTTTGTAAGATTTACAGCTCTATTTTCCTGTCAAGCAAGTTGTATTAGTGCCAGACAATCATCTGAGCTTCTGGATGCTTCTTTGAACCTCTTGAATTTTTCTTCTTGCTATCTGAAATTCATGCCGATAAGCCTTTTTGTAGAGAGTATGTACAGACTTGTCTATTTTCATATAAGAAAGCGATGCAGTGAGCCAGGTTGGGCGTTAAGCCCTCATTCTCAGAGTGGTATTGAGCTCCTGGTGAAATATTATCATCATTTCCTCAGAATAGAAAAGCAGTTATCTCAAGTTTTTAATGCCATTAACTATTTATACATTTATATATAATACATATATTTATTGTACCTACAAGGTGTGCTCTCTTTGGGAAGTACAAAGCTATTTAAGACATAGGTTGTTCATTTTTTTTGTTTTCCCACAAATACTGTGACCCTTTGAGCAGGAAGGTCTATATTTTACTAACATCTAGAACAAGCAGCTAACACAGTGTCTAAGATATAGTCAATAGATATGAAATAGATAAATGAACACATTTTTAAGGAAGGGCCAGGACACGAACAAATAGAAAATTTTCATTTTCAGTCACAAAGCCACAACAGACATAAAAATGATACAGACAACAAGTGCTACAATCATTCAAAGAAGGCATAGAATTGATACAACAAGGATCTCCTCTATGGCACAGGGAACTATACTTAATATTTTGTAATAACTTATAAGGGAAAAGAATCTGAAAACGGAACCACTGTGCTGTACACCTGAAACTGACACGACATTGTAAATCAACTATACTTCAATTAAAATCAAACAAACAGACAACAACAACAAAAAAAACCCAAAGAGGTCATAGAAGTTCTTATGAGATTCTAGAAGAGAAGAGAAGCCAAATGAGGACGAGAGAGAAGGCTTTTGAATCAGTTCAGAGGAGAAGTCACAGAGGAACTAGTCTTTGACCTGAATTTGAGATTAAGATTAAGGTGAATTAATCTGAATTAATTAAGGTTGCAACACAGGGATATTACAGATGAAGGTAATCACATAAACTTACTATACTGAAACTTGCAGAGGTTATGAGTGTTGTTCAAGATCCCAAAGCAAGTGCATTGTGGAATCAGAATTTTAAGTGAGGCCTAATGAACTAAAAACAAAGAAACACAGAAACAAGCCCTTCCTGTGACACCACGTTGCCTTTGAAGTCGTTTTTTTGGTTGGTTGGTAGAAACTGGTTCCAATGTTTCTTGCAGGAATGACTAGTTCTGTCCCCCTGCGGCCCCCCAGCCCCGAGTTGATCCTCAAAGTTTCCTTTAGAATGGTCTTGCTAAAATGCAGACATGCGAGTATTCATGACGCCTGTGTCCAATCATTTCTCCTGCCATTGCCTAGTTCACTTCTGGATTATATGAACAATTCACTGTCTTCATTTATGCTTTTCCCTCCTCCAAGAATTCCTTTCTTCCTATGGGGCACCTGGGAAACCCACTTCATTTTTCAAAACTCAATTTACATATTATGTCTTTTGTGCAGTCTTCTTTTTAGTGTTGTGATCACATGCTCCTTTCTGCTACCCTTGCACTTCTGCATGCCTGATTGTTGCACTCGCTACACTGTATTGTGATTGTATTTTTTACATATCTCTGTGTTCTCCTGGGCAACACTCCTTGGGGCCAGGGACTACCTTTTTTCATCTATTGATGTTGCCTTAGCATGTTAATTGTTGTGTAGTAGTTAGTTGTAAAAATGAGATTTGAATAAATAAACAATTGTTATGTACATACTGCTTATTATCACTTTACAGATATAACAGGAAAAAGTATTAATGTTGGTGCTGACAGTTCACTTCTAGTAAATGGTGGTGGTACTTGACTCTACTTATAATATTTTTCCCACTATTTTATATCTTTCTACCTGATAGCTCTTCTTTATTTCCATCTATGTTTCTTTATTACTAAAGTAAGAAAAACAGGTATGAGGGTAGGGCTAGGCCATACGTGGCTGGAATAGTAAAGAAATTGTGTGGGGTTTTCGTGAGAAAATCCTGAAGCATACAGGTCTGCCTGTTCCCTTTGAGGTATGTGGAGGGGTCTGCTTCTAAAGAGTTGTATTAGCAACTAATCAAGATGTTTTTGCACAAGGCTCCTGATTAGCTGTTGGTATACTAAGAGTGAATCAGAGTTAGCATAGTTTCTGATTTCTTTTACATTGTCAATGTGGATGATCATTTTTTACTCCTGGGGGTGGTGGTGGTGAGGAGTGAGGGAATGTTCCTTTCCTGCTGCTGATGTTTCAGTCCTGTCAAGAGAGCTCTTAGGGTCATTTCAGCCCTGCTTCTTTACTGACTCTGCCCCAGGGTGATCAAGTGACTTCTATAGAAAGCTTGAAAAGAATTAAGTGAGCATGCTTGCCTTGACTAATTCTGTTCTCTCCCTTGAGAGTCTGAGTGAGTGTCTTCTGTTTGTCTCATTCTGTGTATTACTAGTTAGTAAATCTGCCCAATTCTGGGGTTCTGTTATGTGATCATTTCGTTGAAACTGGATTCTCAAGCCAGGGCTATCAAGAGTAACAGGAATATTTGGCCCTCCATCTTTTCACTTTTATCTTGTTTCCTAATTTATTCCAAACCAAATGGAATTAAGGCATTGTACTTGCTGGAAGGTAATTAAAAGACCCTAACACTTGGTGCATTACCTGGGAACACTGAGAAATAAAAAGAAAGGAGCAGACATCTTAGAGAGCAAACTGTCCTTGTGGAAGATATTTTGTTACTGCCAAGGAAGGTAGTCTAGTGCCTTGGTTTTGAATGTATGGTGGGATGTTGAGACCTTTGACTGTTTGAAAATATTTAGGTTTGTGCAGTAAACTGCTGAAGCCTAGAAAAGGTTTAGTGCATGCTGTATAAGTGTCCCGTGCTTGCTGGGAGACTAATAAACTTGGAGGCTTAACACAAGAGAAATTTACTATCTCACAGTTGTAGAGGCCAGAAGTGTGATATCAAGGTGTCAGCAAGGCTGCTCTCCCTACAGATGCTCTAGGGGAGATTCTATCCCTTGCCTCTTTCAGCTTCTGGTGGTTGCCCTCTTCCTTGGCTTGAAGCCACATCACTCAGTTTTTGTCTCTGTCTTCACATCACCCCCTTTCTGTGTCTGTATCTTCTCTTTTGTCTGTCTCAAATGTCCCTCTGCCCTTCTTGTATAATAAGGACAATTGTCATTATATTTAGGACACATCCAGATAATATAGGATGGAAATCCCATCTCAAGATCCTTAATGACATTTGCAAAATTTTTTTTTTTCAAATGAGGTAACAGTCAAGGATTAGGACATGGATATATCCTTTTGGGGGCCACCATCCAACCAGCCGTAAGACACTTTGATTTTGGCTGATGGCTGCAGCTTATGGTGTGGGAGAGTGGCGGTTTCTTTCGAGCCACTTAAGTAAAGGTCTGACATAAAGAAAAGGGGCATTAGGGAGTTGCAGGTGACTGAGCAATACCTGGAGCGGAATGAATAAGGCACCTGAAGGGTCTTTAGTATACAGAGACCTTTACCTGGCACTTGACTTGAGACTGTGCAGGAGTTTACAGGGCAGGAAAGTCTCGGGCAGCCGTCCACCTTGCCTTACTCTTCAGGTACAGTTTTTCCCAAGCAGGCTTGACTGAGACAAAGACTCAGTTGTAAGGAAAACATGTCTTGTAGAACTTGTCGGCATTGACACATATGGTCTACCGTAGGCTGAAGTGACTCCCTTTACATGTGGGCCCAAGCTGACACTGGATTTGTCAATTATGCTGGAGAAACAAATGTTCTCTTAAAGGCAGCCGCCTTTGGTCTATGCAATTCCATAGCAGGAGGCAGTGAAAATGGCCATGGGGGCATAGGACTGTCAAATCTACGCATCAGAACTGGAGGTGTAATGTCACTTGACAGAACCCGTAATCAGTTCAGTACTGCAGTGTGAACCACAAGGTCATCAAAGAGGAAGGATAACTCAAGAGTCCATGTGTGACAGATGCTCAGGGCTGTGCACTGCACGTGGCAAATTCATAGTGACAAATCAACGTCAGGCTTCAAAGATTCCTCCTGGTTCGAAGTTTGCAGGTCAGAAATTTCAGTGAAATGGCATAGACTAATGGACATCCTAGTGAGGCTAGAACAAAAGAGACTTTATCTTTCTCTCAAATGCCATTGAGTTTCTGCTTTGTTCTTTCGTCAAATTCTGTACTGGATTCTGGGCACAAAAATGTGCCTAGTTTCTGTCTTCTAGGAGTGGGGCATTGGCTTGCTTTTGAGATTGTTTTTAAATTGTGGGGATAGTGCTGTAAAATCAAATTGTATCTTAGTAACTCTTTAGACTCTTTAAAACACGGTTCATGAGAAACTTGATAAACTGATAAAACAGCCAAGGCCCTGAGAGACCCACACCCGTGTCAGTGACAGAAGTCCAAGCTACAGATACTGAAGGAGCCCTCAGTCGCATTCAGGAAATGAAAGCCCTGTGACTGAGAATGAACCAAATGTACAGCTGGGAGGATGGTTTATGGACATTTAGGACTTTGGATTTTTAACCCACAGTAACAAGGAAACTTGATTTCAAAATTGGGCTTTAATACTTTGGGACCTTAATTCATAAGAGCGTTTAATGTGTGCCCTTTTAATTTCTCTGTGAAGAATTTGATACTGGCGGAGGTGTACTTTCAAATTTGCAACATTTCTATGATTTCTGAATTGTATTACTGGATGCTTTTATGTATTTAATCTTAGTTTGTCATTTAACCTCATCAACTTTCTATGGTTAGCTGTGCTGTGGATGGCTGGTAAACAAAAAGTTGTTTCTGATCATTGGATATGAGTAGCCCTGGAGTTAATTTAAATTAAAGCAATTTCTCACCCATATCAGAGACTTCTGGGATGAAACTCTAAGTCGACCACCAGTAGTTCCCAGAGGCCACTAAAATGAGTAACCCCATAAAAGTGTGAGCAGGACTGTCCTGATACAGGTCTTTTCTTTGTCCTGAAGGGAGAGCCATATTCCGTTAATTACAGGCTTAAAGGCATAGTTGAGTGGGTTAAGAGATTGAAAAAAACAGGGAAACATTAGTGAAACAGGGAAGCATTAGTGACAATTTCCCTTCTCGTTCCTAATGGTACCAGCATGTGAAGGGAATTTGAGTAGTATAACTTTTAACCTCCCTGCTCTTATATTCACTGACACTGGCTAGGTGAGGTGACCTACTTGACTGGCAAAGTTGGGAAGAATAACTGGCCATGCTTTGCTAATCTCTTCTTTCCTTCATCTTGGGAGTGAGTCTGGTGATAGAGAGACAAAAGTTCTCTGCTCCTTTGTGGACATGCCCCTTTCACATGGGTTTGCCTGGAACCAACTTGCTGCAACAAAGTGGGTAAGTCTGGATAATTCTAGAATTCACTTGACAGACTCACTTGACTGTCTCATGAAACCCCATTTTCCAACATGGGCTCTAAAAGTAAAAAGTGACATAATGTGTGGGCTCCAGTGCAAAATGAAAATATAGTGCCTCTTGTTCAAACTGCAAAGAAAAAGTGTTGTTGAAAGTATTTGCACTGGGGTGCATAGTGTCCTCCCCAAATTCACGTTCACCTGGAACCTGTGAATGTGCCCAAGTAAATTCTTTTTTCAGATAGAATCGAGATAAGATGACATCATACTAGATTAGGGTGAGCCCTAAATGGGTTCTATGGGTTGTTCTCTCTTCTCTTTTTCATATATGTCATCTTTTTCAGCAGAAGTGTTTGGCTAATATTGGGAAGTAACACGAGTAAGAAAGGATATGATAAGATTCCTTGGACATTCTTGTTTTTTAGAAAACAACTGCTTTCTTTCTGAACTTACTTCAAGCTGGAAGTAAGTTCAGATTCAAATGGAAAGCATGGCCTCCTGGAGCTGTTAACACCTTCATTTAGCCTTGGATGTGAGCAGTAGCACAGAATTCTGGTGGAACTCAGTAAGACTCCAAATGGGTACCAAATAAGCATGTCATGGAAAGCACACCATAAGCAGGGTGAAAACTAGTTGTGAATGGGGCCGCAGGAATGGTGGCAGACACACATATTGCACATGTCTTCTCTGCTCATGCGTATATTTTATTGTCCTATAAATTTTACTTACAGAACGTAAGTTCAAAGATAAAATCATTAAGAATTTCAAGACAGCAATAGCACAGCATGAAACCAAGCAAGCGTGGGGCCCTTCTGAGCATGGTTCATGCAGGATTTGATCGACTGATAAAAGAGCCAGGCTCTGAGATACCCACACCATGTCAGTGACAGAAGTCCAAGCTACAGATATTGAAGCAGCCCTCACTGCCACTCAGGCACGGAAAGGCCTGTCACTGAGAATTAACCAAAATGTAAATTTAGGAGGATAATTTATGGACTTTTAGGACTTTGGATTTATAACCCACATTAACAAGAAAACTTCATTTCAAAAGAGAGTGTGAGGTCTTCATGTTTGCTTTGGTTGTTGAGGGTCCTTTGTGGTTACATATCAATTTTGGAGTCGTTTCTTCTACTTCTGCAAAAATAGGGGATTTTGATAGGCATTGCTTTAAATCTGTAGGTAGCTTTGTGTAATATGGACATTTTAACAATAGTTCATGAGCGTGGGATGTCTTCCCATTTATTTATGTTTTCCTTAGTTTCTTTCAATAATGCTGTAGTTTTCAGTGTACAATCTTTCATGTCTTTGGTTAAGCTTATTCCTAAGTATTTTATTCTTTTTGATGCTATTGTAAATGGAATTGTTCTCCTAATTTCTTTTCCGGATTGTTCATTGTTAATGTGCAGAAATGCAAGTGGTGCGTATATGTTGATTTCATATTCTGCAAACAAACTTTGCTAAGTTGTTTTATTAGTTCTAATAATTTTTTTTTGAAATATTTAGGATTTTCTACATCTTTTTCAATAGTTTCCCTTTCAGCCTAAGTGTATCCTTAAATCTAGGGGACATTTTGACCTCCATCTTAGGCTTTCATCTTAATTCTCAACTTCTTCAGAGTCTTAGCTGGTTAGTGTTCTCCTCATTGTTTGCCACTTTGGAGAATCCAACAAAATGTTCTACTCAAGGGGAGCCCTCTTTTCTCTTCCACCTCTGAACCTGAATATCACTTATTCCTTACTTCATTCTCTTAGAACTTAGCATTCGAAGTTTAAATGGTGATCTTTCTTAAAGGAGGTCAATGTGCTCACCGAATTCAAGACCTCTGGTGAGTTGTGTCAAGTGTGTAGGAATCATATTAACTTCTTGACTGTTACCCCTCTGGAAAAAGTGGCGTTTGAGCTTGATATTCACGTTTATTGGACACCGCATTAAAGAGTTTAACAGAATAAGAGTAAGCTGGTCTTTCCTAAAGCAGACTTTATCCAAGAGTGACCTTGTAGCCACCTGCATCAGGCTCATCCTCGTTGAGTCATTGAGTGCCCTCAACCCCCCTAAACTGTAAACTCCTTATAGACAAGACTTATGTTTTACAGCTCTTGTTCCCCTTCCCTATACCTAAACATGCCTGGAATAGAAGGTGCCTCTACGAACAGGTGTTGCTTTATTATAAACTACAGTTAGTACATGTATATGTTCATTTCCCTCTGGGAAAGGAGGCTACATTCCACAGGATTCAAATATCAAGCCCACAGATATATAAATGGTTGTATAACTATCCTCCCTCTATACAACTGTAAGATGATCATATCAAAGTATGGTCATTAATTGTTTTTTTTTTGTTTTTGTGGTACACAGGCCTCTCACTGTTGTGGCCTCTCCCGTAGCGGAGCACAGGCTCCGGACGCTCAGTCTCAGCAGCCATGGCTCACGGGCCCAGCAGCTGCGCGGCATGTGTGATCTTCCCGGACCGGGGCACAAACTTACGTCCCCTGCATCGGCAGGCTGACTCTCAACAACTGCACCACCAGGGAAGCCCCCCATTCATTGTTTTTAATTGCAAACAGATAATAAGCAAAGTGAAAGGAACTTCTTCCAACAAAGTAAAGGCCAAAGTTCAAAAAGTCAAATTAATATGGGGTTTGTTACTATTCTAAATAGTAAAGAACAATGGCAAGAAATGTCACAGTGTTGGTTGCTATTAACATCTTTTCGTTTTCCATTACAGTTGTTTATATTATCTTCATGGGATATCACTGAAGTTATCAAGTTATCTTAATAGTCAAATTAAAAAACAAAATCCCTTGAAATGCCAATACAAAGAAAAATGAGTCAGAACATGAAAAAATGTTTTAGACAAGTTGACAGCATGTATTCTTTGTTCATATCTCTTTTTGAGAGAAGTTCCATCTTATTCACACCCACATGTACAATAGACTGAATAAAATAGAACCCCATCACTCAATGGTGATAAAAAAAGGAAAGTCAAGCTGGTTCCAGAAAATTCCTCTATTTATTCCTAGTATCTGGTTGCATCTGGCAAAAAAGAGCATTTTGAAATATTCTCTAAATTTTTGTATTTTATTTTATAATAATTTGCTTATTTATCTCAATGTAAATATTAAAAACGCATGAGAAATATTTTAACGTTTGGCATTTGACGATTCCTGTCTATTTCATTAATGTTTCCTTTGCGTCCTATGATGATCTTTTGGGATAGACAGCACACACCACTCTCATACTCCCCAGACTCTACAGCCGCATACATGTGCAAAATAGCTTGTGGGTCTGCGTTAACATACTCTTGGTTGAGGCAGGAAGGCTGTAGAGTACATAGTTTTTACACCTGAACATTTTAAGTGTTTTTGGAAAGTAACCCTAGTTTGAGTGCAAGTTCCATCGATTTATCAAATGCATCTCAGGTATACCTAGGTATGTCCAGTAAAATGGTAAGGCTATATTACTGGGAGACTATTTACATGAGCAAGCGGAAAGACATCCGTGAAAGAATATATTATAACCAAGAGTCACATATAATATGTCAATCAAATAGAATGTAGATCCCAGAAACATATCCACACATATAAGGACATCTGATTATTCAACAGAGCTGCAAAGCCAATTTCGAGGAGAAAGGATAGTCTTCTTGACCAATGGTGCCAGAAGCATATAGCACACGGATACTGTGCATAGATAGCCATATGCAAAAGTATGACCTTTGATCCCTACTTCACACCACATGAAGAATTAACTAAATGTAGATCAAAACATAAATCTCTAAAACGTGGACAAAATCCTTTTGACCTTGAGTTAAGCAAAGATTTCCTAGAGATGACACCAAAAACAAGATCCATAAAAGAAAAAAAGTGATAAATTGGGTTTCATCTTTGGAAGCCATTATTAATAAAAGAAAAGCCACAGGTTGGAAGAAAATATTTACAAATTATATACCTGAAAAGACTTGTGTCTCTAACACATATAGAACTCTCAAAACTCAGTAATTAGAAATTTTTTTTTAAATTAACAACATGGGTAAAAATATTTAAAAAGAGATCCTGCCAAGGAGATGTACAGATGCAAATAAGCACATGAAGTTGCTCAATGTAATCAATTATTAGCTAAATGAAAATGAAAGCCCCAGGAGATACCACTACACACATATTGAATGGCTAAAATTAGAAAAGTCCAGCCACACCAAGTATTGGTGAGGCAGTGTAGGAACTGCAAGTCTTTTACACTGCTAGTGGGAAGGAAAATGGTACAGTCACTTCAGTCAACAGTTTGGCTGTTTCCTTATAAGTCGAACATACACCTGCGGTATGATCCAGGCTTTCTGCACCTAGATATTTATGCAAGAAAAATCAAAGCATATGTTCATACAAAGACTTGTACATGGATCGTCACAGCATCTTTATTTTTAATAGAATTGTAACAACCTCGAGCCCCCATTAACAGGCAAATGAATAAATATACTGTGGTATACTCATACAGTGAAACACTACTCAGCAAAGTGATTGACTATTGATACCCACAAAAATATGAATTACTCTCAAAAACATTACATTGTGTGAAAGAAACTAGATAAAAGAGTTCTCACTGTGTGAATCCATTTATGTAAATTTCTAGAAGATTGGAAACACGTGTCTAACGATAGAGTGATATAGCATATCAGTGGTCACTTGGGGATGTGGAGGGGTGGAATGTGAGGGGAAAAAGGGGCTTTATGAATGAGGCATAAAAACACTTGCAAGTGATGGATATGTTCCTTCTCTTGATTGTGTTGGCAGGTCCATGGGTATATGCATATTTCAGAACTTAAATTGTGTTCTTTAAGTATGTGCAGTGTAGTGTGTGTCCATTCTATTTAACAGAGCCATTAAAAAAAGGCTAAGAACAGACGTTTGTCTCAACAAACAAATGTAGCAAAGAACAGAAAAGTCAAGTACAGTATGATCTCTGTCAGTTGAATTTTCCTACAGTTTATTTCCCTCAAAAAATATATCCCAGTTCTTAAAAGAGGTGGGACTCTTAATAAAAGGTTAAAAAAAAAAAAAAAAAAAAAAAAACCGGCAAAGCCATCAGCAGGGTGAGCTCCAGCTACTTTTCAATTGTGGGACACTAGGTGCACGGTGCAGACATGCTAGGATGTTTGTTCTTCCTGCCCAATATTTTAGAGAGGATATTAAACACCCCTGTTAAATGCCTGCAAGTGATGGCCAGAGTGGAGTTTGGAGAATGATGTCTGTGATCTTTAATACGGTGGTGCCTTTGTAAAGAGTCTCAGAATTTCCAGGGTAATTGTGGAGTCAACTTCTTTTTGTTTTTTGGATGATATATATGTCTAACTCACCTCAAGAATATATCCACGTAGACTTGAAGTTAGGGATCAGCTGGTATAAATTTCTGTGGTTATCTCCTGACCTAACCATTTAGCTTCTTCTTTTTCCTTGATTGTAGTTAAGCTTCATCTTGCCTCAGGGCCTTTGTATTTGCTATTCCCAAGTTTTGGAAATATTATTTCCAGAAAATTTTTCCATAAATGATTCCTTTCTATTCTTTGGCACTCATCTCTTAAAGATAGTTTTTCCTTGATTGTCCTACCAGCCTAACTTAGTCCCAATTTATCAGATTACTTTACTTCTTTCACAGAATAATAATAAAAACAAATATTATCTTTGGTGTCTCTTTGTATTTAGATGAACTTCTTCCCAAAGAACTCAAGCCCCACAGTGACAGAGGTTGTTACCTTTCTTATCCCTTATTCTGTGTCTTAGAACTGTGTCTGGCATGTAGTAATCACTCGAGGTCTGTTGACTGTGTAAAGAATATGTGAGTAGATGAACTGATTTGGAGTTATTTAAGGTCGCTCTTAATGATGGCTGGTGTTGGTGATTAAATTAACATTGTAGGTTTTAGAGTTGGAAGTGATCTTGCTGAGTCTCAGAGCTACGGCAAAACTCTCCCTACTGTAGCATCCCTGACAGATGATCAAGTCTGAGCTTGAATAACTGTATATGAAAGACCCTAACCAGGGCAACCTCGTAGCTGTCTTCAAGCAGATCACAGCCTTCCATGGGAGTTTGCTCCCTATTAGTCAGCTGTAATTAGGAGAAAACAGTTTGATTTACCCAGAATCATCTTCTCTCAGTCTCCTTGTTCTAGTTCCTAGAGAATAGACAGGACAGAGTTTCCTCTAAATTACATCCTTTGGGTTTGCACTCCTGCTTGTAATAAAATAAGCACCATGCTACGGCAAAATTCCCCTTGATTGTCTGCCACTTGTTGCTACATTCCTTGTTAGTGTTTAGAAATAATTTGTCTTAATGTTCCACATTATAATTGATGGAGTACAGAAATAAAAGAGATCTCGGGGTTATGTCAGAAGCAATCAGACAGATATTTTAACTTACCCTTTTAATGTATTTAATGCTGACACTGTGAGGAATTGAGCAGTATAGTCACCGCGTTATTGCCATTGCTGAAAAAATGTATTTATGGTGAAATTTATGGTCACTTTGAAAGGATTAGCTGATGGCGGAATTGTCAGCTACATCTTAGAGCTGTGAGCATTTCTCAAAAAGTTGTGATACGAAACACCTCTGCCTTTTCTTGTATTTCTGTTACATTCAACTACTTCACAAAAAGCATTCGTCATATTCCTGAAATAATGATGGGCTTAGTTGAGATTCTTTTGGGTCCTAAGGGACCAACATGTGTGCATAATAGTGTCGAGTAACACAGAGCCTGGATGTTTGGCTCCAGACTGAAAGCCCCATGGAGTCGTTTTTTCACATCTGTTCACCAATGTGTATGAATGGGAGAAAACCAAAGTTCTGGTTTGTTTGATCAAGGGGAGCCACACTCCTTTTACTTTTGCTGTGACAAACAAGTAAAGAGGTGTAAAATATCTGAAAAGAGCCTCTTAAGTTTTGGTAGAATGCTTAAGTGGGATGTAGAGAATATACAGCAAAAAGAAAAGCAAGTGAGTACTGCTGGCAAACTTTTTCAAGGACAGCTAACAAATTAATAATAGTAGTAACAACAATAGTAAGATTGATTTTAAAAGACTTAAGAGTGGCATGGATTCCGAACCACTCTACATGTATTAACTCCATGCCACAGCCCCGTAAAATGAGTGAGGTTATTAAGCCCTTGATTTTCAAAGAGGAAGTGAAACACAAAGAAGTACCACTCCTGAACTCCCACCACTAATAAGTGGTGGAGCTGGGGAAAAAAGATCCAGGCAAATTAATTTTAGAGTTAGTGCTCTTCACCCGTAGGTTATATCCCACAGGTAATATTTGCACATTTTGAAATCACTTTACAAATACTATTTTTACCCCTAAAGTACACAAGAAATACCCAGGGAAATTGGCATTCTAATTATTTTTATATCTTTGCCAATAATCTGTGAACTTTTGGCAGTTCAGTATCCTTCCCCAACTTCTTAAAAATTCAGCCTACAATCCAAAAAAATAAGGGCTAGTGAAAATAAATGTCTTGTAAATCCAGTTCAAGAGAGCAACTAAAAACTAAGGCCCCCAAGGATGTAAAAGAGAAAGCAAAGGAAAAGAAGAGACAAGAAGCCCAAACCCTATGATTAAGCTCCAGGTTGTTAGGTAAAGGGGCATTTAATTAATGCTTCTTTAATACCGTGTGCACAGAGGCATGGCTCTACAGAAGCCAAGGAGTCTCCCTTTCATCACTGATTCATGGTATGCACCTGGCAGGGTCACTTCCTTCTTTGAGCCTCAAAGCTTTTCATGAAGACACTGAGGGAAATGGAACAAGGTTAGCTCTCACAAGCCAGCTCTCATGTTCTCCCATGTTACCTGTGAGTCTAGGTAAGTGCCGAATGTCTTTAACATGACAGATTATATTTTTTCTTAACCATTTCTCTTCTCCTGATTTTTACGTAATTTCTAATACATAGTAGAATAGTAGAGAAGAAAACACCACACTGAAAAGTAACCGACACACTAACTTTCCATTCTCATTTCACTGCCAATTCAGCCAAACGCCTTCTGTAGAATTCTGATGCAGACCATGAAAACACACTGTAAGTGTTCCAAAGTCTTTTCCATATTTGGTAGTCCTGTGATTTCCATTGGCAGAATTATCTTGGACTGTCATCTGAAAAATCTATCAAAAAGAAATTAAGTAATAGGAATTCATATCAATGGTACTGGAGAAAGAAATCCTTGAACTTATCTTACTGTGTGAACCTTCATCCATGTACAAAATCAACAAGAAAGTTTAAACTTTAAAGGCAACATATTCTCATGAATATAAGGGAGAACATAACACAAATAATATACAATGCTAACATTATGTACATACACATATATACAAGTGGTCTTGAAATATATTCCCAGATATTAATTGGATTAAAGTTTGGGGCATTAAAGCATTTTTTCTCATAGAGAGCATTATTCTTTAAGGCACATAGAGACACACATATCTGCCCTGCTGGCCTCTCACAGTTTCAGTTGATTCCACTCATGTCCCCAGTTCATTTCCCCATATATTTATTCTCGGATTAGTGATTTTTGAACAGGTGTTCCTCTCTTTAGAAATACCTGTGCCATGACCGCAGAGTACTCAGATTTCTTTTTGGCATTTGGCGGCAGATGGTGGGGAAAGTGATGAGTTGTATGACAGGAGAGGTACAAGGTGAACCTTAGAGTAACTAAGACTTTATGCGTAGTTCTTAATCCCAAAGGGAAAAGAGAAGGATAAGAGCGAAAGTCATTGGAATAAAGGACCTCTGAGATGAATCAGCATTAGGATAATTCATTGGTTACTGACTGTCCAGTCGGTTTAGGTTATAAAGTATTCCTGAGTGACTGCATCACTTTATGAAAGGTTCTACCTAACTATAGCTTTCTTTTGCTGAAAATAGTTTATATGGCAATAATATGCATAGAGAATGGCAATTGTGAAATCATGTCTTCCCCAAATTGAAGACACTTGTTAAGGTACAAGTTTACCCAAGACTGCAAATGATCTATCCATACTATACTAACTGAGACTGTGTCTTACCATTCTTGTTTGTTAAAGGAGATAACAAGGCTAACTTTGAGTAATAGCAGGATACTTAGAAAATACTTCCAGGTTAAGTTTTGTAAACAAAGTTCAGTGTTTACCCACCAAAAGCAAATCAGCTCATTTAGTATTGCAGGAAATGCCTTCATACTTTTTCACTGCCACTAAAGGAATTTAAAACACCTGTTGGATATATTCCCTCCTAGAATGCCATTTGTACACTTATTCCTAATAGGGCCTGTTATTTTAAATGCAAACTCGTATTATAAGGCTCAGAATTGATACTCAGTATTTTTAGTGATCACATGGTTTAGGGTTCTCAGATTTGGGCTCAGACTTGCATTTCAAGCATTGCAGTGTGGGCCTGTTAAATGATTTCCATGCAACCAGGAAAAATTGTTTATCTGAATCTGAAGTCCAATTAAAAAAATGTGATAGTGGTGATAGTGGTTGATGAAGCCGACTAGCGTAGCAGCTAGGGCAATTATAGACAAGTTACATTTAACCTCTCTGTGTCTCAGTGTCTTCCTCTGAATCTGAGTTTCTTCTCAATGGGGATAGATACTGGTACCAATCTGACAGAGTTACTGTAAGAAATGAAGGAGTTCACAAATTTCTTAAAGGCTTAATGTTTGGCTTGTCGTTACTAAATGCTGGTAATTATTAGTAAAACAATATCCCTCTATTATTTATTATATCAAAATAATAATGATAAGAGCCTGTTATTTTAGTAGTTCGATTTTTTGGTCATGTAATTTAGACTAACTCATATTGTTTAAATGTGAAACCAAGAAGAAAAACAGTTTTGTTTTGTTTTTTTTAACCTGGTCAAGGAACCCAAATCACCTAATTCAGAAATGTTTCTAACTTGGCATCTGCTTTTAATCTGTCACAGCCAGAGAAAGTTTAATGTCTCAGAAAGTGACAGCCTTGTATTTGTGTAGCATAAAAAAGAAGATATATGCTAGATAACATATATACCCCTTATCTTAGTCATGTCACATATAATGCAACACTATTCCTGCTGGGTTCAAACATTGTGTTCCAGAGCCTACCATTGCCTATTATCAGGAGCAAGAAAGCGTAAGAACCGCATGTGTTTGCCCTTAAGTTGGTCTACAACACAGATACTGTCAATCAGCCTCTGATAGTACCCTCCCCGTGGACAACCTTCTGTGCCCTTTTGAGCATGCTCAGATGGAGTCTACCATCAGTGTGGTGGGACTTCACTTCGCTTCAAGTGTGTCCAAGTTGAAGGGTGAAATTAACAAATACTAACCAAATTTGTGGCTGTCCAAACTAGGAAAATAGTTAAAGAATCAGGACATGAAGAATCAAGCAAATACTCATTCGGCGTCAACCCAATAAAAAAGCTTGGTGAGAAAAAAGTTGCCAAAGATGAAAGCCCAGAATAGTGCTACTTTAGCCTAACCACAGTGTCAAAGCAAATGACACACATACACACAAACGCAAAAGGAAGCCCTCTTCACACTAATGCCCCCAAATCCTTTATGGGGCTTCAAATTGAGCAGATTAGGTAGGTTGATGGTTGTCATTTACGGACTGGGTCCACCTAACAAGACTGGTTACTAACAGAATATCTCTGTTTTGTCATTTAATAGACATCCCAAACTTAATATAGCTTGCAATCAAATACACACATAGTCACTCATGCTTTTCCTGTAGACTTTCCAAAACAGAAAAGCGCTGCTCCATTCTTCCTGGTGCTCAGTTACAAAATGTGATTCATGTTTGAAGTTTTTCTTTCTCTCTCCTTTCACATCCAATACACAAGCAAAATGTGTCAGCCCTATCTTTGAGATAGAACCAGAATTTGACAGTTTCTCGATTTTTCCACTGTTACCACTCAGGATTAAGATTTCGTTATCTGTCATCTTAATTATTATCCCTCTGAACTGTGTACTTAACACAGTGGCCGGAGAACCCTTTGAGAATCTAAGTCAGAAGAATTATGTGACTTCAGTGTCTTCCCCTTCATCATAGTTGAAGCTGAAGTTCTTAAAATGCTGGAAAGTTGCTACATGATTACCCTCCACATTATATATTTGATCTCATCTCCTCCACCTCTACTCCTTGCCCACTCTTTTCCAAACACCTTATACTCTTTAGTCCTTGATGTTCAACAAGTGTAGTAGGAAGGCATTTTCACTTGCTGTTCCCTTTACCTGAATTGCTGTTGTCTTTACTATCTACAGTACCCATCCACTTACTTTTTTAGGTCTTTTCTTAAATATCACCGTCTCCATTTTGAGGCCTTGCTTGCATTCCCTGTAATAACCTGCAGCCCCACTAATACACCCTACCTCCTTAGGAGCCTCCCTTCTGCTGTAGAATCTGTTGAATGAATGAATGGAGTGAGCTATGTCTAATTTCCAAAAAAATAAACATCAACCGTGAACACTTGTTGAGAGACGGATTCAGGGTATAAAGAATAAAAGAAGTGTAAATTCAGGCCTTACCATTCACCATCCATTCCTTCAGGGTTCTGTTATGGTGTATCTTTGAATAAAAAGCACAATTTGATAAGACCAATTAATAGCTTAAATTCGTTAGAATCCCAAACCTTTTATAGTAGAAATGTGATAAAAATTGTGTCAGAGATTCTCAACAAAATGTTAGCGAATTGAAGCAAAAAAGGATAAACACAATTGTATACCATGACCAAACGGGATTTGTGTCAGGTACGTAAGGCTCGTTCAACATTTGAAAATTAATTAATATAATCCAACCAAGACAAATAAAGGAAAAAAGACATATAAATACATGTGGAAGAAGCATTTGACAAAATCCAGCGTGCACTCATGAGAAAAACTCTCAGTGAACTAGGAATAGAGAGGGACTTTCTTAACTTGATAAATACGACCTACAAAAAAACCAATAGCTAACATCATACTTACTGGAGAGAAACTCAATGCTTTCCCACTAAGATTAAGCACAAGGCAAGGATGTCCTCCTTTATTATAACTTTTCAATATTGTGCTGCAAGTCCTTGCTAATGCAATAAGGCAAGTAAAGGAAATAAAAGGTGTACAGATTGAGAACGAAGACATAAACCTGTCTTTGTTCACAGGTGACATGATCATCTATGTAGAAAATCTTAAAGAGTTGACCCAAAACTCCTGTAACTAATAAGTGATTATAGCAAGGGTGCAGGATCTAAGGTTAATATACAAAAGGCAATTGCTTTCCTATATACCAATAATGAACAAGTGGAATAGGTTTAAAAATAAACCGACACTATTTACATTAGCATTGCCAAAAGTGTAATACTTCTGTATAAATCTAATAAAATATGTACAACCTCTATAGGAGGAAAACTACAAAACCGTGATGAATGAAGTCAAAGAATAACTAAATAAATGGAGAGATATTGCATGTTCATGCATAGGAAGACTCGGTATTCTCAAAATGTCAGTTCTTTCTAAGTTAATCTATAGAAATTCAGTGTGATCCCAATCAAAATCCCAGCAAGTTATTTTATGGATATTGGCAAACTGATCCTAAAGTCCATATGAAGAGGCAAGAGACCCAGAATAGCTATCACCTCATTGAAGGACACAGTTGAAGGAATGACACTACCCAGCTTGAAGACTTATTATGAAGGTGCAGTAATCAAGACAGGGTGGTATTGGTGAAACAACAAGTAGATCAATGGAACAGAATAAAGAGCCCCAAAATAGACCCACATAAATACAATCAACTGGTCTTTGGCAAAAGAACAAAGACAATGCAATGGAGCAAAGATAGTCTTTTCATCAAATAGTGCTGAAACAACTGGATGTCCATAGTTAAAAAAAAAAAAAATCGAGACACACATATATATAAATATACACTGTATACATACATACATACAGTGTACATATACTGTATATATACACACCCATATATCAATATATATATACAGCATGTTCACATTTATAATATGTATACTATATATACACATACATACATGTATACAATATGTACACACAAATATATAGGCTTCTATGTATATTGTATATAGTACTTACACATATACTACAAACGCACGCACATATAAACATGTGTATACATATATATATAATATGTATACACACATATAGAAAGTAACAGGCTTGTATATATTCAGTATTTTTACATATATAGTTTTGTTTTAAGAAGTTGACTCGTGACCATGAGGCGGGCAAGTCAGGGCAGGACTCTGGGCAGGAGACACAGGGAAGAGCTGATGTCCCAAGGCCATTGGAGGAACAGTTCCCTCTTTCTAGGGAACCTCATTTTTCTCTCCAGTCCTTCAAGTGATGGACGAGGCCCACCCACGCCGCGGCATTGACAATCTCCTTTACGCAAAGTGGACCAATTTCAGTGTTAATCTCTTCTGAAAAATACCTTCCTGGCCACATCTGGAATAATGTTTGTGGTTGCCGGGGCCCCACGCAGTGCGCACATGAGATTAACCATCCCCGTGGCGATGATGACACTTTATTTTCTCCCTTGACCATTGTCACTACTATTCCAATTAAAATGGCAGTGCTATGAGGGCAGGGCATTTCCTTTTTTGCCAGTACTGAGCGTCCGCGGTCTGGTGCCTAGCATAGGCTAAATACACGGGAACAGAAGCCGGGATTCCGGCTGTCGTATTTAATGAGGAATTACAGTCTTATTATTGGCGGGGGGGGGGGGGGGCGGGGGCGGGTGGTGGCGGTGGCGGTGGCGGTGGCGGCGGTGTGTGTCACGGTATGTCAAGGGCGGGAGTCGAACCCGCCACCCCAGGCCCCGAGGGGTCTCGCCGGGTCCCCAGTTCGGGCTGGTGGGGGTGGCCGTGGGCAGTGGAAGACGCGCGTGCGTGCGTGAGAGCGGGCGAGTCCACGGGGTGGGCTGCGCGCGCCGGGACTGTTTCAGCCCGGCCCCCGGCTAGTTGCTCGCCTCACGCCGGCCCGAGTTGGCGGCAGCGCTGGAGGCCCCGGGCCTGTGACCCCAAAGAGGGAGCCGGGGGCCGGACGGGAGTGCGTCGGCGGCGGCTTAGACCCAGGCCAGGCCCTCTCCCATCAGCCTCCCAGCCGGCGGCGCCGCGCCCCTCCGCCAACCGCCAGACTGGTACGTTGCGGGGGCCGTGCGCGAAGACATCCGGGAGAAGCTGGAGTTGAGGCTGGAGTCGCCCGTGGGGACCGAGCCCGCCGTCTACCCGTGGCCGCTGACGGTCTACGTGAGTGCCGCCCGTCTCCTCCTCCCGGACCCCCGCCTCTCTTCCCCCACGGCGCGTGCTGAGCCCACCGAGAAACGGAGCTCGAGTCGCCAGACCCTGTTTGGAGCCCCCCTTCCCGCCCCGCCGTGATTCTCCGCGGCAGTTTCCAGCCCCCGCCCGCAGGGTGGGCAGAGGGGAGCCAGCGCCGGCCGGGGCCCGAACTCGGCCGCGCGAGGGGCGCCCGAGCCGGTCTGCGGTTGGCTCTGCAGGGCTGGGGACCCCGGTCACCCCGGGCCTGGACTGCCGGCGTGCTTGCCCGTACTTTAGGATCTGACATGTAGGGTTCCTTTTTTTTTCGGTACTCGGGCCTCTCACTGTTGTGGCCTCTCCCACTGCGGAGCACAGGCTCTGGACGCGCAGACTCAGTGGCCATGGCTCACTGGCCCAGCCGCTCCGCGGCATGTGGGATCTTCCCGGACCGGGGCACGAACCCGAGTCCCATGTATGGGCAGGCGGACTCTCAACCACTGCGCCACCAGGGAAGCCCATGTAGGGTTTCTTTTTCCTGGTAGTTTATTCTTAGTGCTGTCTACGTGCTTAGTTTTTTTTATTTTTGAGGACACCCTTTCCTCCCACTCTCCAGTTTTTTGTGTTTTTGTTTTGTTTTAGTTAGGCATTTTGTCCCTCTGATCTTGAGTGGGTGGGCTGGCAGGACACTTGGAGAGGAGGCATTCTGTCCCCTGATCTTGAGTGGCCTTTGGAAAATGACACGCCAGACGGAAATTTACACAGGCGTCCGGTGATAACAGAAATGCAGGGTGTCCGGCTAGGTGGGCGCCCGGCCTCTCGTCCCCCGTGGCGGCGTGGTGCGCGTGTTCCTTGTCTCAGGGTTTACGCTTGGGCCCCGCAGCCCACCTTCTGGAGGGAAAGCGCAGCGGGCGCCTTGTGCTGGCGCCTTTGGGGCGCCCTTCCGTGCGCTCGGCTTGCGGGGGGACTGGCCTCCACGGGACCCAGCAGGGAAGCCCGCGCGACCCGCCCTCCTCGCGGGCTCCGTGTGTGTCCGTTTGTGGAAACTGTCGCGGCCGGGGACGGAGTCGGAAAGCTGGGACCGCCCGGGTGCCTAAGTTGGCTCTGGATCCCGGTTCTCCGCAGTTATCTGAGGTCCGAGGGTTTCCAGCCCGCCACTGGGCACTGGCGCTTTCTATTTTTGCTCTTCCTGTGCTCGGAGGCGCGGCAGAGCCTGGGCTCTGGCTTTTCCGGTTGGGTAACTCCGGGTGGCCGGGGTGGGCGGCCTGAGCAGTGGGCAGGGCGGGGAGACAGCCCAGGGGAGGGAAACTGAAAGTGGGGAGAACTCCAGGTGATACATTTCCCTTGCCTCCCCGCCCCTCTTACTGCACTTGTCCTGTACGGGTTGGCTGGCCCTGGCCAGCGCATTTTTCAAAATGTAATAATTGGTTTATCCTTAGTAGCCGTGAAACATAGTTCACCCCTCCCCTCTCCCCTCATCACCTTGCTTTACTCTTCTCCCGTGGGGTTTGGTGTGACCTTTGGGTTTGGGCCACTATTCCCTCTGTGAGCCTGCCCCGTGCTGTGCAGAGGAGGCAGGGTGCCTGGGAGGCTCACCTGGGTGAGATCCGGGAGGAGGACCGCCTGCTGTGTTCTAGCGGGCTGTCTCCTCACGTGGGACCTGAGGGTCTGCGACGGCCTCCAGAGTGCCCTCGGGGGCCCATGCGCAGAATCCTGCGAGCGCTCTTGGCTTTAGAATGTTCCACGTGTGTGACCGTGGCCCTGGCATCTCGCTGCATTGTGCCTTAAAATCCTTAGCTGTGTAGCCACTGCCTGGGCCACACGCCATTATATCTGCTTGGACCTGGGGCGGCCGGGCTGGCAGCAGCACAAAAGGCTGTTTGATACATAGGGGTGGTGCTCCCCGCTCTCCGTCCTGTCCTTCCTGCGAGAGGCGAGCATGTATCATTTTCTTCTGTATTGTTTCAGATTATATGTATGTATATATTACTGTAGTGTATTAGTATAAAATCTATCGTAGGGTTCTACAGAGAAACAGACCCAGTGATGTCTGTGTATATGAGATTAATTTAAGCAGCTGAGTCACACGACTTCAGGCTGGCAAGTCTGAAATATGCAGGACAGGCCAAGAGAGGCAGACCCAGGGAAGAGTTGATGTTGTAGCTCAAGTCTAAAGGCAGTCTGGAGGCAGAATTTTATATATACACATACAGATTAACTCCATATAATATAGTACAGAGGGGTCCTGTGTAGTTTACCCAACTTTCTCCAATGGTGACATCGCACGTAACTGTAATAGGAAAACCAGAAAATGGACATCGGCATAATCTACAGACTTTATTCACTGTGAATGTATGGTCACGTGTATGGACGCATGCATTCTTGTAACCTCCACCTCAGACAAGACATAGATCGGTTTCATCACGACAATATTTTTATCCCTCTTAAATACATAAATACAGATATCCTGGAGATGGCAAGTGTTGTGAACTTAGGGAAGTAGTGTACTAAGGTATTCATCAGAGAAGAGCTGGTGTCCCGTCTAGGTTGTCATCATCACTTCCTGATGTGAATCCCAATTACTACTTTGGTTTTTTTTCTAGTATTAACAAATTCCTGACATGAGGTGGATCTTTGACTTACTCTAGTGCACAGACATGTGCCGGGCCAGCTCCTGGGTCTCTCTTTGTTTTGAGGTTGGTGGGACATCAACACCAGACTGAAGGTTGCCCAGATCTCCCCCAAACCGAGATTACCCCCCAACCCCTGTTTTGAACCACATCAAATGTATTTATTTAATACTTTGACTCATGCTTTTGGTTTTGATCTTCTTTTGAAAGATTGTTTTTCTCTTTTTCCCTTCTCTTCACATAGGAGGAAAAGACACGTAGAGTTACATCCAGAGAACAGTAAGAATAATAAACCTTTTTGTTCTGTGCAATATGTAATCTTGATGACTGAAATTACTTTTCTGAAATCTTTTAAAAAGAAGAACTTTAGGGCTTCCCTGGTGGCGCAGTGGTTGAGAGTCCACCTGCCGATGCAGGGGACACGGGTTCGTGCCCCGGTCCGGGAAGATCCCACATGCCGCGGAGCGGCTAGGCCCGTGAGCCATGGCCGCTGGGCCTGCGCGTCCGGAGCCTGTGCTCCGCAGTGGGAGAGGCCACAGCAGTGAGAGGCCCGGGTACCACAAACACACACACACACACACACACACAAAAGAACTTTATAGTGAGTTGTCAGCGTGACCATAGATAGCTTAAGGATGCTGGGTTTGCAGTCAGGTTATTAACCTTGTGATTCAGGTAGAATTGTCTTACAAAGAGTGAATTGGGGGCAACTGGCAGTTATCAGAACTAGATCTAAAGGTTGTATTAAATATTAAATGTTGAGGTAATATGTGCCTTTCAGGGCTCCTGAGATGAAGATTGATTTTTTGGGGGGGAGGGGGTGGGTAGGAAGGAAGACCTTTTGAAAACTGCCTGTATGGGAGGAGTCTATGAAAGTCATCCTTAGGGTGTGTGATTTTGCTTGACAGAGTTGCTGGACTGCTCCCTGCAGAAGAACCGGGAAGAGTAAGACCAGGAACACACGTGGAAGAAGAAGAAAGAGATGATAAAGTAAAGCCTGGTCACCTCCAGGTTTGTCACTTCCACCTTAATCTCAGAACCCATTTGGTTTTAGGAAGGGGGGTCAGGGTGTGGGCAGCATGTAGGAACAGAATGACTTTCACTAATGATCAGAATGACCTTGGATTTAGCTAAAATGCTCTTCAAACTCATTTTTCTGCTGGTTCTCTATGTGGAAGGTGTGTTATGTGGCTCTGGTGATAGTAAATCAGCGGTAGGCCTGGAAGCCAGCTGGAGCTCTGCTACTTGATCAGTCAGTCACAGAGCTTCAGTCTGTCCCATCTCCTGCCTGTCTCCTGCCCATGAGGTCTTTGTGAAGATCTCTTTTCAAACACATGAGGTGCTAAAGTGCTCTAGTATCGTCCAGGTATAAAGTTGCATTCTTAACTGAGATCAGACCAGTTCTTTCTCCAGACCTCCAGCTCCTTTGTAAAATCAGAGTTTCAGGTTCTATGAAATACAGATGTACCCACTGAACCCCCATGGGAGGAGGTAGGAGAAGGGATTGGGAATCTGATGCTGGAAGATTTACCATTAGACAGCACTGCCCCATATGACAAAGGGCTAACATTGGTCGGGCACAGGTGGTAGAACAGTATCACGTCCCTTTTGGTTTTATTAAAACGTTGATTAGAAGTTTCAGCTCAGCAGAGGGGCAGCACCCTGGGCGGGCACTGGGCCTTCACCATCTATGGCTCCTCCCCTCCAGCAC
The DNA here is from genome assembly GCF_039906515.1 of Pseudorca crassidens. NCBI lineage: Eukaryota > Metazoa > Chordata > Mammalia > Artiodactyla > Delphinidae > Pseudorca > Pseudorca crassidens. Next base: position 152,974,097 of record NC_090297.1, on the reverse strand, counting down.
CCAGGCTAGGTACTCAGTTCCCAGCAGCCCAGAGGGCAGGAACAGAGCTCTGCCAGGCTGGCCTTCCCAGAGGGCAAGTGTAAGCAGCACAGCCAGGAATATGAGCGACAGGCTTTGCTGGGTTGTCGAGAAGGAGGGCGACATCTGGCTCGGCATGGCTGGAGTCAGCTCTGGCCTCCTCCCCTCGAAAACGGGCACTGGGCCCCTGGTCTCAGGCTCACACAGGCCTCCAAAGCCCTTACCTCAGGATGGCCCTCAGACCCTACATCCAGCCATCCTGCCGCCCCAAACACCAGCAGGTCGAGCACCACTCAGAGAAGGGGGCCTTTAAAGGGCTTTAGGAAATCTTAGAATCCAGATATGGAAGCTACTGTGTTTCACTTGTAGCTGAGAACTCTGCTCCCAGAGCACAGGATGGCCGAGGGGGGCGAGATGGGAGGGTCTCGCTGTGACCCCCAGGCACTGCTGGCCTTTTCAGCCACATGCCTGCATTCCTTAGAAATACATTTCATTAACAGCGAAACGGAACACCCTGAGAAACAGGAGGAATTATTGGTTCATTTCAACCCTTAGCAACACGGAGTTTTCACCACCGTGTGTGTATTTCCTCTGCTCTCTGCCATGCGCTGGAACTTACCTTTGGGCGAAACGTTCCTCAGCTGTCCACGGCACCCGACACACTTGGCGACTCCTCCTGACCCGGGAGCGCCCTGGGCCCCAGGGACAGGGTCCCTCCTTCCTAACCACCCCCTTGTGCTCAGGCGGGTCAGCCCCCAGCCCTGGGGACTCAGCGTCCCGTCGGAAGTGACTGCGAGTCAGGCTCCCCACCGACCCCTCCCCCTTGGTCTCCCTTCCGCCAGGGCCGCTTCGTTCGCGGTGCCAGTCGGCCCCTCGTCAGGGGGGAGGAGACCCGGGCAGACTCTGCTCCACTGACCTGCAGGTGCCTGTCCGGGACGTGGTCGGAACAGCCGGTAGGTGTCAGGGAAGACCCTAGGGCGGCGCCATCCCGCACCCTCACGACGCCCTGCTGCTCCGTGTGGAGCCCGCGGCCCGGGGGGCAAGAGGCGCGACGGAGGTGGGAAAGAGACGGGGCCACGGGAAGCCCACCCCGGGCCGGGGCGCAGAGGCAGGAGGCAGCGAGGAGGGCCGGCCCAGCCGCGAAGCCCGTGCCTCCGTCCCACCCGTGCCCGAGGGTCCCTCAGACCTCCCTGCTGGCCCCTGGGCTCGGGGTGGGTGACGGGTGCGCGGAAGAAGCTGTCCCGCTCGAGCCGGTCGGAGAGGCCAGCCAAGGGGTTGTGCCTGTTCCCGGCGTGGGATGAGCACCAGGGCGTGAGGGTGTGGAGCCGTCCGGCCGCAGGTCACAGGTTTTGCCTGTTGGAAGGGAGGGCTGCGATGGGACTGTGCCGACGGAAGGGGAGGATGGAGCCGCCAACAGTCCCCGTTTGCCAGGCAGAGCTTCATTGCGGACCTTGTTCTCAGCAGCTGTGCGCAACAGGGACACCCAGGCCTGGCGAGTCTGCGCCCCACCCAGGGCCTCTGGGTTCCTGCGCCGCAGCCCTGGCATCTCCTGCTGAGAAACCCCAGAGACCGTGCGCCTTCCCCCGAGCCCACCGCCCCGATGTAGAGCCCAAGGGGGTTGGGGGCTTCACCCCAAACTTGAGAAAGCCACACCTGGGGGCCGGGGCACAAGCGGGGGTCCCACCTTCCCCGCAGGAGCAGACCCCGCGGGGGGTCTATCTTTTGGAAATAAATTTAGACTAACAGGTTTTACACACAGAATCTTAGAGCTGGGAAAAGTCCTTTGTGTCATTCATGTAGCTCCTTAAGATTTTTTTTTAATGAGAGGATGGATTTCCTTGAGCACGAATGAATTTCTAGAAATGGGTCCCTGGATCCCAAGGACTGTTTTGGGGAAGAAAGATGAATCTATTCTGTGAACGCCTTATAGAACTTATTCTATATTGTAGTTGTCTCTGGAAACACATGTACCGTTGATCTTTGTAGCAGCCCTTAACATCCTCAAGAGAAGCTCTCATTTCCCCATTAGTACTTGTTATAGGCTGAATATTTGGGTCCCCCAAGCATTCACATGTTGACACCCTACCTCCAATGTGAAGGTATTAGAAGGTGGGTCTTTTGGGAGATGATTAGGATTTGATGAGGTCATCGGGATGGAGCCCTCGTGATGAGATTCTTAGCCTTGTGAGAATCATGAGAGAGCTGGATTTTTCTCTCTGCTCTCTGCCCTGTGAGCACACAATGAAAAGTGGACAGTCTGCCACCCGGAAGAGAGTCCTCACCAGAAGGCGATGATCCCGGCACCTAGATCTCAGACTTCCAGCCTCCAGGACTGAGAATTACATTTTTGTTGTTTATAAGCCCCCACCCCGCCCCATTTATGGAACTTTGTGACAAGAGCCCAAACTGACTTAGCACTCTTTTCTTCAGATAAATGGAAGAATTTGTGCAGCCATTGATTTTATGATACAATTTCCCAAATAACCAATATTCTCTCTATACACTCTGATTTCTCAACTTTTTTATTTATCAAAATTGTTATTAAAAAAGCTTCCATATTTTTTCCTAATAAATTGTTTCCAGTCCAAGTTATCACTATAATGGTTCTATGATATTAATAATTTGAGCCCTAATACCCTGCTTAAAATAATCATTCATTTGTCTTATGAATAAGTTCAGGGTTCAAATGCAAAAGTTTTAAAAGGATATACTGTGTAAAACATCTATGTCATCCCTCTGAAGGCAAGAAGGAGGGAAGAAAGGAAGGAGGGAAGAAGGAAGGAAGGAAGGTAGGAAGGAAGGAAAAAACAATGAAATTGCCCTCAGTTTAGCTGCCACTTCCTAAGGGAAGCCCTTTCCAACTCCAGACCCCCAGGCATCACAAATAAGCTCTCATGGGACACTGTCCATACTGTTTGTTGCACGTCATGTTTCCTGAAAAGCTGATTCTGAGACAAGGAGAGACTTTCAGGAAGTTTCTTGGGGTGTGTTTTTTGGGATAAAACGTAGAATTACCGTATGACTCAGCAATTTCACTCCTAAATCATTAAAAACAAACACTCAAACAAATCTGCGTACACACGTGTTTATAGCAGCACTATTCACAATAGAAGAATCATGGAAATAACCCAAATGTCCATCATTGGATGAATGAATAAACAAATTGTGGCATATACCTACAGTGCAATAGTAATTCAGTCATAAAAAGGAATGGAGCAATTAAATATCAAACATGACCAAAAACATTTTTTTAAGGAATGGAATACTAATACATATTACAGTGTGGATGACTCTCAGAAACATCATGCTAAAGTGAAAGATGGGAGACACAAAGATCATACGTTGTATGATTCCATTTATCTAAAATATCCAGAATAAGTAAATCCATAGAGAAAGAAAGCAGATTGGTGGTCTCCAGGGCCTGGTAGAGAGAGCAAAGTAGTATCTTCTCAATGGGTACAGAGTTTCCTTTTTGGGGTGATAAAAATGTCTGGGGGGGAAAAGTTTTTAATTGGAAAATGATTGATTAAAAACAAGTCTGTGCGGTATTTCTTGGTACTGCCTTTCCCAGTTTTGACAGTAAATGGTCAAGTACACAGTAAATGGTCAAGTACAACAGCCATGGTTTGAGAAAGAAATGATGACCAGGGCTCAGAACACTCATTCGGGGACGAGCGTGAGGGTCACCCCACGAAGTAAGCCATCCATTTTCGCAGAGATATTATCCAAGGATGAGGGAATTGAGAATGGATAGCACAGGAGGGAGACAATGACTATCAGTTTTGGCCTTGAGGCCACCTACAGTAACACAGGCTATAGTTCGACCCATTGACCCTCCTTTCACTAGTAGTTCATCTCAATTCACCCTCTCCCCTAAAAACGATCCATGGAAACTGTGAAAGAGTTGTTTCCAGAACTTATGCAAAGACGTTGATCCAAGTAAAGGCAATAAAAGCAAAAATAAACAAGGGGGCTACATCCAACTAAAAAGCACAACAAAGGAAACCAACAACAAAATGAAAAGGCAGCCTACCAAATGGGAGAAAATTTTTATAAATCATATATCCTATAAGGGGTTAGTATTCAAATTATATGAAGAACTCATAGAAAAAATATCCAACTAAGAAATGGACAGAGGTTCTGAATAGACATTTTTACCGAGAAGATACAGAGATGGCCAGCAGATAGTTAAAAAGGCACCCAAAATCACTAATCAGCAGAGAAATCAAACCACAAAGAGATGTCACCTCATACCTGTTAGACTGGCTAATATCAAAAAGACATGACTAACAAGTGTTGGCAAGGGTTTGGAGAAAAGGGAAGCCTTGTGCACTGTTGGTAGGAATGTGAATTGTTGCAGCCACTATGGAAAACAGTATGGAGGTCCTCAAAAAATTAAAAATAGAACTATCATATGATCCAGCAATTCCACTACTTGGTATTTGTATGAAGGAAAGAGAAACTCTTAATTCAAAATGAAATCTGTACTCCCATATTCACTGCAGAATTATTTACAGTAGCCAAGACTTGGAAACCCCTGTGTTCATCGATGTATAAATGGATAAAGGACATTAGGCATAATATGCCAAATTATTTATATATATATATAATTCAGCCATGAGAAAGAAGCAAATCATGCCATTTGTGGCAACATGAATGGACCATGAGGGCGTTATGCTAGGTAAAATATGTCAGACAGAGAAAGAAAAAACCTGTAAGATCTCACTTTATATGGAATTTTAAAAAAAGCTCATAGATACATAGACTGGTGTTTACCATAGGCAGGGGGTGGAGGGTGGGTGAAATGGGTAAAGGTGGTCAATATGTACAAACTGCCAGTGATAAAATAAATAAGTCCTGGGGATGTGACTATAGTTAATAAGACCGTATTGCATATTTAAAAGTTATTATAAAACACTGGCTATCCTTATAGCTTATTTATTTTATTCATAGTAGTTTGTGCCTCTTAATTCCCTCCCCTACCCCTATCTTGCCCCTCCCCCCTTTCCTCTGCCCACTGGTAACCACTGCTTTGATGTCTATATCTGTGAGTTCATTTCCTTTCTGTTACATTTATTTATTTTTTAGATTCCACATATGAATGATAACATACTGTATTTGTCTTTCTCTGTTTGACTTATTTCACTAAGCATAATAGTGTTGCAGCAAAAATAGAAATGAAGTTTTTCCTCTCCTGAAAATAAGGAAAGTAAAGGGGACAGTGAACAGGCTAGAGAAGACACATAAACTGGCCTGAAAGGGTTAATCGATCCTAGTTTTATTTAAACTGTTACTAATCTGTAGTGTCTGTAACTAGATTTATCTTTCATAAAGCTAAATTACATTCTGTTCCTATCACTCCCTAGCTGTCTATGTAAATTACATCCTGAATCTGGTGCTTAAGCTCCCTGCACTCTCTTGTAGCAAATCACCCTGTGTAGCTGTTTGCATTTCAGGAAGCAGATGGCAGGCAGGTAACACAGAGGCAAATGAGCCCAATTACTGTTCCCCCGGACCCAATTACCGGAGTGCCTGACGCCAGCGATGCCGGTTTTGATATAATTCAAGAAGAAGAAGAATGCAGGACCTTTACCACTTTGATCCTTATTACCACTCCCTGGACTGCGGTGGCCGCCCGAGGGGCCCGGAGGCCAGCGGGGGCCTCCAGGCGTGTGTGGGCATCTTGTCTACAGCCAGCGTCCCCAAGGCCTCGCTCGGCCCATAATCACTCAGTGAAGCTGCGCCGCGACAGCGTGGCCGACTTCTTCTGGCACTGTGAGGACCTCTGTGCGCTGCAGGACTCGGTGCCTCTGCCCGCCCGTTCGCGCCTCCCTGCGGGAGGGCCTGCTGGACTTCAATGCTGACCGCCTCCGCGGGGTGGACTGGGTGCCGCCCCTGAGCACCCTCTGTCCCCGATCTGTATCTGGAGCTTCTTCCAGCCATGGCTTGGCAAGATGGGTTTGTACTTCCCGCTTCCAGAGGCCCTCGTGTCGGCGCTGTGAATCAGGGTTTTAGATGGTGCAAGGTGGAGGGTGGGCACTAGAACTGGTGCCCAGTGCCCGGGTGTGCGTGTGCTAGACGGGCATGTTCTAGGTCTCAGTGTTTTCATCTGTAGAATGGGCTGAACAGGACTCACTCTCTGTGGCCGTTACAGGGTTGCACCGTGTTAATGCTTGTAGACTCTACAATGTAGAACACTTAGCACAGTTTGGAGCATCGTTAATTGTTGCACAGATGTTACATGGTCTGTTGAACGACTTTGCCTGATACACGCCAAAGCGATTAGGAAACTGGTGTATCCCAGCTTCATTTCCTTTCCATTAAAACAGGGCTCAGCAAAAAAAAATCTTTTTTTCAATAGTCGTATCATATAGCAAAAAGAGCACCGGTGTGAAGGCAGCTTAGGGTTTGAATTCCAGGGCTTATGCTCTCTGTGGCCTGGGCAGGTTACTTTTGAACTGCAATCCCCACACTTGTAAAATGACTTTAAAAACCACTCTTTCTGTGGGTTCTTAGAATTAATTAAGCAGGTTATGTGTGTAAAGTATCCTGGCACTTGAATGAGTTGTCAGAACGAAGGGCTCCTGGAGACGATGCTTCTGCCCTAGGTAAGCTCCCCTTCTACTGGGCGACAGGTAAACACAAGCACAGTAGTCAGTGCTCTAGAAGAAGTGAGTTCTGGTGCTACAGAGCACAGAATCTTTTTTTTTAATTTAATTATTATTTTATATTGGAGGATAGTTGATTTACAATATTGTGTTAGTTTCAGGTGTACAGCAAAGTGATTCAGTTTTACATATATCCATTCTTTTTCAGATTCTTTTCCCATACAGGTTGTTATAGGATATGGAGTAGAGTTCCCTGTGCTATGCAGTAGGTCCTTGTTGATTGATTACCTATTTTATATATAGTCGTGTGTATATGTTAATGCCAAACTCGTAATGTATCCCTCCCCGCCATCTTTCCCCTTTGCAGAGCACAGAAACTTGGAAGGGAAAGTTCAGGGTAGGATTCTAGGGGAAGTGCCATCCTTTCTAAGGATATGTAGAATCTCCTGGGGTGGCAGGAGAAAGCAGTGTGTGTTGAAGTTTGAGAAATGTAAGAAAATATGGCAAAACTAATGTACAGGACTGGAACTCAGGATTTGGGAAAGAAATGAGAGTTGATACTGAAAACTTAGTGGGGCCCAACAGAAAGGCGCCTTGTTTGTCCTGTCAGAAGTTTGGATGTTTATCCTGAAGGCTGCGGGAAACACCAAAGAACAGTGAAATGGAATTCTGGTTTAGAGGCTCACTTGGACCTCCATGTGGAAGGCAGTTGATTGGGTGCAGGGTGAATTGGAATCTAAGGGTCCCCCTTAAGTTATAAAAGGTGGGACCGGGTTTTGCAGATCTGAGAATGGGTGGGGCCTGGTGACCAGTTAGAAAAGGCAGGGCAGCAAGCGTGGGTGACAGTTTACAGCTGCATCTTTTTGTGAGATACAGAGCACAGTAGAAAGGGATTTGGGGTGGCGAGAGGATCTTACTTTATCTTCAGTGCTTTAGAGGGGCCTGGTAGACAGGTCTGGGCCCAAGGTTCAGATCTGTGCTCTTTGGGAGGACAGGTGTTTGAAGGCATGGTAGAGACTTAGGTTATCCACAAGAATATCCAAAGAATCATAGGTCTGAGGGTTTTTTAAGTGGGTATATTGAGGATGTTTATAAGCTGAAAGAAAGTAGCTAGCAGAGGAAGGGTGTGAAGATCTAGGAGAGGAAATGATTGTTCATTTGTTTTCAAAAAGCTGAATACTTATCGTGTGCCTGGCCGTTTTCTAGCGTCTGTGGTTCTCACCATGTGTTACCTCTCCTGCAAGGACAGTTCAACTCATCCCCTGGTGAAGAGAAGTCAGATTATTCTTTGCATCCCATTCAGGTGTAGGAACTCTTCTGTACCTCTGAATGGACTTTATTTAACCAGTGTAATAAGTTAGAAATCAAAAGGGGACCTTAAAGGCCACAGTACTTAATTTTGCCTAATATTTTACATTGATTGTAAGAAAAATTTATTGTAGAGCCCATTCTCTTCAGAGTTCCTTCACTGAACTTTCTTTATGTCTTGCATCCAGTGGGTCTAGCTTGTAGATTTTGGCCTCCTCCTAAATTTGCTTCTTCATCCATATTACATTTTGCCCGGACTATGGCAGAAGCTCCTGGGTGGTTTCGCAGCCTCTGGACTCAGTTCCTCTAAGGTCATCTGCCTACTCGGGTTGAGTGATCTTCTAATATGAAAAGCTATGGGTAAAATAATGCTGCTAATGGCTTGCCCACACAGAGTTAGTGCATACTAGCCGCCCAGCGTGTGCTCTGCACAGAGGCGTGTAGTCTGAACTGTGCTTTGCCAAGCCTCCTGGGGCTCTTTGGCCCTGAGGAAGGGGAGCTTTTTGGGGTCACTCCCTTTACCTAATCGGTCCTTCAGCCTCGAGGCACCTTTTTCTAGTCAGCGGAGGCACCGTTACTCAGCCAGTGGTAGTCCCAGGCCTCATCACCTGTGGGATACAAGCCTTGCTCTCTCCCAGGCTTGATTCGACCAACATCTCTATTTTCTCTCCCTTCTCACACTTGGACCCCTGGCGTTTAGTTATCCCCACCTGCAGTATTTACAGTGCCCAGCAGGTGTCAGGCTTGAGTGTCTTTGCACAGGTGCTCCCCGTGCAGTTAATGCACCTCCTACTCCAACTCTGCATAGCCTCATTTTTCTTGATTTTACTTCAGGGTTATCATGAAGCCCTCACTTAGATATAAGTTTTGGCCTCCATAGGAAACTCTGTGCATAAAGGTTATGGTTCTTTATCTCATGTGATTGAAATTTTGAATTTATATATCTTCCTCCTTAATGAGGCTTTAAGGGCAGGAGTCATTTCTAATCAGCACAGAATAGATGCTTTTTTTTTCTTTTTAGATGCTTTTTACGGTGATAAAATGTATGGTTTAAATGACTCATTTTACAATAATTTTGCTTTAGGTTCTGATAGAAATAAAGTTTCCAGAAGTTGTGTTCCTGCAATAAGAAATAAAGATGTGACCTTCCAGTTGTGTAAAGCTCTTAAATGCTGTGTAAGTGCATCGGGTGCCTACGGAACCTGGAGCTAAATGGGCTAGTTGTGAGAGAGACTTAACTACGTTAACAAAGGTAAGCCTTCATTGTGTCCTGCCAACATTTGATAGCTGCTTTTGGGCAAACTAAACGGGTAAAATTTTAAACTGTTCCTCCCCATTAAAGGGATTGAATAAATCGGCCACTTTGGGGCACCTGTGTCTTGCAAATTGTCCAATTGGAGATGGAGGTTTAGAAAGTGAGTTTCAGTCTTGTTTAAGTCTCTTCCCCTCAGACTGGTCTCGTGATTTCCTACACACCATGTCTGTCTACATTTTCCTGTCTGCCTTTTCTTGGTGTTGTTCATGCCTGGATTGTCTCTTGTACCTGCTCAAACCTTGGTCCATTCTCATTTGTACCATGGAATTTTGTCATGCTGGATACTGTCAGAACTAATTCTACTTAAGTTTGTGTTAAGGTGCAAAGCACACATTTTATATATTTTCTGTTTTTTGTGTTTGTTTATATTTTTATGGTTTCTCTTCAAAAATATTATGAGAAGGGAAATAACAAGATGTAAAGAGCAAAAAAGTCATCATTCTCTTTAAGTTGTTAGAACATCTATCTGCAATCATAATGCACTGTGGTATGTGTTAAAATAGGAAATATATGTCATGTCCCGTAGGAGCAGCAAATTCAGTGGTATTAGTGGGGGTGTGTCATGGAAGTAATCACAAAGCAGGTGACTGTTGGTTGGGGTCCTGAAACATTAGTGTGTGTTCCCTGTGTCCAGTAGTGGTCTGGAGGGGTCAGGAAGCCTGCCTTTCAATTTGAGGGAACAGAGGGTTTGAGGTCCTCTCTGTTCTGTTGCTCTAGTATACTGCATAGCAGCTAATAAAATACTGGATTTATAGTTGACATTTACATCGCTGATTGATCATCAAGATTGGTATGTATCATTGGAAATGAAAATAGGAAGAGTCTTATGCTTTTTAGGTTTTTCCTTTTTTTCCTATGTCTCAGAATGCTCTTTGACGGGGAACTTTTTATTCTCCCATACAATTCCATAAATACTTATACCCTGGCACTTATTTTAATGGCATTTTCAATTTATAAATGTCTTTGAAACACATACTGTAAACTATTTGAGGGTAATGACCATGGCCATTGATGGCACACCTTAAATGTGCATCGTGTTAATTTTTGAGTGTCATCTGGTCTACCATCAGTGCTTCCCTCTTTCACCCAGTTTTATTCCTCATTTCCTTCTCCAAATTTGTCTCATTTTTCTACTTTCCCTTTTGCTTCTCTATTCTTGCTTTCTCTTTCCCATTGCATGTGTCATTCTTCTTTTTCTCCTTCTGACTTCATTATTATGGACAACCAAAACCTTTTCTAGGATTGTCTCTATCTTCCTTTCCTCTTCATTGCCATCCACAAACTCTTACAGAATATTCTTGGTTGACTCCCTTACTTCCTAGCATACCCATGTACTTCATGATCACTTTAGAACATTGAAAAGGGTTGGAATTTTTAAAAATAGGTGATTATAATCAGTCTTCTTTCACCTCTGGCATAAGACTCTTCTTCCTCAATCTGACCATTCTTAAATCTAGAAGTACTCCAGCTCATTGGTCTCCCTTACCCCCATGTTTAGGCCAAAGAACTTGTGAAACCTTAGCCCTGTTTAATACTTGAATTTCTCAAAACATAAGACAGCTAATTCTGCCTGAGGGCACCAAAGAAGAATAAAGATGCCACAAATAAACGTTTAGTCCAGATTTATAATGGTCTCTTAGGTGCCTAGTTGAGTGCTAACCATTAACTCACTTGAACAACAGGGAGCTCATGACACAAACTAACATGTTAATTGTATAGACACTTCACTTCACCATTCCTCAATGTAGCTGGTAAACTGCATCCAGTTAGCTTAAATAACATGAATGATGAATTTCCCTGTGTATATAAATTGGGAGTTTCTAAAGTTTTCTTTTTCCCTTTGTACAACTAGTGACTGCCACCTCGCTTGGTCACTGCAATAGAAAATGATGACGAAGAAACACATTGTCTCAACATCAGTGGACATAATGTCCTAGTATTCTATAAAAATCTCAAAATTCTTAATCTAAAAGGTAGATCTGCCAATATCTTATATCCTTTACCTTTTTTAACATAAATATCCAATCTATGAAGGTCTCAGTTTCCTTACTTAGAATATGAGGTGGATAGATTTGCTAATATCTAGGGACCGTTCCAATTTTAATATTCCCTACTTATAAGGAAAATAACTAGGGAATTTAGTAAATTAGTAATTTAGCCAAATACAATGGCTCCCTTAATCATTAACCTCGCTCATGATGAAAGTTATCTGCAAGTTCTACTTGTAAGAGATCAAACATTCGTATCCATATATATTGTAGCACATTGACTTTTACAGAACTCAAAGTAACACAGCATAGTTACATTCATAGACTTAAGGTCACTGTGGTATACTTTACAAATTTTCTTTTCCCTAGGAAGGAAATGTAGATCCCTAGGAAGGGATTTCTTTCTCTGCCTTTCAGTAATGTAAGCCTTTTATTATCTCTTGGATCCTAAAAATGCGTAGGGTTTTGGCAGGTGGAACTTAGGACAGACATTCCAGGTGGCAGGGACAACGTGAGAAAGGGCAGAAGTAAGAATGGATTTTCAGAAGGACTTGGATATCTTACATGATGAGAGCAGCGTTTCACCATCTCTGTCCTGCAGAACACTGGTTTTAGATGATGTTAATGTAGTTACAAGACAGAAGCATTTTGGAAGAGCCGTACTCTACATACTGACATGAAATTCAAGTTTCACTTTGTTACATTACATACTCTGAAAAGTTTTGGAGGAAGGAATTGATTTATTTTTGTTTAATTCAGTCTTACAGTTACTTGAGAAACCTATATTCAGCTGATGAGACTGTATTTTGTGAAAGGCCAATCGGAGAAATGGTGAGATGGGGCTTAGGATATTTCTCTGTTGGGACAGGCATGTGATTATTTTTCCTATAATTCTTTACTGTTTGTCCTAACAGTTGTTACTTTGCAGGATTGTTTTTTTTTACATCTTTATTGGAGTATAATTGCTTTACAGTGTTGTGTTAGTTTCTGCTGTATAACAAAGTGAATCAGCTATATGTATACATATATCCCCAGGATTCAGTTTTAAGCCTTCTGTTTTTACCTGAGTCATTGGGACGCTTAGAAAGCTCAACAGTTCTGGGGTCTTCATCTCTTAAGTAGTTTCCAGAAGCTCCTGGCACTTACCACTATTTCCTCTTGATTCTTTTCCTCCGACTTCAGACTTCTTACGATTATTAGCTGATTGTTTTCTCAGCCTCTAGTGTCAAAACCAGCTACCTCACTCATCTTCATTGTCTCAGTTACAAGGTGCAATATTTCCCATGTTTATATGTGTCAAAATATAAGTCAGGGGTTGATACGTAGCATATGCGTAATAAAAATTGTATTTCCTTGTTTTCTTTGTTCAAAGGTATCCAAACACTGGCCAAGTTCTTAAATTGAAAGTAGAGGGATCTAATTTATTCAGCTCATCCAACCATCAGTATTGAATATTTGTCTTTTTTCTTACACATATTTCTTATATTCCAGTTGTGACATTCTAGAGCACATTGAGCACATTTATAACTTATTACTACATTACTACCTTGGCTGTTCCTTGACCAAAATTTACTTCATACAACTGACAGCCTACTGAACCTACTAGAGTTTTTTTTAATGTACGCATACAATAAAAAATACTCTAGTAGGTTAACTGCATTGCTAATAACCGAATTTTTACATTTCTATGCACCCATGTATCCAACACCAGATCAAGATATTATAAAATATTTCTAACACCCTACAAGGTTCTCTGTTACTTCTTTCTGTTCCATACTCCCCCAGGGCAACACCTAAGATGACCTCTATCACCATATATGACATACATGGAAACACACAGTGTGTATTCTTTGGTATCTGGCCTCTGGTTACATATCATTATATCAGCAGTTTATTCTTTTATTGTGTTTTCCTGATTTTTTAAACCTAGACATTCATAGAGTGTCAAAGTACCACTGAGTTTTTAATATTATTATGCTGACCTCCATCTTCAGGGGCTTTCTACAGTCATCCATGTGTCCTTCCACCTACTTTCTCTTCCATCTAATTATGTTTCATTTAACCAACCTCAGTCAGCCTTCCCCCCATATTCCCCAACACGTAACACTCCTGTGTTCAGCCAGTTTTGTTCCCTATTCCATAAGCCCTTTGTGCCATTCCTGACACTGTGCCTGTTCCCTACCCTCTATATACTTGTTCAAGACTCAGTTTAAATGCTACCTGTTCTAAGAAGTCTTCTCAGAAGAAGCCAGTACTTTTTTGAATCCTTCTTTAATGAAATCCCATAACAAGTGTAATCTGTCCTCCCTGATCTGTAATTAATTATCCATTGTTCCTATCATATAGTGTTTGTTTTTCTTATGTGCTGTTATTATTTATTGAAGCAGATTATAGTGACTTGAACCAGGAACTGGGTCATTTTCCTCTCCTTTTTAGTGCCAGTTTCTGTGATATGAAGTTAAACTCTTTTTCCCTCACTTCCCATTCACCCTCAGCAGTTGTTAAACATAAAGTACAAGTGAAACCTATTGGTTAACAGGTTTTTGTGGTCCTTGGTTCTGGTCCCTGGGTCTAAGCTGCACTTCTGTATTGCTAATTTGACTGATTTCTTATTGTCACATAACTCAGGAATTAACTAAATCATTACAAATTTAGATACATATAAGATATTATAAAAAAAAACCCAGTGGATATCAAAAGTTTTGGCCTGGAGGAGAGTGTTGTATGAGTCCTAGTTTGGTGGGGCTCACACTTAATGGTCGAGCCTTCCAATATTCCATTGTAAGTAAGAAAGAGGTATACAAATATATGGTTAATATTTAACAGTGTTGATAAAAAAGAGAAGAGAGAAAGGGACGACAGGTACTTTGAGGGCTTTTGGAATTCATGAACAATTATGATTGGATGGGAAAAAAGAAAAACCGAGGGCTAGCCTCCCACAAGTGAGCTCAGGACAGAGAAGGGCTCATCTGGTATGCAGGTAGAGAGGTTTGACCTACAGAAACTTAGAAAACCTCAACAATCTAAGCAGTGTTGGCAAGAGGCAAACTAAAGGGCTAACAGAAGTCTGCAAAAGTCTCACACAAAGAACTTTGGCATGGTGTTCGTCATCTAGCTAATCCTAACATGCAGACATTTATGAGAGTAAAGTCAGGTCTTTGCCAGAGTCGGTTTCCTGTTTGGGCAACTGGGTCAAATGAAGAAAGGCAGATGTAGGCTGCCAGAGTAAATAAGGAGAGAAAAAAAAAAAAAATGAGACCTGTCATTCATCAGTGATTTCCCCCCAGTATTCTTAGCTTCCACCTTATCTCCATCTTACTGGTAACACAGGAACTAGACTGAAGAATCAGGTAAAAGGTCTCTACAGAAACTGAGGTAATATAGAAAATAAAATAATAAAACATAAAATTGTAAATTTTCTTCCTAGGGGTAATTGAGATGATAGTTCAATAATAACATAAGATCAGGTGAAGTCTAAAGAAATTTTAGAAAACCTGGGTAAAGTAATAAAACATCTGTTTGCTGGCATCTGAATGTTAGAGAGACACCGAGACATGTGGGCCAAGTTCTGGAGAGAAGGGAAACACAGAGGCAAGCTTGACATTTGGTGCAGCCTTTCTCCTTGGGGCATTTGCTGATTCAAATCTTACAGCCTAGGAGCTGAAAAGCCAAGGAGTTCAAAAGACTCTAACCACAGAAGCCAAATGGCAAGAGCGCAAGCTAAAGGCAACAACTAATGGAATGACAAGCTAAGTGTATCTTTAGTCTCACAGGGCTGGGGGAACCATTACATTTAAAGCCTAACAAATACAAGGGTAGTTGGGAATAGGGAGAATCCAAACGTTCACATGGTAATCCCAAAGGGCAACACCCGTAGAGGAAGGACAAGACAGAAATAGAGCAACCTTCACACAGACTGAAAAACGGCTTTGAATGAGCTCAAACTGAGAATGGACTAAGGTTACCAGTCCCTATAGTAACTGTCTGCCATGGGCAAAAGTAAATCTTTTTAAGAGAACGATAACAATATCCAGAATGTGGAGGTATCTTTATAGTTTCCTAAAATAAGTTAAGCCCAATTTTAATATAAAAAATAATTGGACATACCAGGAAAAAGACTACATGATCAAAAGCTAAAAAAAAAAAAAAAAAGGAAGAAAGAAAGAAAAAAGACAATATGAATAGACACAGGAGGACAAGAGTTAGCAGGCCTTGGTTAAAAAAAAAACAACAAAACTACTATGATTAAACAAAGAAAATATACACATGGCAAATAAGTGTATGAAAAGATGCTACACATTCCATGTCATCAGTGAATTTTAAATTAGAACAATAATGAGATACAACTACACACCTGTTCAAATGGCTAAAATCCCAAAACTGAAATACCGAAGTTGGTGATGATGCAGAGCAATTGGAGTTCTCTTTTGTGGCTAGCGGGATACTTGGCAGTTTCTTACAAAATAAACGTACTTTTACCATACAGTGATCTAGTAATCATGCTCTTTCGTATTTACCCATAGGAACTGAAAAGTTATGTCCACATAAAAACCTGCACATGGATGTTTATACCAGTTTCTTTCATAATTGCCAAAACCTGAAATCAACCAAGATGTTTTTCAATAGGTGATTGGATAAACAAACTATGGTATATCCGTACAAAGGAATAGCATTCAGCAATAAAAAGAAAAGGCTATGAAGCCATGAAAAGACATGGAAGAAGCTTAAATGCATATTGCTAAGTGAAAAAAAGCCAATCTGCAAAGGCTACATGCATATTATATGATTGCAGCTATATGAAATTTAGGAAAAGGCAAAAGTGTGGAGACAGTCAAAAGATCAGTGGTTGCCAGAGGTTGTGGGGAGGGAGGAAAGGATGGGTGAAGCTCGGAATTTTAATGGCAGAGAAACTCCTGTGTATGGTTCTGTAATGGTGGATACAGGTTATTGCACATTTGTCAAAAATCATATAATGTACAAAACAAAGAGTGAAGTCTCAAGTAAAGCATGGACATTAGTTAGTAATAATGTATCAATATTGGTTCATTAACTATAACAAATGTATTACGCTAATGTAAGATGTTAATAATAAGAGAAACTGGGTTGAGAGGTAAGGAAGTATGAGAACTATGTCCTTTCTGCTTAATTTTTCTGTAAACCAGAAACAGCTCCAAGATAGTCTGTTAATTTAAAAAACAAATCTAGACCTGCATACAAAACTTGCACATAAATCAGTGAAGTCTCAAGTAAAGCATGGACATTAGTTAGTAATAATGTATCAATATTGGTTCATTAACTATAACAAATGTATTACGCTAATGTAAGATGTTAATAATAAGAGAAACTGGGTTGAGAGGTAAGGAAGTATGAGAACTATGTCCTTTCTGCTTAATTTTTCTGTAAACCAGAAACAGCTCCAAGATAGTCTGTTAATCTAAAAAACAAATCTAGACCTGCATACAAAACTTGCACATAAATCCAACCACAGCAGCATTATTCATAAGAGCCCCAAAGTGGAAATACCCCAAATGGCCATTTACTGTGAATGATCAATGAAACACAGTAATATCCACACCACAGAATATTATTCAGCCATAAAAACAAATCAAATACTGATACATGCTACAACATGGATGAACCTTGAAAACATGCTAAGTAATTGTAGGATTCCATTTGTATGCAATGTCCAGACTAGGCAAATCTGTAGAGACAAAGTATATTAGTGGCTGCCTAGGGTTTGGAGAAGTGGGGGAGTGAGTGACTTATAATAGATTATTTTACTTTAGGGGGTGGATGAAAGTTTTACAACTGATTGTGGGGGTAGATGCGTAACACATTAAATTGTACACTATAAATAATATGGAAAGTAAATTATATCAATGAAAGTATTTAAAATTATGATTAATGTATTAAAAAAGGACAACCTATACAATTTAAGCAAAAATTATCTGTGAAATGCAACCAAAGGAAAACTCTAGAATTAAAAATGCTGAAATTAAGCACTCAGAAGATCAGTTTAAGAGTACCTTAGTCAAACAAAAGAAAGTATTACAAATGTCAATTAAAAAATAACTACACTGAAATTTTGAGGGAAAAGGATGGAAAACAGAGACAAATACATAAAACATATGGAGTATATGTAAAGCACTGTGTCTAGCCAGGCCCAAGTCACACAGCCTAGGGAGCAGACACACAGCCTACCTGAATCACAAGGACTTCTCCAAAGGAAAAATGAAGTTCTGATGCCAGAAGTGGAAGGAATGAATTATGAAGAAAACGAACAATTGTGCACTATAATCAAGATATACATCCATAAATACATAGGTTCCCTGAGGTTGTGATATGGTACAAACAATAAAAAAAATATGAGACTCATAGTAGAGGCTGCTAGATTCTGCTGAGGAAAATGTCCAGGGAAGGAAGAGTTGATTTATTTAGTTATTTTTTTAGACTCCACATATAAGTGACATCATGCACTGTTTGTCTTTGTCTTATTTCAGTTATCATAGTGTCCTCCAGTTTTATCCATGTTGACTTAAATGATAGGATTTTCTTCTTTTTTCAGGTTGAATAATATTCCATTGTATATATATACCATATTTCCTTTATCCATTAATCTACTATGGACACTTAGGTTGTTTCCATACCTTGGCTCTTGTGAATAATGCTACAGTGAACATGGGAGTACAGATATCTCTTCAAATAATGATGATGTTTCCTTTGGATATATACTCAGAAGTGGGAGGGAGGAAGAACTTATGACACAAATTGACCATGTGTAAAAGATGTTGTAGGAATGAAAAACTCTGAACACCTAGGAAGAAAGAGGGACCATGGAGTATTTGGAAAGGTCATTGTTCATGGTCATACATAGTTTAAAATTATGACATTTCAGTGAGACTGTATACATGCAGGCTTGCTTATATTTTGGGATTTGAATACAGTGCAAAGAAGTGTTGCTAAATTTTCGATCAACATCAAAAAAAGGGTGGAGGGATTCCCTGGTGGTGCAGTGGTTGAGAGTCCGCCTGCCGATGGGTTCGTGCCCCGGTCTGGAGAGATCCCACATGCAGCGGAGCGGCTGGGCCCATGAGCCATGGCCGCTGAGCCTGCACGTCCGGAGCCTGGGCTCCGCAATGGGAGAGGCCACAGCAGTGAGAGGCCCGCGTACCGCAAAAAAAAAAAAAAGTAAAAAAAAAAAAAAAAACACTTATGAGACTTCTAGTTTTGAGTCCAGCATGGAAGGAGCTTGGAAGTTGCCACTCTGTCCTAACAGGTAAATATCTGAACACACTGAAAAATCAAAAATTCTTCTTAGATTCATTAGAGAAGTGAGGTCACAGGAAAAATCACCGTGCCCCAAATTGGAGAGGCAAATAGCAGATACAGAGAATAACAGCTTACCGGAACAGAAATGCAAGATCAGAAATCTCTGTGGAAAGCAATAGTGAGGTAGGAAAACCTGAACTGTATTTGACAGATTGCTGGAGGCTTGTATGGAAAAGTCTGTGAGGTAAAAACTCCAGGGAAGCCCCCATCCTTTTGTGAGTTTTGTCTCTTGAGCTCTACCAGGTTGTGACCACCAGGTGAAGGTGAAAGGAAAATCCCCTTGGAATTCCTGGCAGGGGGAGGGTGAAAGGAGCAATTTTGAAATACACCAGAGCATTCTGCTATGCTTCATAAGGCCTGCCCTCAGGAGAAACTGTTTTACCAGAGGCCTAACCTATGGGGATTTGTCAGAGGCTAACTGACCTGGGGGAAGGGAAATATCCTACCCTGACCCCTGCCAGCCTTTGTGTTTCACCTAAGGTGAGCGAAAATACTGAGAGGCACTTGTGACATTCACAGCTAAGGAGCACATGCTCATTACAAGATGGAGACCTAATCATAAGACTGTGCAATGCTTCTATAACAGCACATCAATAAAGGACAGTGTACTGCAGTGAATTTCACCAGTACATTGTGTCTGGATTTTCAAGGAAGAGAAAAGTGAGTCATATAAAATGCTTGATTAAAACCAGAAATGGCAGAAAAAGAGTGGAATGTAAAAAAGGAACAAAGAACAATGGCAATAAATATGAAAGAGTAACAAATATGATAGATATTAAGTCAATGATATCAAGAATCATTTTAAATACCAATGGTGTAAATACACCAATTAAAAGACAGAGATTGTCACAGAGCATTGATAAACAACATCCAAATATAAGAAATCTACTTTAAATATGAAGGAACATATAGCTTAAAAGTAAAGGGTTGGGGAGAGCTGCATCATGCTAACACTAATTAAAAGAAAGTTTGAGAAGCTGTATCAATTTCAGACAAAGCAGAGTTAAGAGCAAAGGAGATTATCAGGCACAAAGAGGGCATTATCATTCCATAGTGATAAAGGGGTCAATTCTCCAAGAAGACATAAGAGTTCTTCATGTTTATGTGCCTGGCACCGAAGCATCAAAATTCGTGACACAACGGTGAATAGAACCGCAAGGAGAAAGAGATAAATCCACTATCATAGTTAGAGATTTTTATACCCCTCTATCATAAATGGACAGATCTATCAGGCAGAAAATCAGTACAGACAAAGCTGAATTCAACAACACCATCGACCAAATGGATATAATAAACATCTACAGACTACTTCATCCAACAACAGCAGAATACACATTGTCTCAAGCTCACATGAAGTATACACGAAGACAGACCACATTCTCGGCCGTAAAACACACTCTAATAAATTTGAAACATCAGAAATCATATAAAGTCTGTTCACAGACTGCAGTGAGGTCAAACTGGAAATCAATAACAAAAACAAAGCTGGAAAATTCCAAAATACTTGAAGAATAAATGGTTCTATTTGAAGCAGTACATGTATCCTGCTGTCTGTATGAGAACTGAATAACATGCTCAGTGGCCAAGCACCTACAGAGTTTGAAAGAAGGGACCTGATTGTTCATTGATCATGATACACATCTGTTATATCCCAGGTGATTTGTGGAGTTAAGAACTAGCTGTGAAGTTTGTACTTTATGCCCTTCCTCACAGTTAATATGGCAGTAACTGAAATTTGATGGTTTTGTTGGGGTCCTGGGATTATTTAACTAAATCATGGTAACTGAAATTCATGCATGGGCAAACTGTTCAGAGCGAGGACTGTATGTGCTGCATACATTTGGTAATATTCCATTGCAAGAAACAAATAGGATGAGATGTAAGATAGGATGAGAAATCAAATTCTTGTTATGAGAAAGTCTGTCCCTAAGCAGAACATGAAACAGATATCATAAAGTAAAGGCGAGTTGATTTGACTTCATAAAAATTAAAGAATTCTGCACGGCAAAAGGCAACCCAAACATAAAGATAACTGACAAACTGGGAAACATAATATAAATATTTGACCATGGATTTGGCCAACAATTCCTTTTCTTCACAATAGTATGAGGAGGGGAAATCTCAGTGAGCCAAACTTCATGAATCAATAGAGGAGAAGTTAGACTAAAGTTCTCATATGGTGTGGATTTAATTTTATGGAATGCATAGTACCTTCCAACAGAAAATGTGGAGTATTACCAGTCTTATCCAGATCCTTGGCAATGCAAGTAGAGAAACCTTGAGTAACTATATGATAGATGAATCTCTTTTCTGTTCTATAAGAGGAGGAGAACAATGAACAGAATGTCTGTTTCTCCAGGGCAGAAATCCAATATTGTCTCTGTAGCACTGAGCTTTGCAAAACATGGAAATGCACAGTCTTTAACAAATCACTCTTAAACAATCAAGGGGGGAAGAAGTGGAAAGGCTAATGAACGTGCCAATTACCTTTGTAGCCCTGACTGTTGAAAATAGCGGTGATAGGAAATACGTGATGCCACGTGTGTGAAACTTAAAGAGCACAGAGATTCAAATGGAGTAGAGTAGGGAAGAATGCCTCTGATAACCCACCCAAGTTGAATTATTTATAGTCTCAACTGGGAAATGTTGATTAAGAAATGAGAGGATACAGGCAAGAGCAGCTCCTGAAATTGTGCCTAAATACCTCCAATATTCCTAAGGAATCCCACAGGCAACTGTGTCACAGTGGAGCTGACAAAGGGAGTATAGTAAGCGCATAGATCATGCCCTTATCAGCCAGCATACGGAGAGCATTAGTGATTTTCAGCAAATCATTACTGATCCTCAGAAAAATGCACTGTGACTGGGTCTAAAACTTGACTGGAATTTTCCATAGATGTGTGATATTGGATTTGGGTTTGCAGCTGCACTTGCCAAATCACCTTTGCAAAGCACAGTTGTAGGTCACAGCCAGAGGAGCAAAGGCTGCTCTGCTCTTTCTCAAGCAGAAAAGGATTTTAGACATGCCCAGTTCTGTCCCACAAAGGATGGGGATAGCAGATTATGAATTAGTGATTAGTACAATATCTGTGATCCCTGGGCTAATTTCCATCTTGAAGCTGGGATATAAAGACTCATGTGTTGGGTGATGAGCCACAAGCCCTCTCAACAGGTGCATAATCAGGACTGGATAGGATGAATTCAGGCCTGGGTATCTGGCATCTGGCACCAGCCCTTTTCTGGCAGGTTGCCTTTAGACATGTCCCTGACACCTTTGCGTCTGTAGCTTTTTGTTCTTGCTGTCTGGTTGTTTAAATACTTAAAATGGTGATGACACTACTTGGTGGCATATTCTATTTTAAAAAAGCTTCCATTACTCCGTGCACATCAAACAGTAAATGCTTTCTCTTAGTAAACCTACATAACAATTTTCTGAACTGTTCTGCTCTGGGCAGGAGAGTCACAAATGCACCAGGCAAATAAAGTGAAAGATGAGACAGTACATAGTGTTTTATTCAATTGGGTCTTGATACCTAAGTGTGACTCTTAACCAAGGATTATGCAGTAGTTAAGGACACAGATGAAAGTTGTTTAGAGTGTGTCCTAAAGTCTCACTGGTAGAATTTAAATCTCTACGCTGGAAGTTGTAGACCCGAGACAGATTACTTCCCTAAACTTCATTTCCTGCATCTGAGAAAGATAATAGTATCTACTTTGTAGTAGACTGAATAATACCATTGCCCCCAAATGTCCACATTCTAATCCCCAGAACCTGTGAATGTCACCGTAAGTGGCAGAAGGGATTTTGCCAATGGGATGAAAGTAAGGGTCTTGGGATGGGGAGATTCTTCTGGACTACCTGGATGGACCCAGATGTAACCACTGGTGTTCTCGTAAGAGAGAGGCAGAGGGAGTTTTTACTCCAAAGAGAATGTGATGATGAAGTGGGGGTTGGATTGATGTGGCCAGAAGTCAAGGAATGCTGGCAAGGAAACAGATTCTCCCTTAGAGCCTCTGGAAGGAGGATGGACGGCCTTGTCAACTCCTGGTTTCAGCCTAAGGAAACTGGTTTTGGACCTCTGTCTTCCAGAACCATAAGAAAATAAGTGTGTTTTGTTTTACGCAAGCTTATTTGTAGTAATTTGTTACAGCAGCCATAGGGAACTAATGCGTACCTCATAGGAACTATTTCTCCAATTAAAATGTGTGACTGGAAACACACTTGGTGGCATGTCTGACACACGGTAGGTATGCTATCTTAGGTAGTTCTTGGAAACTGAAGCCGTGGTTTTGAGGGATCATCAAAACCAGTACAATGGTTGCCATGTTTCTCCTTGTTCATCCTGGTGACAAACCTTTAGAGAGAGCTCCATCCTTTCCCACAGGACCCCACCCCTAGTACTTAGAGGGAAGCAGTTATGTCTCACTTAAGGCACCTTCTTCTTTTCCTTTCTACGTTTTTTTTTTCATTAATCTTCATCCAAGTGGCCTTTCTAAATTTTAAAGAAAACAAAACCATTTCTCAATGGATTCAGATACTACCCCACATTAATATACCAACCAAGTTCTTGTTCTTCCGGGTCACATCACTAGAAATTTCTGAGCCTAAATCCTCTCTAGTTTCTAGGATGATTCATTTTCTCATTTCTCCCTTCTCCTTTTAGTTCAGAGTCTTGTCAATTTAGTCCCTTCCCTAAACACAACTTAAAATAAGGTGACGCAGCAAAGTGATGAAAGTCTAGATGGTCTGGTTTCAATCCTAGGTTTTTGCCACCTACTTACTGTGTGACATTATAAAAGCTATTCAACCTCTCTGGGCCTCAGTTTCCTCCAAAAAAGTGAATATTATGAATATTCCCTACCTATAGGGTTGCCATTATGAAGATTAAGTGAGTTAATATTTGCAAAGCACTTAGAATAGTACTTGTTATAGTCTAAGCACTACAGCTGTGCTTGTTAATAATAAATGCAATTCCAAGCATATAACTTACTCAACTTTCTGTCATAACTTTGAGATATTTATTTGGTGTAATCAATAAAATCGTGTTTCAGGGGAAACAGAAAAGTAGTTTTGAGCGATTGTCCACGTGGCTAGCTTAGATATTTCACCACAGTCAGCGTTTCCAAGCATCTGTACAACAGCCTGGGCGAGTCCTGTAGCAAACTAGAAATTGATGGTGCTCGTGTTTTGAACCCTTTATCTCAATGTCCCCCCAACCCCAACGAATCCTCATATCTTTAGACATAAACTTTCATTTGTCCTCCGTCTTGTGAAAACCTACTTCTAAGAAAGTCTCTGATCTCCAACTTGGTGTGAATTCAAGACAAAAGTACTATTTACCTCAGAGAGACAACTTTTCAAGAGTGGTTTTGTTTGGTTCGGTTTTTCTGTCTCTCCCAGTTCCTCAGCATTGGACAAATCCAGGAGATACGTATTATGGCTCTACCACTTAGCACCTGTGGGATTCTCCAAGCCTCGGTTTTCTTACCTGGGAGGGGCATCTGAAAACCATCTGGATTTCAGCCAGTACTCCAGGTAATTCTGAGGCAGGTAGTCCTTATTCCATATTGAGCCAAATACTGGTTTAGGCCATCAGTGAGATCTCACCAAGGGCCTCATGTATCTTGTAAGATTAAAAATTTTGTATGGCTACTTCATGCTAAAACTCTGGTTAGTAATAAGCAGGGTATTTTCCCTGCATGTGTCTCTCAATAATTAGAGAAAGTTCCTGTCCTGGGACTGCTGAAAGGACCATGCCCAGGTCTGTCTCAGGTAAAGTATGAACTGCTGGTTAGGCAGCCTCACTACATCACATCAACCTGGGTTCACAGCAGTGACTGGGTCAGGGAGGGCCTGGGCAGTCTCATAACAGTCAAGGGCTGTTTCTAGATCTCTAAAAGGAAAATATTTAGGACAAGAAAGACATGCATCCGTGAGTCTGAAATTCTCAAATCTTCCCCAAGCCACCTTCTAATTCTTGAGAGACATATTCAGGGAAAATACCCTGCTTATTACTAATCAGAGTTTTAGCCTGAAGTGCCTTACAAAATTTTTAATCTTACAAGATACATGAGACCCCCTTGGTGAGATCTCACTGATGGCCTAGAGCAGTATTTGGCTCAGTATGGAATAAGGACTACCTGCCTCATAATAACCTCGTTGAAATCCAGATGGTTAGCTCTCCCACAAAGCAAGGAAATTAGGATGATAGGGCCAGAATTATGCATTTTCCATAATTAGTAATTAGTCATTATTTCTGGCCTAGCCTAAAAGCAAGTTGGTCCCCTTTCTTTTAAGATCTTATCCTTACTTTGGTCTTACAGCTTCCAAACTGAGTAAGGGAGGGACAAGCGTTCTGGCAAAGGATGGGACCCAGCCAAGGAAACAATATTGAATTTGAAAATTTAAAAATTAATTTATTATGGGCAAATAGTGCAGGGAGAAAAAAAGAAGAAGGTGGGTGAAATTTTAGGAGAAGTAATGAAATCTTGTGAGAAGATAATAGTTGAAGTAAAAAGCAAACTAAAATATAGCATGAGTTTAAATAATTGATAATGACAGAAGTAGGGGCGCCATACCTAGAGAGAAGAAAATACAGTCCTACCATTCTCTTGTCCCCAGGACTGAGCAAAACTTAAGTAGTTAATATAACTTCTTGGTTTTCAACTCTTGTTGTCAACCTGTAGATAAAACACAGGACCCTTTGCTGTGATTGCGTAAGAAAATGTAAATGTGATCAGCACAGACAAATGAAACAAACATGGTATTGACAGAAGGTGAGTTGTACAGGGGAGAGGAAAGACAGAGAGCTGTGGGTGCACAAATAGTCTCATGCAGAAAGAAAATGATGAGATTAGGGGGAAAGTTGATACCATAAGAAAGTTGATAGTATAGCTATATACTAGAGCTAATATTTCTGGAGAGCTTCTGCGTGTTGGATACTAAAGGCTGCAAATGCCTTATTATTATTTGCATTGTCATGAGAAACTCCGTGCAATGGGTATCATCCATTTCCTCGGTTTACAGGTGAGGAAACAGAGGCCCAGGAAGGTTATATAAATTACTCAGGATTGCAGAGCTAATTAACTGAGGAAGAAAGCTTCCAAGCCAGGTAGGTGGTCCATGTCCAGATCCAGTGCTTTTAGCTACTATGCTACCACTTCTCCCATCAGTAAAGCTAGGAAAACTACATGAAGTTACAAAAGAGAAGCAGTATGAGTAATGACATGAATATGATGTATTAGAAAAGAAGAGTGATGAGTAGTAGTGGGGGTAGGAGTTTCTCTTCCTCCTTCATGTTAGGGTGTTAAAATTGATCTAAAATGGATATAGCAGGATAAACATAATGTTTAGAATTATGGGGGTGACATTGAAGTAGCAAAAACCTGTCTCTGGAGAGGGGAACTGGGGTTAGATGGGTTGAATTTCAGTATCATTTGAGTTGCTATCATGTTCATGTATTATTTTCATTAAAAAATACTTTTATTTATTTAGAAATAGCTTCAACTGTGTAAATGCATCAAAACATGAAATTCAAAATTATCTTTAAATCTCTCATACATTTGTTAAATGCTTGCCTTATCAGGATCATTCTTTTCAGCTTTGAAGTCCATTTTTTAAAAAATAAAAAGTCAAGAAGTATGAATTTTTAAAATTAAAAATTGTCCCTGGTTATATTGCCAGGCACCACAGATGGAAGGTGTGGAACTATTAGAAGTAACCTGGATGTCAACCCTGCTTCTGGGAGGCATTTCTGACTACAAGGGCAGGAGATTCTCTGAAGCCAGGTAGCAGGAGTTTTTTGTTTTTTGTTTTAACATCTTTATTGGAGTATAGTTGCTTTACAATGGTGTGTTAGTTTCTGCTTTATAACAAAGTGAATCAGCTATACATATACATATATCCCCATATCCCCTCCCTCTTGCGTCTCCTTCCCACCCTTCCTATCCCACCCCTCTAGGTGGTCAGAAAGCCCTGAGCTGATCTCCCTGTGCTATGCGGCTGCTTCCCACTAGCTATCTCTTTTACATTTGGTAGCATATATATGTCCATGCCACTCTCTCACTTTGTCCCAGCTTTCCCTTCCCCCTCCCCGTGTCCTCAAGTCCATTC
The DNA here is from genome assembly GCF_039906515.1 of Pseudorca crassidens. NCBI lineage: Eukaryota > Metazoa > Chordata > Mammalia > Artiodactyla > Delphinidae > Pseudorca > Pseudorca crassidens. Next base: position 152,947,418 of record NC_090297.1, on the reverse strand, counting down.
TCTACATCTGCATCTTTATTCCTGTCCTGCCCCAGCAATCCCACTACTGAGCATATACCCTGAGAAAACCATAATTCAAAAAGAGTCATGTACCAATATGTTCATTGCAGCTCTATTTATGATAGCCAGGACATGGAAGCAACCTATGGACAGTTGCTTCCATGGACAACTGTCCATGGAAGTGTCCATGGACAGATGAATGGATAAAGAAGATGTGGCACATATATACAATGGAATATTACTGAACCTTAAAAAGAAATGAAATTGAGTTATTTGTAGTGAGGTGGATGGACCTAGAGTCTGTCATACAGAGTGAAGTAAGTCAGAAAGAGAGAAACAAATACTGTATGCTAACACGCATGTATGGAATCTAAAAAAACAAACAAAAAGGGTTCGGGAGCAGGAGTTTTGATCCTCTGGAACCATAACAAACAACTCAGAGTAAATGAATCAGGCGCCTGGGTGCCTGGAGGGGTCTTGAAGCCTCTCTGTGATGGTGTTCTTTGTTTTTACATGTCTAATCTCATAAATGTTGCACTAGGCTCAGTGCTGTGCATTTTTAGGCTGAGTTATATTTTCCATGTGTGTACTTCATAAAAGTAAGCACTTTTATGCTCCCTTTAAAAAGGGGATCTCCCAGTTGAATTGCCAAGTGAAAGCTTTCTAAGGAGTTCATTAAGCATACGTATATGTGCAGTATCTCCATCTGTCATTGAAGTGAGTATGAATGTATGTATGTATATCTATCTATCTATTTATCTTTCTATTTATCTATCATCTATCAATCATTATCTCCCTGTTTACCCATCTGTATCAGTATGCCTAGGCTGCTATAACAAAATATTATAGACTGAGTGGCTTAAACAACAGACGTTTCACACAGTTCTAGAGTCTGGGAAGTCCAAGATCAAGGCAAATCTAGTTCTGGTGAGTCCTCCTTTTTTGGCTTGTAGAGGGCCACGTTCTTGCTGTCTCTTCACATGGTGGAGAGGGAAAACTCTGGTGTGTCTTCCTCTTCTTATAAGAGCTAATTGCATCATGGCAGCTTCATCCTCATGACCTCTTCTAAACCTAATTACCTCCTAAAGGCCCCACCTCCTAATTGCATCATACATAAGGGGATAGGGTTTCAACATATGAATTTGGTGGGTGGGTGGGCACAGAAATTCAGTCCTTAACTCTATTAATCTATCTATCTATCTTATCTATGTATGTATCTATCTGTGTATCTATGTATCTATGTATCTATCTGTGTATCTATCTATCTATGTATCTATCTATCTATATCTACCTGTCTATCCATCTATCCTTATGTAAAGAAGAGTAACAATGGCTTATAAGTCACTTCCCTACATTATTTTATCCTTCCAAAACTCTTGAGAGGTCAGTAGGCCATAGGAAAAGCACTGAAGCACTTGAAGGTTGAATTAACTGTTTGTGATTACTTAATCAGTAAATGGTGTGCATGGAACTCCACACACATCTTCTCTGTCCTCCTTTCCTCCTTCCCTCCCTACTACTTGCTGACTCTATTCCAGCCACATTATTTACTAACTCTTCCCTGAGGACACTGGCATCCTTCCTCTGGGCCTTGCAGAGGTTATTCCCATGACCTGGAATGCTTTTCCCTCAGATGTCTGACTCATCTGAATCCCTCTAGACTGTTCAAATTCCACCTTCCCAGTAAGACTTATCCTGTCTACCATTTAAGTTGAAAGCCTTGCTTCTCCCTGCCCACAATCTCACCTCACCATATACTGCTTAATCTCCATAGCATTTATTACTGGCGAACCTACCAGATAATATACATGAGTTTCTGTTCTCCCCTCCAAGTGGAAGATAGGCTGCACAGACTCAGGAATTTTGCCATTATGAAACCTAGTGAAGGCCCAGCAGAACTCTAGGGTCAGCCATAACTGGGCACAATTATAACTCTTGTGATTTGATATTTTAGTGAGTTAGCTCAGAGCCAAGCCAGTTATTAAAGAGGATCTTTTCTGCTATTTTAAGCAGCATGGGACATTTGAGGTCAACTTAAATTTTCAATAATTACAGAGCAGGTATGAACTCTTCCTTTGTTTCTCCAGATACATGAACCTGGATGCCAAATCCATCCTCTCTGAGTGTAGTGGGAATGTATGAAGATGACTGGCCTAAGTCTCAATTGAATAAAAAGATGCCCCAAAAGACATTTTAACATTTTTGAAAAGTAGTTATAAAGTGTGGTTCCTTATCACACATCAGGGATTATCTAGCCTCCAGTGTGGTTTTTTGTTTTGTTTTGTTTTGTTTTTGCAAAAGACATTTCAACATTTTCGAAAAGTACAATCATAAAGTGTGGTTCCTTATCACACATCAGGGATTATATAGCCTCCAGTGTGGTTTTTTTTTTTTTTTTTTTTGCAGTAAAATTGTGTCATTTTATATTTGAAATTTGCATTATGAAAATAAGTCTGTACACGAAGTAATGCATATTTAATTAATATGAATCATATAAATTTGGTCATGGCATTTAAAGTTGGCTTTGACTTTGAATTATTTTTAAATTCATAGAAAATATTGAACTTCTAATAAAATAAAACATTTTAATAATTGATGTTAATAATCAACTTCAAAATTTCTTTGTCTGCATTTTCTGTTCAATTTTGAAAGAGAAGTCACTTTCAGTAGTGTTCCAAAGTGAGTGATTGCACCTTCTATGATGTGAAAAAAGATCCGATTGCCATTAGCTGTTCTTAAGTGCTGAACATAACTGAGAAATTTTAACGAGATACTCTCTGTCACTGGCAGGAAATCCATCTCCGTCCTTTGCGGGGGCAGTCCTGAGCTCGTGTTTTAATGGACGCGAAGGCAAACCATGGTTCTCACGTGATTTTCTGAAGCACCCCCGCAGCAGGCCCAGGTACCTTGAGTGGACTAAGTCTCACTTTATGGCAGTGGCATCAGATGGTGGCTACAGAAGGTTGCCGACATCCCTGTGTGCTCTTACAGGCTCTGCAGACCGGGGGACGAAAGGACCAAGGAACTCTGCCCTCAGGAATCCCAAGTGACTAGAGGGACACAGCATCAGGGCCCCAGGCAGTGTCGCCCACTATTCAGGAGGTGGGTGGAGGCTCCGCAGCTTCATTTCGTCCAGTCCCTTCCAGTATTTAAAATTGTTGTCAAGACGCTGCATTAACTCAGGCAGGTCTGCAAAGGCGTCCCAAGCAGCAAACATGTCTGTGATGAAATAGTCAATGAAAGAGATTTGGGATTTGGGGATGCTGCAGGTATTTCTGTCAAAAACTGACATCACTACAGGCAAGTCCTGTCGCTTCTCTTCATCAGTCTGAGAAAAACATTCTTCTGAGATACGTGCACCAGATTCTGAGATACTGCACTTTCTCAGGGGTCAGCAGGGATTTGACACATCAGCACACTTAATCAGCATTCGTTTGATCAGACTGCGGTTGTCTGGAGTTCTGAGCATAGTGATTATGGCTTCTTGATTTTTACCAGTTTCTCCATCTTCCTCTGATGCTGCCAAGGGCTTGTTGATGCTATTGACAAATTTGTTGACGTGCTCAAAGTGCTTTGTCATTTCTGTGGCTAAGACCATGTCGATAATACTCTGGTGCAGCGTCCGGTAGTCATCCCTCTCCATGTTTTTAAAGATGTTGCATTTATCATCACGAGTGGTCAGTTGGAAGGCCAAGGCCGTGAGGTGGCTCTCGAGCACAGCAGTGTCGTTATACAGAATGGCCAGCTCGCTCCCAGCATTGCACAGGAAGGAGTTGGTTCTCCCGGGGTGGTCCAGGTCACGGACAGTGGCTGCAATGAGGGCAGCGATCTCATCAAGTGGATCTAAAGTTTGCTTTATCCTCTCTTTGCAGAGAAAATAGGCAGTGGCGTGAAGCACATCGGCAGAATGTGTAGAATTGTGGTAGGGGTTAGAAGCATGATAATTGGCTTTGATAATTTGCAACCATGATCTCAGCGTTGTCTCAGAGCATTTTAAGACTTCACAGACTCCAAAGCGAGCGAATATTTTGAGACCAAGATAAATCAAAGGCCTTTTATGAGTGGCAGCCTCCAGTTCAAAACTATCAAAGTCCCAGAATTCCTCATTTTCCATGGCCCGAGTTATCTGTGATTGGATGTTGTGAAGGAAGGTGGAGGTGATTACACTGCTGGAAACCTGTTGAAGGTTTTTTGTTGAAAGAACATACTCATTCCTGGATGGTCTTCACAAAACATCAGACATTAAGTCCCCAACAAGGTCAATGGCATGAGGATCATTGTCCTTAGCATCAAATTGTGGTGAATATAATTCAGTGGTTCTTAGAATTTCCAGCACACGATCTAAGGCTTCTGTCACAGGCATGGGACTGCTTTCCTGGGCAGCACTGATGATATCGATTGCCTTGGTGATGGGCGCCTCAATCTACATGGAATGTATCCGGTCCATGGAGGAGCGTCGTCTCTGGCTGGAAACTTTTCTTGTTCGAGAGGCAGCAGTTCTGACATCTAGTGAGTTTTTTCTCCCGTCGTTATGTTTGCCTGACTGATTATCTGTATGAGTGTCAGACTGAACACACTCAGCTATTTTCTCAGCCTTATTGTTGCCATTGCACACTCTGACAATGGACACATAGTGTCTAATTGTTCCTCCCTGTCCAATGACAGGTATCATCTTCACATTTTGTTGTTGAGAGACATACAGAGAAGCCAGGGTGAGTCACCCCATCTATCCCTCCTCTGGACCTTAGTTCCTCCTGATTGTCACTCGTTACACTGAGAACAGATTTCAGGACTCAGCACATGCAGCCATAATGTGTGCCTAATTCCACATCCCAGTTACTGGGACACAAAATTTTGGTGTCTTCAAGTCTGGCTCCCACGTCACCACTCACATATGTCAGTTCTTCCTCTACAGCTGAGTCAGTGAGTAAAGACACATAAACAGAAGCAGATTAATATGAACAAGGTTTTATTGACATATATATATATGTACATAAAGCTGGGAAAGAGAAGGGCCCATTGAGGCAAATGCATAGGGGGAGAGGAAGCATCTGAAAACAGCAGTGGGCATCCTGCCAGTTCCAAGTCTAGGGAAACTGGCTGGGGGCTTGGGTCCACCAAGTTAACAGTCAAGCCAGGGATGGCACAGTGGATGATACAGGCAGCTCTCTTCCATTCTCCTAACTGGAACTTCTCAAGTCTGGTGTAGTTCTGAAGTGGGCTCATATGCCACATGCACACACACACTCACTCTTGCACAGCCCTGAGGTGTGGTCCTCCGGCTTGCTGTAGGAAGAGAGGAGGTTAAGTTTCACTTAAACGGGCTGAGCCACTTTCCAGTGAGGCAAAGTCCATTCATGGTTACACACAGTTTGCAGAATAAGATCTGCTCTTCATTTGTAGAGTTTCTTCGTAGAAGAAAGGAATTAGCTGATGGCTCCTATGAAGCCCTGGGCAAGTTATGAGGCTGCCAGGCTCCTATGAGCACAGGCACAGCTGCCCTGACCAGAAGCCTCCAAACACAATGCTGGCTCGTCTAAGTCAGAGGGGTGTCCTGACTTGGGTGCCCCAGTGTTCTTCCTGAGAGTAGAGGTTCCTCTCTAAATATGGATGGTGCTGTCCCCCGTGGCGCCACCTGGGTTTTGGCTGGGGGGGGGGGGGCCAGGTGCCTTGTATTAATGCGGCCCCCGAAGTGTATGCAGTCACAGCAGGTGTGGTGCTGTCCCCCATGGCGCCCCCACCCCGTTCTCTGCACAGATGGGTTCCAAGTCTGATGGCAGTTAATACACAGGGCCTCCCAGCACCCATGAGATGTTGTGCCCTCCATCCGCACCACCTGTGTATTGGCCAGGTGGGTCCCAGTTGTAAGCGGGAATACCAGGTCCTCCAATCATGGGCATGATGTTGTTCCCTCCGAGACGACCACCACCTAGTGGGCAGGTGGGCCCCTTGTGCTCGGAAATAAGGTAGAACTAGAAGTGTGTTGAAACCCACGGGTGGTAACCACACTTGCAACTCCAGCAGATGTGGTGTGCTCTGTTGGAAGGTGGAAACTGACATGTCCCTTGACACAGATTTCATCTCCTTGGTGATGGAACTTTTAAACGTAGATTTTCTACGTCCAGATGGGCCCTGTGTGCAGTGGTGGAAAGTGGAAAGAAACACTAGGGCCTCCCATCGTGGGGATGGTGTTGTCCCCTGCCATCACCGTACCACCTGTATTGAGCGCAGGTAGGCCCCAGGTATTTGGATTTAAGGTGGAATCAGGTATGTTCCCAAATGCTGGGATGGTGCCTGCCCCTCCTACTGCAGCAGCCTTGCCGTGGTAGGTAGATGGCAGGTTGTCTGTCCCAAAGTAGGAACAGAAGTGGTGCTGGGTGCCCCACTTAGACCTCTCCTAAAGTTAAGTGGTCTGGATGCCTCTGAATGAGTGAGGCCTGGGGCTGACACACCAACTCCAAGGCTCCCACCGCCCGTAGGGGTTGCAGGTCACATGAACAGTGGGCCCGGTGTGGTGTCGGCAAAGAGCGAGCTACCGTCTCCAGTACTGGGCATCCTGGTGGCAACTCCAAACACAGTAGCAATGGACACAGACCTAGGGAGAATGCCTGGGTTGTCGCCAAAGGCTGGCTGCATGTTGCTGGTGGTGGCAAATATGGAAGAGGGCAAAGCTGACTGCATGATGCTGACTCGCGGTGGCTAGGCTGCAGGAGCGGCTAGGACTTTAACTTGTGCTGAGGCTACTGGGTTTCCCAATAGAAAACACTTGTTAGGCCTCGGCACATCGTTGGCCCCCAGTTTGGCCTGAGACGGGAGACCTGGGACTGAGGAAGCTTGAAGTGTTTGTCTATCTGTTGCCCGTGTCGCAGGTAAATGCGTGGAGGAATGGGCTGAGGCATTGTTACCACTGGGTGGTGTGTTCCCAGAACTAAGAACAGCCCTGTGAAATAGCTATTAGTTCTGCCTGGAGACAGGGGCAGACTGGAACATGACAGCCTGGGAAGGAGGTGTGGTGTCCATAGGTTCAGAGTCAGAGCTGCTACCTGCTGAAGTACCCTTGATGGCTGAAGTTGCAAATGGGGGGCTGAGAAAAACAGGAGCCGAAGGGAAAATGACAGCATGGGAAGCAGCTGTGGTGTCCATAGGTTCAGTGTCAGAGCTTCTGCCTGCTGAAACTGTAATGTGGGGCTGGGGAAAACAGGAACCGAATGGAAAATGACAGCCTGGGAAGGAGGTGTGTTGTCTGTCCATAGGTTGAGTGTCAGAGATTCTGCCTGCTGAAGCCGTAAATGGGAGACTGGGGAAAACAGGAGCAGAATGGAAAATGACAGCCTGGGAAGGAGGTGTGTTGTCTGTCCATAGGTTGAGTGTCAGAGATTCTGCCTGCTGAAGCCGTAAATGGGAGACTGGGGAAAACAGGAGCAGAATGGAAAATGACAGCCTGGGAAGAAGGTGTGGTGTCCATAGGTTCAGTGTCAGAGCTTCTGCCTGCTGAAGCCATAAGTGTGAGACTTGGGAAACCAGGTTTAAAATAAAAAAAAGCACACTGGGAAGGAGGTGTGGTGTCCATAGGTTCAGTGTCACAACTTCTGCCTGCTGAGGCCGTAAATTGGGGGGCTGGGGAAAACAGGAGCCGAATGGAAGATAACAGCCTGGGATGGAGGTGTTGTGTCCATAGGTTCAGAGTCAGAGCTGCTACGTGCTGAAATACCGATGACGGCTGAAGCCCTAAATGGGGGCTCAGGAACACAGGACCCGAATGGAAACTGACAGCCTGGGATGGAGGTGTTTTGTCCATAGATTCAGTGTCAGAGCTTCTGCCTGCTGAAGCCGTAAATGGGGGCTGGGGAAAACAGGAACCGAATGGAAAAAGACAGCCTGGGAACGAGGTGTGGTTTCCATTGATTCAGTGTCAGAGCTTCTGCCTGCTGAAGCCATAAGTGTGAGCCTGGGGAAACCAGGTGTCAAATGAAAAATAACACCCTGGGAAGGAGGTGTGTGTCTATAGGTTCAGTGTTGAGTTGCTACTTGCTGTAGTACCCATGGCGGCTGGAGCCCTAAATGGGGGTTGAGGAAAACAGGAACCGAATGGAAAATGAAAGCCTGGAAGGAGGTGTGGTGTCCATACGTTCGTTGTCACAGCTTCTGCCTGCTGAGGACGTAAATTGGGGTTCGGGAAAACAGGAACCAAATGGAGAATGTCAGCCTGGGAATGAAGTGTGTTGTCCACAGTTTCAGTGTCAGAGCTTCTGCTTCTGGAGGCTTTAAATGGGGGCCTGGAAAAAACAACAGCCGAATGGAAAATGACAGCCTGGGAAGGCGGTGTGATGTTCATAGGTTCAGTGTCAGAGCTTCTGCCGGCTGCAGCCCTAAATGGGGGGCTGGGGAAAACAGGAGCTGAATGGAAAGTGACAACCTGGGAAGGAGGTATTGTGTCCATAGGTTCAGTGTCAGAGCTGCTACCTTCTGAATTACCGATGACGGCTGAAGCCCTAAATGGGGGGCTCAGGAAAACAGGAGCCGAAAGTAAAATGACAACCTAGGAAAGAAGTGTGGTGTCCTTAGGTTCAGTGTCAGAGCTTCTAACTGCTGAAGCCGTAAATGGGGTCTGGGGAAAACAGGAGCCGAATGGAAAGTGACAGCCTGGGAAGGAGGTGTTTCGTCCATAGGTTCATTGTCAGAGCTTCAACATGTTGAAGTACCCATGATGGCTGAATCCGTAAAAGGGGGGCTGAGGAAAACAGGAGCAGAATGGAAAATGACAACCTGCGAAGGAGGTGTGGTGTCCTTAGGTTCAGCGTCAGACATTCTGCCTCTGAAGCCGTAAATGGGCGGCTGGGGAAAACAGGAGCCAAATGGAAAATGACAGCCTGGGAAGGAAGTGTGTTGTCCATAGTTTCAGTCTCAGAGCTTCTGCCACTTGAGGCCGTAAATGAGGGCCTGGAAAAAACAGGAGCCCAATGGAAAATGACAGACTGGGAACGAGGTGTGGTGTCCATAGATTCAGTGTCATAGCTTCTGCCTGCTGAAGCCGTAAGTGTGAGTCTCGTGAAACCGGGTGTCAAATGAAAAATAACACCCTGGGAAGGAGGTGTGTTGTCCATAGGTTCCGTGACAGACCTTTTGCCTGCTGAAGCCATAAATGGGGGTTGGGCAAACAGGAGCCAAATCGAATATGACTGTCTGACATGGAGGTGTGGTGTTCATATGTACAGTGTCAGAGTTGCTACCTGCTGTAGTACCCATGACGGCTGCAGCCCTAAATGGGGGTTGAGGAAAACAGGAACCGAATGGAAAATGACAGCCTGGGAAGGAGTTGTGTTGTCCACAGGTTCTGTGTCACACTTCTGCCTCTTTTGATGTAAAAGGTGGGCTGGGGAAAACAGGAGCCAAATGGAAACTGACAGCCTGGAAAGGAGGTGTGTTCTCTATAGCTTCATTTTCAGACCTTCTGCCTGCTGAAGCCATAAATGGGGTCTGGGGAAAACAAGCGCCGAATGGAAAGTGACAGACTGGGAAGGAGGTTGGTTGTCCATAGGTTCAGTGTCAGAGCATCTGCCTGCTGAAGCCGTAAATTTGGGGCTGGGGCAAACAGGAGCCGAATGGAAAATGACAGTCTGGGAAGGTGGTGTGTTGCCCATAGGTTCAGTGTCAATGCTTCTGCCTGCTGAAGCCGTAAGTATGGGGCTGGGGAAAACAGGCGTCAATTTGAAAATGAGACGTTGGGAACAAGGTGTGTTGTCCACAGGTTCAGTGTCAGAGCTTCTGCCTGTTGCAGCCGACAATGGGGGGATGGGGAAAACAGGCGCCGAATGGAAAGTGATAGCCTGAGAAAGAGATGTTTTGTCCATAGGTTCTGTGTCAGAGCTTCTGCCTGCTTACGCCATAAATGGGGGCCTGGGAAAAAAACAGGAGTGAATGGAAAGTGACAGCCTGGGTAAGAGGTGTTTTGTCCATAGTTTCAGTGTCATAGCTTCTGCCTGCTGAAGCCATAAATGGGGGACTGGGGAAAACAGCAGCCGAATGGAAAATGACAGCTTGGGAAGTTGGTGTGTTCTCCATAGGTTCATTGTCAGATCTTCTGCCTGCTGAAGCCGTAAATATGGCGCTGGGGAAAACAGGAGCCGAATGGAAACTGACAGCCTTGGAAAGAGGTGTTTTGTCCATAGATTCAATGTCAGAGCTTCTGCCTGCTGAAGCTGTAAATGGGGGCTCGGGAAAATAGGAACCGAATGGAAAATGACAGCCTGGGAACGAGGTGTGGTTTCCATTGATTCAGTGTCAGAGTTCTGCCTGCTGAAGCCGTAAGTGTGAGCCTGGGGAAACCAGGTGTCAAATGAAAAATAACACCCTGGGAAGGAGGTGTGTTGTCTATACGTTCAGTGTTGAGTTGCTACTTGCTGTAGTACCCATGGCAGCTGAAACCCTAAATGCGGGTTGAGGAAAACAGGAGCTGAATGGAAAATGAAAGCCTGGGAAGGAGGTGTGCTGTCCATAGGTTCGGTGTCAGAGCTTCTGCCTGCTGAAGCCGTAAATGGGGGGAAGGGGAATACAGGAGCCGAGTGGCAAATTACAGCTTGGGAAGGAGGTGTTGTGTCCATAGGTTCAGTGTCAGAGCTTCTGCATGCTGGAGCCGTAATTGGGGGTTTCGGGGAAAACAGGAGCCAAATGGAAAATGACAGCCTGGGATGGAGATGTGTTGTCCAAAGGTTCAGTGTCAGAGCTTCTGCCTGTTGAAGCCGACAATGGGGGGATGGAGAAAGCAGGAGCCGAATGGAAAATGACATCCAGAGGAGGAGGTGTGTTGTCCATAGGTTCAGTGTCAGAGTTTCAACCTGTTGAAGTACCCATGACGGCTGAATCCGTAAAAGGGGGGCTGAGTAAACCAGGAGCAGAATGGAAAATGACAGCCTGGGAATGAGGTGTGGTGTCCATAGGTTCAGCGTCAGAGCTTCTGCCTGCTGAAGCCGTAAATTGGGGTTCGGGAAAACAGGAACCGAATGGAAAATGTCAGCCTGGGAATGAACTGTGTTGTCCACAGTTTCAGTGTCAGAGCTCCTGCCTCTGGAGGCCAAAAATGGGGGCCTGGAAAAAAAAACAGCCGAATAGAAAATGACAGCCTGGGAAGGCGGTGTGATGTTCATAGGTTCAGTGTCAGAGCTTCTGCAAGCTGAAGCCGTAAATGGGGTCTGGGGAAAACAGGAGCCGAATGGAAAGTGACAGCCTGGGAAGGAGGTGTTGTGTCCATAGGTTCAGTGTCAGAGCTGCTACCTGCTGAAGTACTGATAACGGCTGAAGCCCTAAATGGGGGGCTCAGGAAAACAGGAGCCAAATGGAAAATGACAACCTGCGAAAGAAGTGTGGTGTCCATCGGTTCAGTATCAGAACTTCTACCTGCTGAAGCTATAAACGGGTGGCTGTGGAAAACAGGAGCCAAATGGAAAATGACAGCCTGGGTAGGAGGTGTGGTGTCCATAGGTTCGGTGTCAGAGCTTCTGCCTGCTGAAGCCGTAAATTGGGAGCTGGGGAAAACAGGAGCCGAATGGATAATGACTGCCTGGAAAGGAGGTGTGTTGTCTATAGCTTCATTGTCAGATCTTCTGCCTGCTGACGCCGTAAAAGGGGTCTGGGGAAAACAGAAGCCGAATGGAAAGTGACAGCCTGGGAAGGAGGTGTTTTGTCCATAGCTTCAGTGTCAGAGTTTCTGCCTGCTGAATCCGTAAAGAGTGGCTGGGGAAAACAGGAACTGAATGGAAAATGAAATCCTGGGAAGGAGGTGTGGTGTCCATAGGTTCGGTGTCAGAGCTTCTGCCTGCTGAAGCCGTAAATTGGGAGCTGGGGATTACAGGAGCCGAGTAGATAATGACAGCTTGGGAAGGAGGTGTGGTGGTGTCCATAGGTTCAGTGTCATTGCTTCTGCATGCTGAAGCCGTAAATGGGGGTTTCGGGGAAAACAGGAGGTAAATGGAAAATGACAGCCTGGGATGGAGTTGTGTTGTCCAACGGTTCAGTGTCAGACCTTCTGCCTGTTGAAGCCTACATTGGGGGGATGGGGAAAACAGGAGCCGAATGGAAAATGACAGCCTGAGAAGGAGGTGTGTTGTCCATAGCTTCAGTGTCAGAGCTTCAACCTGTTGAAGTACCTATGACGGCTGAATCCGTAAAAGTGGGACTGAGGAAACAGGAGCAGAATGAAAAATGACAGCCTGGGAAGGAGGTGTGGTGTCCATAGGTTCAGTGTCACAACTTCTGCCTGCTGAGGCCGTAAATTGGGGGGCTGGGGAAAACAGGAGCCGAATGGAAGATAACAGCCTGGGATGGAGGTGTTGTGTCCATAGGTTCAGAGTCAGAGCTGCTACGTGCTGAAATACCGATGACGGCTGAAGCCCTAAATGGGGGCTCAGGAACACAGGACCCGAATGGAAACTGACAGCCTGGGATGGAGATGTTTTGTCCATAGATTCAGTGTCAGAGCTTCTGCCTGCTGAAGCCGTAAATGGGGGCTGGGGAAAACAGGAACCGAATGGAAAAAGACAGCCTGGGAACGAGGTGTGGTTTCCATTGATTCAGTGTCAGAGCTTCTGCCTGCTGAAGCCGTAAGTGTGAGCCTGGGGAAACCAGGTGTCAAATGAAAAATAACACCCTGGGAAGGAGGTGTGTTGTCTATAGGTTCAGTGTTGAGTTGCTACTTGCTGTAGTACCCATGGCGGCTGGAGCCCTAAATGGGGGTTGAGGAAAACAGGAGCCGAATGGAAAATGAAAGCCTGGAAGGAGGTGTGGTGTCCATAGGTTCGGTGTCACAGCTTCTGCCTGCTGAGGACGTAAATTGGGGTTCGGGAAAACAGGAATCGAATGGAGAATGTCAGCCTGGGAATGAAGTGTGTTGTCCACAGTTTCAGTGTCAGAGCTTCTGCCTCTGGAGGCCATAAATGGGGGGCCTGGAAAAAACAACAGCCGAATGGAAAATGACAGCCTGGGAAGGCGGTGTGATGTTCATAGGTTCAGTGTCAGAGCTTCTGCCGGCTGCAGCCCTAAATGGGGGGCTGGGGAAAACAGGAGCCGAATGGAAAGTGACAGCCTGGGAAGGAGGTATTGTGTCCATAGGTTCAGCGTCAGAGCTGCTACCTTCTGAATTACCGATGACGGCTGAAGCCCTAAATGGGGGGCTCAGGAAAACAGGAGCCGAAAGTAAAATGACAACCTAGGAAAGAAGTGTGGTGTCCTTAGGTTCAGTGTCAGAGCTTCTAACTGCTGAAGCCGTAAATGGGGTCTGGGGCAAACAGGAGCCGAATGGAAAGTGACAGCCTGGGAAGGAGGTGTTGTGTCCATAGGTTCAGTGTCAGAGCTTCAACATGTTGAAGTACCCATGATGGCTGAATCCGTAAAAGGGGGGCTGAGGAAAACAGGAGCAGAATGGAAAATGACAGCCTGCGAAGGAGGTGTGGTGTCCATAGGTTCAGCGTCAGACATTCTGCCTCTGAAGCCGTAAATGGGCGGCTGGGGAAAACAGGAGCCAAATGGAAAATGACAGCCTGGGAAGGAAGTGTGTTGTCCATAGTTTCAGTCTCAGAGCTTCTGCCACTTGAGGCCGTAAATGGGGGCCTGGAAAAAACAGGAGCCCAATGGAAAATGACAGACTGGGAACGAGGTGTGGTGTCCATAGATTCAGTGTCATAGCTTCTGCCTGCTGAAGCCGTAAGTGTGAGTCTCGTGAAACCGGGTGTCAAATGAAAAATAACACCCTGGGAAGGAGGAGTGTTGTCCATAGGTTTCGTGACAGACCTTTTGCCTGCTGAAGCTATAAATGGGGGTTGGGAAAACAGGAGCCATATCGAAAATGACTGCCTGACATGGAGGTGTGGTGTTCATATGTACAGTGTCAGAGTTGCTACCTGCTGTAGTACCCATGATGGCTGCAGCCCTTAATGGGGGTCTGGGGAAAACAGGAGCGGAAGGGAAAGTGACAGCCTGGGAAGGAGGTGTTTTGTATATAGGTTCTGTGTCAGAGCTTCTTCCTGCTGAAGCCGTAAAGGGGGGCTGAGGAAAACAGGAACCGAATGGAAAATGTCAGCCTGGGAACGAGGTGTGGTGTCCATAGATTCAGTGTTAGAGCTTCTACCTGCTGAAGCCGTAAGTGTGAGGCTTGGGAAACCAGGTGTCAAATGAAAAATAACACCCTACGAAGGAGCTGTGTTGTTCATAGGTTCAGTGACACAGTTGCTACGTGCTGTATTACCCATGACGGCTGAAGCCCTAAATGGGGGTTGAGGCAAAGAGGAGTCGAATGGAAAATGACAGCCTGGGAAGGAGATTTGGTGTCCATAGGTTCAGTGGCACAGCTTCGACCTGTTGAAGCCGACAATGGGGGGATGGGGACAACAGCACCCGAATGGAAGATGACAGCCTTGGATTGAGGCGCTGTGTCCATAGGTTCAGTGTTAGAGCTGCTACCTGCTGAAGCAGTAAATGGGTGGCTGTGGAAAACAGGAGCTGAATGGAAAATGACAGCCTGGGAAGGAGGTGTTTTGTTCATAGGTTCAGTGTCAGAATTTCTGCCTGCTGAATCCGTAAAGAGGGGCTGGGGAAAACAGAAACCGAATGGAAAATGACAGCCTGGGAAGGAGGTTGGTTGTCCATAGGTTCAGTTTCAGACCTTCTTCTTGCTATAGCCGTAAATGGGGGGCTGGGGAAAACAGGGGCCCAATGGAAAGTGACAACCTGGGAAGGAGGTGTGTTGACCATAGGTTCATTAAGAGAGCTTCTGCCTGCTGAAGCTGTAAATGGGGAGCTGAGGAAAACAGGAGTCAAATCGAAAATGACAGCCTGCGAAAGAGGTGTGGTTTCCATAGATTCAGTATCAGAGCTTCTGCATTCTGAATTCGTAAGTGTGGGGCTGGGGAAAACAGGCGTCAAATGAAAAATGACACCGTGGGAATGAGGTGTGTTGTCCACAGGTTCAGTGTCAGAGCTTCAACCTGTTGAAGTACCCATGACGGCTGAATCCATAAAAGGAGGGCTGAGGAAAATAGGAGAAGAATGGGAAATGACAGCCTGGGATGGAGTCGTGGTGTCCATAGGTTCAGTGGCACCGCTTCTGCCTGCTGAGGCCGTAAATCATGGTTTGGCAAAACAGGACCCGAATGGAAAATGACAGCCTGGAAATGAAGTGTGGTGTCCATAGTTACAGTGTCAGAGTTTCTGCCTCTTGAGGCCATAAATGGAGCCCTGGAAAAAACAGATGAAACGAAAATGACAGCCTGGGAAGGCGGTGTGATGTTCATAAGTTCAGTGTCAGAGCTTCTGCCTGCTGAAGCCATAAATGGAGGGCTGGGAAAAACAGGAGCCGAATGGAAGATGACAGCCTGGGATGTAGGTGTTGTGTCCATAGGTACAGTGTCAGAGCTGCTACCTGCTGAAGTACCGAGGATGGCTGAAACCCTAAATGGGGGGCTCAGGAAAACAGGAGCTGAATGGAAAATGGCAACCTGGGAAAGAAGTGTGTTTTCCATAGGTTCAGTGTCAGAGCTTCTGCCTGCTGAAGCTGTAAATGGGTGGCTGTGGAAAACAGGAGCCGAATGGCAAATGACAGCCTGGGTCGGAAGTGTGTTGTCTATAGGTTCATTGTCAGAGCTTCGGCCTGCTGAAGTCGTACATTGGGGGCACAGGAAAACAGGAGGCGAATGGAAATTGACAGCCTGGGAAGAAGGTTGGTTGTCCATAGGTTCAGTGTCAGAGTTTCTGACTTATGAGGCCATAAATGGGGGCCTGGAAAAAACAGGAGCCGAATGGAAAGTGACAGCCTGGGAAGGAGTTGTTTTGTCCATAGGTTCAGTGTCAGAGCTTCTGCATTCTGAAGCCATAAATGGGGGCCTGGGGAAAACAGAAGCCGAATGGAAAATGACAGCCTGGGAAGGAGGTGTGTTGTCCATAGGTTCAATGTCACAGATTCTGCCTTCTTACGATGTAAATAGGGGGCAGGGAAATACAGGAGCCGAATGGAAGATGACAGCCTGAGATGTAGGTGTTGTGTCCATAGGTACAGTGTCAGGGCTGCTACCTGCTGAGGTACCGATGACAGCTGAAACCCTAAATGGGTGGCTGTGGAAAACAGGAGCCGAATGGCAAATGAGAGCCTGAGAAGGCGGTGTGTTGTCCATAGGTTCAGTGTCAGAGCTTCAACCTGTTGAAGTACCCATGACGGCTGAATCTGTAAAAGGGGGGCTGAGGAAAACAGGAGCAGAATGGAAAATGACAGCCTGGGAATGAAGTGTGTTGTCCATAGTTTCAGTGTCAGAGCTTCTGTCTCTTGAGGCCATACAAGGGGGCCTGGAAAAAACAACAGCCGAATGGCAAATGACAGCCTGGGAAGGTGGTGTGATGATCATCGGTTAAGTGCCAGACCTTCTGCCTGCTGAAGCCGTAAATGGGGTCTGGGGAAAACAGGAGCCGAATGGAAAGTGACAGTCTGGGAAGGAGGTGTTTTGTCCATAGCTTCAGTGTCAGAGTTTCTGCCTGTTGAAGCCGTACATTGGGGGCTGGGGATTGCAGGAGCCCAGTGGAAAATGACTGCGTGGGAACGAGGTGTGGTTTCCATTGATTCAGTGTCATTGCTTCTGCATGCTGAAGCCCTAAATGGGGGTTGAGGAAAACAGGAGCCGAATTGAAAATGAAAGCCTGGGAAGGAGGTGTGGTGTCCATAGGTTCAGTGTCAGACCTTTTGCCTGCTGAAGCCATAAATGGGGGTTGGGAAAACAGGAGCCAAATAGAAAATGACTGCCTGACATGGAGATGTGGTGTTCATATGTACAGTGTCAGAGTTGCTACCTGCTGTAGTACCCATGACGGCTGCAGCCCTAAAGGGGGTTGAGGAAAACAGGAACTCAATGGAAAATGACAGCCTGGGAAGGCGGTGTGTTGCCCATAGTTTCAGTGTCAATGCTTCTGCCTGCTGAAGCTGTAAATGGGGTGGTGGGGAAAACAGGAGCCTAATGGAAAATGACAGCCTGGGAAGGGGGTGTGGTGTCCATAGATTCAGTATCAGAGCTGCTGCCTACTGAAGCCATAAATGGGGGGCTGGGATAACAGGAGCCCAGTGGAACGTCACAACCTGGGAAGGAGGTGTGTTGTCAATAGATTCACTAAGAGAGCTTCTGCCTGCTGAAGCTGTAAATGGGGGGCTGAGGAAAACAGCAGTCGAATGGAAAATGACAGCCTGCGAAAGAGGTGTGGTGTCCATAGATTCAGTATCAGAGCTTCTGCCTGTTGAAGTGGAAAATGGGGGGATGGAAAATTCAGGAGACGAATGGAAAATGACAGCCTGGGAAGGAGTTGTACTGTCCACAGGTTCTGTGTCACACTTCTGCCTCTTTATGATGTAAAAGGCGGGCTGGGGAAAACAGGAGCCGAATGGAAAATGACAGCCTGGGAAGGAGGTGTCGTGTCCATAGGTTCAGTGTCAGAGCTTCTGCCTGCTTAGGCCATAAACGGGGGCCTGGAACAAACAGGAGCCCACTGGAAAATGACAGCCTGGGAAGGAGTTGTTTTGTCCATATTTTCAGTGTCAGAGCTTCTGCATTCTGAAGCCGTAAATGGGGAGCTGGGGAAAACAGGAGCCAAATGGAAAATGACAGCCTGGGAAGGACGTGTGTTGTCCATAGGTTCAGTGTCACAGATTCCGCCTTCTTACCATGTAAATGGGTGGCTCGGAAATACAGGAGCCGAATGGAAAAAGACAGCCTGGGAACGAGGTGTGGTTTCCATTGATTCAGTGTCAGAGCTTCTACCTGCTGAAGCCCTAAGTGTGAGGCTTGGGAAACCAGGTGTCAAATGAAAAATAACACCCTAGGAAGGAGCTGTGTTGTCCATAGGTTCAGTGACACAGTTGCTACGTGCTGTAGTACCCATGACGGCTGAAGCCCTAAATGGGGGTTGAGGCAAAGAGGAGTCCAATGGAAAATGACAGCCTGGGAAGGAGATGTGGTGTCCATAGGTTCGGTGTCAGAGCTGCTACCTGCTGAAGTAGAGATGACAGCTGAAGCCCTAAATGGGGGGGCTCAGGAAAACAGGGGCCGAATGGAAAATGACAGCCTGGTAAAGAATTGTGTTGTCCATAGGTTCAGTATCAGAGCTTCTACCTGCTGTAGCTGTAAATGGGTGGCTGTGGAAAACAGTAGCTGAATGGAAAATGACAGCCTGGAAAAGAGGGGTGTTGTCTATAGGTTCATTGTCAGAGCTTCTGCCTGCTGAACCCATAAATGGGGTCTGGGGAAAACAGGAGCCGAATGGAAAGTGACAGCCTGGGAAGGAGGTGTTTTGTTCATAGGTTCAGTGTCAGAATTTCTGCCTGCTGAATCCGTAAAGGGGGGCTGGGGAAAACAGAAACCGAATGGAAAATGACAGCCTGGGAAAGAGGTTGGTTGTCCATAGGTTCAGTTTCAGAACTTCTTCCTGCTGTAGCCATAAATGGGGGGCTGGGGAAAACAGGGGCCCAATGGAAAGTGACAACCTGGGGTGGAGGTGTGTTGACCATAGGTTCATTAAGAGTGCTTCTGCCTGCTGAAGCTGTAAATGGGGAGCTGAGGAAAACAGGAGTCAAATAGAAAATGACAGCCTGCGAAAGAGGTGTGGTTTCCATAGATTCAGTATCAGAGCTTCTGCGTTCTGAATCCGTAAGTGTGGGGCTGGGGAAAACAGGCGTCAAATGAAAAATGACACCGTGGGAATGAGGTGTGTTGTCCACAGGTTCAGTGTCAGAGCTTCTGCCTTTTGTAGCCAAAATTGGGGGGATGGGGAAAACAGGAGCCGAATTGAAAATGACAGCCTGTGAAGGAGGTGTATTGTCCATAGGTTCAGTGTCAGAGCTTCAACCTGTTGAAGTACCCATGACGGGTGAATCCATAAAAGGAGGGCTGAGGAAAACAGGAGCAGAATGGAAAATGACAGCCTTGTATGGAGTCGTGGTGTCCATAGGTTCAGTGGCACAGCTTCTGCCTGCTGAGGCTGTAAATCATGGTTCGGGAAAACAGGACCCGAATGGAAAATGACAGCCTGAATGAAGTGTGGTTTCCATAGTTACAGTGTCAGAGCTTCTGCCTCTTGAGGCCATAAATGGAGCCCTGGAAAAAACAACAGACCAAATGAAAATGACAGCCTGGGAAGGCGGTGTGATGTTCATAGGTTCAGTGTCAGAGCTTCTGCCTGCTGAAGCCGTAAATGGAGGGCTGGGAAAAACAGGAGCCGAATGGAAGATGACAGCCTGGGATGTAGGTGTTGTGTCCATAGGTACAGTGTCAGAGCTGCTACCTGCTGAAGTACCGATGATGGCTGAAACCCTAAATGGGGGGCTCAGGAAAACAGGAGCCGAATGGAAAATGACAACCTGGGAAAGAAGTGTGTTTTCCATAGGTTCAGTGTCAGAGCTTCTGCCTGCTGAAGCTGTAAATGGGTGACTGTGAAAAACAGGAGCCGAATGGCAAATGACAGCCTGGGTCGGAAGTGTGTTGTCTATAGGTTCATTGTCAGAGCTTCGGCCTGCTGAAGTCGTACATTGGGGGTGCAGGAAAACAGGAGGCGAATGGAAATTGACAGCCTGGGAAGAAGGTCGGTTGTCTATAGGTTCAGTGTCAGAGCTTCTGACTGATGAGGCCATAAATGGGGGCCTGGAAAAAACAGGAGCCGAATGGAAAGTGACAGCCTGGGAAGGAGTTGTTTTGTCCATAGGTTCAGTGTCAGAGATTCTGCATTCGGAGGCCGTAAATCGGGGGCTGGGGTAAACAGGAGCCGAATGGAAAATGACAGCCTGGGAAGGAGGTGTGTTGCCCATAGGTTCAGTGTCAGAGCTTCTCCCTGCTTACCACGTAAATGGGGGGTCTGGGGAAAACAGGAGCTGAATGGAGAATGACAGCCTGGGAAGGAGTTGTTTTGTCCATAGGTTCAGTGTCAGAGCTTCTGGCTGCTGAAGCCGTAAATGGGGGGCTGGGTAAAATAGGAACCGAATGTAAAATGCCAGACTGGGAAGGCAGTTTGTTGTCCATAGGTTCAGTGTCAGAGCTTCTGCCTGCTGACGATGTAAATTGGGGTCTGGGGAAAACAGGAGTCGAATTGATACTGACAGCTTGGGAAGGAGGTGTGTTGTCCATAGGATCATTGTTAGAGATTCTGCCTTCTGAAGGTGTAAATGGGGGGCTGGGGAAAACAGGAGCCAAGTGGAAAGTGAAAGCCTGGGAAAGAGGTGTTTTGTCTATAGGTTCAGTGTCAGAGCTTCTTCCTGCTGAAGCCGTAAAGTGGGGCTGGGGAAAACTGGAAGCGAATGGAAAATGACAGCCTGCGAACGAGGTGTGGTGTCCATAGATTCAGTGTCAGAGCTTCTGCCTGCTGAAGCCATAAGTGTGAGGCTTGGGAAACCAGGTTTAAAATAAAAAAAAGCACCCTGGGAAGGAGGTGTGTTGTCCATAGTTTCAATGTCAGAGCTTCTGCCTGCTGAAGCCATAAATGGAGTGGTGGGGAAAACAGGAGCCGAACGGAAAATGACAGCCTGGGAAGGAGGTGTGGTGTCCATAGGTTCAGTGTCAGAGCTTCTGACACTTGAGGCCATAAATACGGCCTGGGAAAAACAGGAGCCAATGAAAAATGACAGCTTGGGTAGGAGGTGTGTTGTCCATAGGTTCAGTGTCAGAGCTTCTACCTGCTGAAGCCTTAAATGGGGGGCTGGGAAACAGGAGCCAAATAGAAAATGACAGCCTGGGAAGGCGGTGTGTTGTCCATAGATTCTGTGTCAGAGCTTCTTCCTGCTGAAGCCGTAATGGAGGGCTGGGGAAAACAGGAGCCCAATGGAAGGTGACAACCAAGGAAGGAGGTGTTTTGTCCATAGGTTCACTATCAGAGCTTCTGCCTGCTGCAGCCGTAAAGGGGGCCTGGGGAAAACAGGAACCAAATGGAAAATGACAGGGAAGGAGGTGTGGTGTCCATAGGTTCATGTCAGAGCTTCTGCCTGCTGATGACGTAAATGGGGGTCTGGGGAAAACAGGAGTCGAATGGAAACTGACAGCCTCGGAAGGATGTGTGTTGCCCATAGGTTCAGTGTCAGAGCTTCTGCCTGCTGAAGCCGTAAAGTGGGCTGGGGCAAACAAGCGCCGAATGGAAAATGACAGCCTTGGAAGGAGGTTTGTTGTTCATAGGTTCATTGTCAGACCTTCTGCCTGCTGAAGCCATAAATTTGGGGCTGAGGAAAACAGAAGCCGAATGGAAAATGACACCTTGGGAAGGAGGTGTGTTGTCCATAGTTTCATTGTCAGAGCTTCTTCCTGCTGAAGCCGTAAATGGGGGGCTGGGGAAAACAGGAGCCCAATGGAAAGTGACAGCCTGGTAAGGCGGTATTTTGTCCATAGGTTCAGTATCAGAGCTTCTGCCTGCTGAAGCCATAAGTGTGAGACTTGGGAAACCAGGTTTAAAATTTAAAAAAGCACCCTGGGAAGGAGGTGTGTTGTCCATAGTTTCAGTGTCAGAGCTTCTGCCTGCTGAAGCCGTAAATGGGGTGGTGGGGAAAACAGGAGCCGAACGGAAAATGACAGCCTGGGAAGGAGGTGTGGTGTCCATAGGTTCAGTGTCAGAGCTTCTGCCTGCTGAAGCCGTAAATTAGGGTTCGGGAAAACAGGACCCGAATGGAAAATGACAGCCTGGGAAGGAAGTGTGTTGTCCATAGTTTCAGTGTCAGAGCTTCTGACACTTGAGGCCATAAATGGCGGCCTGGGAAAAACAGGAGCCGAATGAGAAATGACAGCTTGGGTAGGAGGTGTGTTGTCCATAGGTTCAGTGTCAGAGCTTCTACCTGCTGAAGCCTTAAATGGGGGGCTGGAAAACAGGAGCCAAATAGAAAATGACAGCCTGAGAAGGAGGTGTGCTGTTCATATGTTCAGTGTCAGAATTGCTACCTGCTGACGTACCCATGACGGCTGAAGCCCTAAATGGTGGTTGAGGAAAACAGGAGCCGAATGGAAAATGACAGCCTGGGAAGGCGATGTGTTGTCCATCGGTTCTGTGTCAGAGCTTCTGCCTGCTGAAGCCGTAAATTGGGGGCTGAGGAATACAGGAACCGAGTGGAAAATGACACCTTGAGAAGGAGGTGTGTTGTCCATAGGTTCAGTGTCAGAGCTTCAACCTGTTGACGTACCCATGACGGCTGAAGCCCTAAATGGGGTGCTCAGGAAAACAGGAGCCAAATGGAAAATGACATCCTAGGAAGGAGTTGTTTTTTCCATAGGTTCAGTGTCAGAGCTTCTTCCTGCTGAAGCCGTAAATTGGAGCTCGGGACAACAGGACCCGAATGGAAAGTGACAGCCTGGGATAGAGGTTTTCTGTCCATAGTTTCAGTTTTGGGGCTGCTACCTGCTGAAGTACCCATCACGGCTTAAGCCCTAAATGGTGAGCTCAGGAAAACAGGAGTCTAATGGAAAATAACACCCTGGGAAGGAAGTGTGTTGTTCATAGGTTCAGTGTCAGAGTTTCTGCCTGCTGAAGCTGTAAATGGGTGGCTGGGGAAAACATGAGCCGAGTGGAAAATGACATCCTTTGAAGGAGGTGTGTTGTCCATCAGTTCAGTGTCACAGCTTCTGCCTGATTAAGCCGTAAATGAGGGGCTGGAGAAAACAGGGGCCGAATGGAAAATGACAGCCTGGGTAGGAGGTGTGTTGTCCATAGGTTCAGTGTCAGAGCTGCTGCCTGCTGAAGCACTGATGACGGCGAAGCCATAAATGGTGTTCTGGGGAAAACAGGAGCTGAAACAGTAAATGCGCGGCTGGGGAAACAGGAGCAGTAGGGGGAGAGGCTCTCTGCTTCCCATCAGAGGTCCCACATATGGGCTGAAGGTTGGTTTGGAGTCCAAAGGGATAGTTAAAATTTGGGGTGTCGCAGGGGACCATCGGCACAGGTGGGGTGATAGACACTGGGACCTCCGCAGGGTGCCTCTTGTCCACCCTGAGACCTGGGGGAGACCTAAACATGGCAGCTTTGGAAGAGGCAGTAGTATCCATGTAGACGTCAGTGTGTGCAGTAGACTGGAAGGTGAAACTTCCAGATGCCGTGACCATTCTCGTGGAAGGGATTGCCATAGAAGTCATGGGCTGCCCAGTTAAAATAGGGGGATTGATGGTAGGGACTGGAAGAGGGGTAGGTAAGTATAAAGGAGGGGTAGGATCTGCAGAAATGCGTGTTGGGGGTTCCTTTTTGTGGGATGGTGGCTGGAAGGAGAAAGCTGGGATGCTAGGAGGTGGAGGGAGGTCAGAAATAAGAGGTGTGTGGTTGTGACTGAATGAAAAGGACCTTCATTCTTCTTTAGTGGAATTCCCCAAATGGGATCAGAAGCTGAAGCAGGAAGAGAATCAGCAGGACTGGCAACTTAGGGACTGTGTATCTTGTTTCCTGATCAATATTAGGTGTTGGGGAAGGAGGAGGGACAGACAGGATGGGGGACATGGAATATAGGTTGGCCAAGTCGGTGGTAGTAGCAGGGACCTGCAAAGTGTGAGCGGCCGGGGGCAGGGAGTCTGCAGTCTGTGAGGCAGGTGGGGAGAGAGAAGGGGCAGACTGAGGGGCACTGCAGTCTTCCTTGACCGTCCTTATATTATTCAGGATCTTGTTCCACTGACACTCAGTGTTCTTCTCCATGGTACCTGGGTTTTTGGCAGCAGCTAAGCACGGAAGCTTAGGAGGGAGCAGCTCACCTCGATCCCATGTCAGTGCCTCGATCCCCGACGGGGACGACCTCAGCCCTGGCAGCAGCAGAAAAAGTGGCAGGGGAATCTTCCTCTTGTAGGGCCTACTGCTGGTAGATACCAGGGAAGAGGAGCTTTTTGATTGGATGTGTGAAGACTTTTCACACTGCAGCTCCTTCCCAGACATCAGTGAGCCTGGTGATTTGGGCCGGTGGTCTTCACCCAGCACTTCTTTTGTTGGCCTCTCCAGCAGCAGGGAGAAGCATGCAGTTGGGGCAGAGAACACCATGGCACGGGATGGGACCTTCACCTCCCTCTACTTTGGGGAAGGAACTGGGAGGTGACTGGATGGTAGCGGCTTCCTAACTTTGACTACTTGCTCAGGGCAGAAGTAGTATTTGGAGTACTCTGATAGCTATCCTAATAGATAACATTTTGTTCATTTAAATAGTTTTAATGAGAGAGCTGGGAACTAGGGACACACAGCATCAAGAGTTTTATAATGCATTCTGTAGAGTTCTTTTTAAGTGTGTACAAATATAAAAAATATATGCATGCATATACACCTCTGTTACATAATTTAGTGCTTTACAAGAGTCCCTCAAGGAAGGGGTAGTAGCAACTATCAGTATCCTTCCTTTGCGAAGAGCTTAATTTATGCAAAATTACATCATAATTTATTTGTAACTGAGAAACTAGACTTAGTTATTGAGTAGACCCTCCCTAGAGACCTATGACATTAATAAAACCAACAAAAATTTGTTCAGTTTCCAATGATACACACACTACAGACTGAATTATGAGCCATCCTTTTTTTTTTTTTTCCACTACGTGGGCCTCTCACTGTTGTGGCCTCTCCCGTTGCGGAGCACAGGCTCCAGACACGCAGGCTCAGCGGCCATGGCTCACAGGCCCAGCCGCTCCGCGGCATGTGGGATCTTCCCGGACCGGGGCATGAACCCGTGTCCCCTGCATCGGCAGGCGGACTCTCAACCACTGCGCCACCAGGGAAGCCCTGAGCCATCCATTTTAATGAAGGGAGGAGGTGATTTAACAAATACAGAGCAAACAGAGTATTAAGTTTTGTCCTCCATTAATATTAGTAACCGATAAAGTGGGCTCCAATGCCTTCAAGATAGCTTGAGACCATCATCTCTGATTCATGGGCAGGGGGATGTTCAGCCAGGATGTCTTTCTCTGTCACTGAGAAAAATTTCCATAATATATAATGATACCTACTGAAACTGATATGGGGCATTTGGGTAATTAGGAATCTGTTAGCATATTTTTCTCTCTTCTCTTTTTCATATATGTCATCTTTTTCAGCAGAAATGTTTGGCTAATATTGGAAAGTAACACGAGTAAGAAAGGATATGATAAGATTCCTTGGACATTCTTGTTTCTTAAAAAACAACTGCTTTCTTTCTGTGTTAGAAGTAAGTTCAGATTCAAATGGAAAGCATGGCCTCCTGGAGCTGTTAACACCTTCACTTAGTCTTGGATGTGAGCAGTAGCACAGAATTCTGGTGGAACTCAGTAAGACTCCAAATGGGTACCAAATAAGTGTGTCATGGAAAGTACACCATAAGCAGGGTGAAAACTAGATGTGAATGGGGCAGCAGGAATGGTGGAGACACACATATTGCACATGTCTCCTCTGCTCATGTGTATATTTTATTGTCCTATAAATTTTACTTACAGAACGTAAGTTCAAAGATAAAATCATTAAGAATTTCAAGACAGCAATAGCACAGCATGAAACCAAGCAAGCGTGGGGCCCTTCTGAGCATGGTTCATGCGGGACTTGATCGACTGGTAAAAGAGCCAAGGCTCTGGGATACCCACACCATGTCAGTGACAGAAGTCCAAGCTACAGATATTGAAGCAGCCCTCACTGCCACTCAGGCACGGAAAGGCCTGTCACTGAGAATTAACCAAAATGTAAATTTAGGAGGATAATTTATGGACTTTTAGGACTTTGGATTTATAACCCACAATAACAAGAAAACTTCATTTCAAAAGAGAGTGTGAGGTCTTCATGTTTGCTTTGGTTGTTGAGGGTCCTTTGTGGTTACATATCAGTTTTGGAGTCGTTTCTTCTATTTCTGCAAAAATAGGGGATTTTGATAGGCATTGCATTAAATCTGTAGATAGCTTTGTATAATATGGACATTTTAACAATAGTTCATGAACATAGGATGTCTTTCCATTTATTTATGTCTTCCTTAATTTCTTTCAATAACGCTGTAGTTTTGTTTTGTTTCTGTGGTACACGGGCCTCTCACTGTTGTGGCCTCTCCCGTTGTGGAGCACAGACTCCATACGCGCAGACTCAGTGACCATGGCTCACGGGCCCAGCCGCTCCGCAGCATGTGGGATCTTCCTGGACCAGGGCACAAACCTGCGTCCCCTGCATCGGCAGGCGGACTCTCAACCATTGCACCACCAGGAAAGCCCAACGCTGCAGTTTTCAGTGTACAAGTCTTTCATGTCTTTGGTTAAGCTTATTCCTAAGTATTTTATTCTTTTTGATGCTATTGTAAATGGAATTGTTCTCCTAATTTCTTTTTCAGATTCTTCATTGTTAATGTGCAGAAATGCAAGTGATGTGTATATGTTGATTTCATATTCTGCAAACTTTGCTAAGTTGTTTTATCCTAATAAATTTTTTGTGAAATATTTAACATTTTCTGTATCTTTTTCAATAGTTTCCCTTTCAGCCTAAGTGTATCCTTAAATCTAGGGGACATTTTGACCACCATCTGAGGCTTTCATCTTAATTCTCAACTTATTCAGAGTCTTACTTGGTTAATGTTCTCCTCATTGTTTGCCAGTTTGGAGAATCCACCAAAATGTTCTACTCAAGGTGAGACCTCTTTTCTCTTCCACCTCTGAACCTGAATATCGCTTATTACTTACTTCATTCTCTTAGAACTTAGCATTCGAAGTTTAAATGGTGATCTTTCTTAAAGGAGGTCAATGTGCTCACCGAATTCAAGACCTCTGGTGAGTTGTGACAAGTGCGTAGGAATCATATTAACTTCTTGACTGTTACCCCCCTGGAAACATTCCTAAAGTGGCGTTTGAGCTTGATATTCAGGTTTATTGGACACCGCATTAAAGAGTTTAACAGAATAAGAGTAAGCTGGTCTTTCCTAAAGCAGACTTTATCCAAGGGTGACCTTGTAGCCACCTGCATCAGGCTCATCCTCGTTGAGTCATTGAGTGCCCTCAACCCCCCTAAACTGTAAACTCCTTATAGACAAGACTTACGTTTTATAGCTCTTGTTCCCCTTCCCTATACCTAAACATGCCTGGAATAGAAGGTGCCTCTACGAACAGGTGTTGCTTTATTTTAAACTACATTTAGTACATGTATATGTTCATTTCCCTCTGGGAAAGGAGGCTACATTCCACAGGACTCAAATATCAAGCCTTTAAACTTCCTTGAACCCATAGATATATAAATAGTTGCATAACTATCCTCCCTCTATACAACTCTAAGATGGTCATATAAAAGTATGGTCATTAATTTTTTTTGTCTTTTTTTGTTTTTGCGGTACGTGCGCCTCTCATCTTTGTGGCCTCTCCGTTGCGGAGCACAGGCTCCGGACACTCAGGTTCAGCGAACATGGCTCAGGGGCCCAGCCGCTCCGCGGCATGTGGGATCTTCCTGGACCAGGGCATGAACCCGTGTCCCCTGCATCGGCAGGCGGGCTCTCAACCACTGCGCCACCAGGGAAGCCCCCATTAATTGTTTTTAATTGCAAACAGATAATAAGCAAAGTGAAAGGAACTTCTTCCACCAAAGTAAATGCCAAAGTTCAAAAAGTCAAATTAATATGGGGTTTGTTACTATTCTAAATAGTAAAGAACACTGACAAGAAATATCACACTGCTGGTTGCTATTATCATCTTTTCATTTTCCATTACAGTTGTTTATATTATCTTCATGGGATATCACTGAAGTTATCAAGTTATCAAGTTATCTTAATAGTCAAATTAAAAAACAACATCTTCATGGGATATCACTGAAGTTATCAAGGTTTCTTAATAGTCAAATTAAAAAACAAAATCCCTTGAAATGCCAATACAAAGAAAAATGAGTCAGAACATGAAAAAATGTTTTAGGCAAGTTGACAACATATATTCTTTGCTCATTTCTCTTTTTGAGAGAAGTTCCATCTTATTCACACCCACATGTACAATAGACTGAATAAAATACAACCCCATCACTCAATCCCGATAAAAAAAAAGGAAAGACAAGCTGGTTCCAGAAAATTCCTCTATTTATTCCTAGTATCTGGTTGCATCTGGCAAGAAAGAGCATTTTGAAATATTCTCTAAATTTTTGTATTTTATTTTATAATAATTTGCTTATTTATCTCAATGTAAATATTAAAAACACATGAGAAATATTTTAACATTTGGCATTTGACGATTCCTATCTATTTCCTTAATGTTTCCTTTGCGTCCTATGATGATCTTTTGGGATAGACAGCACATACCACTCTCATACTCCCCAGAGTCTATAGCCCCATACATGTGCAAAATAGCTTGTGGGTCTGCGTTAACATACTCTTGGTTGAGGCAGGAAGGCTGTAGAGTACATAGTTTTTACACCTGAACATTTTAAGTGTTTTTGGAAAGTAACACTAGTGTGAGTGCAAGTTCCATCGATTTATCAAATGCATCTCAGGTATACCTAGGTATGTCCAGTAAAATGGTAAGGCTATATTACTGGGAGACTATTTACATGAGCAAGTGGAAAGACATCCGTGAAAGAATATATTATAACCAAGAGTCACATATAATATGTCAATCAAATAGAATGTAGATCCCAGAAACATATCCACACATATAAGGACATCTGATTATTCAACAGAGCTGCAAAGCCAATTTCGAGGAGAAAGGATAGTCTTCTTGACCAATGGTGCCAGAAGCATATAGCACACGGATACTGTGCATGGATAGCCATATGCAAAAGTATGACCTTTGATCCCTACTTCACACCACATGAAGAATTAACTAAATGTAGATCAAAACATAAATCTCTAAAACGTGGACAAAATCCTTTTGACCTTGAGTTAAGCAAAGATTTCCTAGAGATGACACCAAAAACAAGATCCATAAAAGAAAAAAAGTGATAAATTGGGTTTCATCTTTGGAAGCCATTATTAATAAAAGAAAAGCCACAGGTTGGAAGAAAATATTTACAAATTATATACCTGAAAAGACTTGTGTCTCTAACAGGTATAGAACTCTCAAAACTCAGTAATTAGAAAAATTTTTTTTAATTAACAACATGGGTAAAAATATTTAAAAAGAGATCCTGCCAAGGAGGTGTACGGATGCAAATAAGCACATGAAGTTGCTCAATGTAATCAATTATTAGCTAAATGAAAATGAAAGCCCCAGGAGATACCACTACACACATATTGAATGGCTAAAATTAGAAAAGTCCAACCACACCAAGTATTGGTGAGGCAGTGTAGGAACTGCAAGTCTTTTACACTGGTAGTGGGAAGGAAAATGGTACAGTCACTTCAGTCAACAGTTTGGCTGTTTCCTTATAAGTCGAACATACACCTGCGGTATGATCCAGGCTTTCTGCACCTAGATATTTATGCAAGAAAAATCAAAGCATATGTTCATACAAAGACTTGTACATGGATCGTCACAGCATCTTTATTTTTAATAGAATTGTAACAACCTCGAGCCCCCATTAACAGGCAAATGAATAAATATACTGTGGTATACTCATACAGTGAAACACTACTCAGCAAAGTGATTGACTATTGATACCCACAAAAATATGAATTACTCTCAAAAACATTACATTGTGTGAAAGAAACTAGATAAAAGAGTCCTCACTGTGTGAATCCATTTATGTAAATTTCTAGAAAATTGGAAACACGTGTCTAACGATAGAGTGATATAGCATATCAGTGGTCACTTGGGGATGTGGAGGGGTGGAATGTGAGGGGAAAAAGGGGCTTTATGAATGAGGCATAAAAACACTTGCAAGTGATGGATATGTTCCTTCTCTTGATTGTGTTGGCAGGTCCATGGGTATATGCATATTTCAGAACTTAAATTGTGTTCTTTAAGTATGTGCAGTGTAGTGTATGTCCATTCTATTTAACAGAGCCATTAAGAAAAGGCTAAGAACAGACGTTTGTCTCAACAAACAAATGTAGCAAAGAACAGAAAAGTCAAGTACAGTATGATCTCTGTCAGTTGAATTTTCCTACAGTTTATTTCCCTCAAAAAATATATCCCAGTTCTTAAAAGAGATGGGATTCTTAATAAAAGGTAAAAAAAAAAAAACCGGCAAAGCCGTCAGCAGGGTGAGCTCCAGCTACTTTTCAATTGTGGGACACTAGGTGCACGGTGCAGACATGCTAGGATGTTTGTTCTTCCTGCCCAATATTTTAGAGAGGATATTAAACACCCCTGTTAAATGCCTGCAAGTGATGGCCAGAGTGGAGTTTGGAGAATGATGTCTGTGATCTTTAATACGGTGGTGCCTTTGTAAAGAGTCTCAGAATTTCCAGGGTAATTGTGGAGTCAACTTCTTTTTGTTTTTTGGATGATATATATGTCTAACTCACCTCAAGAATATATCCACGTAGACTTGAAGTTAGGGACCAGCTGGTGTAAATTTGTGTGGTTATCTCCTGACCTAACCATTTAACTTCTTCTTTTTCCTTGATTGTAGTTAAGCTTCATCTTGCCTCAGGGCCTTTGTATTTGTTTTTCCCATGTTTTGGAAATATTATTTCCAGAAAAATTGTCCATAAATGATTCCTTTCTATTCTTTGGCACTCATCTCTTAAAGATAGTTTTTCCTTGATTGTCCTACCAGCCTAACTTAGTCCCAATTTATCAGATTACTTTACTTCTTTCACAGAATAATAATAAAAACAAATATTATCTTTGGTGTCTCTTTGTATTTAGATGAACTTCTTCCCAAAGAACTCAAGCCCCACAGTGACAGAGGTTGTTACCTTTCTTATCCCTTATTCTGTGTCTTAGAACTGTGTCTGGCATGTAGTAATCACTCGAGGTCTGTTGACTGTGTAAAGAATATGTGAGTAGATGAACAGATTTGGAGTTATTTAAGGTCGCTCTTAATGATGGCTGGTGTTGGTGATTAAATTAAAATTGTAGGTTTTAGAGTTGGAAGTGATCTTGCTGAGTCTCAGAGCTACGGCAAAACTCTCCCTACTGTAGCATCCCTGACAGATGATCAAGTCTGAGCTTGAATAACTGTATATGAAAGACCCTAACCAGGGCAACCTCGTAGCTGTCTTCAAGCAGATCACAGCCTTCCATGGGAGTTTGCTCCCTATTAGTCAGCTGTAATTAGGAGAAAACAGTTTGATTTACCCAGAATCATCTTCTCTCAGTCTCCTTGTTCTAGTTCCTAGAGAATAGACAGGACAGAGTTTCCTCTAAATTACATCCTTTGGGTTTGCACTCCTGCTTGTAATAAAATAAGCACCATGCTACGGCAAAATTCCCCTTGATTGTCTGCCACTTGTTGCTACATTCCTTGTTAGTGTTTAGAAATAATTTGTCTTAATGTTCCACATTATAATTGATGGAGTACAGAAATAAAAGAGATCTCGGGGTTATGTCAGAAGCAATCAGACAGATATTTTAACTTACCCTTTTAATGTATTTAATGCTGACACTGTGAGGAATTGAGCAGTATAGTCACCGCGTTATTGCCATTGCTGAAAAAATGTATTTATGGTGAAATTTATGGTCACTTTGAAAGGATTAGCTGATGGCGGAATTGTCAGCTACATCTTAGAGCTGTGAGCATTTCTCAAAAAGTTGTGATACGAAACACCTCTGCCTTTTCTTGTATTTCTGTTACATTCAACTACTTCACAAAAAGCATTCGTCATATTCCTGAAATAATGATGGGCTTAGTTGAGATTCTTTTGGGTCCTAAGGGACCAACATGTGTGCATAATAGTGTCGAGTAACACAGAGCCTGGATGTTTGGCTCCAGACTGAAAGCCCCATGGAGTCGTTTTTTCACATCTGTTCACCAATGTGTATGAATGGGAGAAAACCAAAGTTCTGGTTTGTTTGATCACGGGGAGCCACACTCCTTTTACTTTTGCTGTGACAAACAAGTAAAGAGGTGTAAAATATCTGAAAAGAGCCTCTTAAGTTTTGGTAGAATGCTTAAGTGGGATGTAGAGAATATACAGCAAAAAGAAAAGCAAGTGAGTACTGCTGGCAAACTTTTTCAAGGACAGCTAACAAATTAATAATAGTAGTAACAACAATAGTAAGATTGATTTTAAAAGACTTAAGAGTGGCATGGATTCCGAACCACTCTACATGTATTAACTCCATGCCACAGCCCCGTAAAATGAGTGAGGTTATTAAGCCCTTGATTTTCAAAGAGGAAGTGAAACACAAAGAAGTACCACTCCTGAACTCCCACCACTAATAAGTGGTGGAGCTGGGGAAAAAAGATCCAGGCAAATTAATTTTAGAGTTAGTGCTCTTCACCCGTAGGTTATATCCCACAGGTAATATTTGCACATTTTGAAATCACTTTACAAATACTATTTTTACCCCTAAAGTACACAGGGAATACCCAGGGAAATTGGCATTCTAATTATTTTTATATCTTTGCCAATAATCTGTGAACTTTTGGCAGTTCAGTATCCTTCCCCAACTTCTTAAAAATTCAGCCTACAATCCAAAAAAATAAGGGCTAGTGAAAATAAATGTCTTGTAAATCCAGTTCAAGAGAGCAACTAAAAACTAAGGCCCCCAAGGATGTAAAAGAGAAAGCAAAGGAAAAGAAGAGACAAGAAGCCCAAACCCTATGATTAAGCTCCAGGTTGTTAGGTAAAGGGGCATTTAATTAATGCTTCTTTAATACCGTGTGCACAGAGGCATGGCTCTACAGAAGCCAAGGAGTCTCCCTTTCATCACTGATTCATGGTATGCACCTGGCAGGGTCACTTCCTTCTTTGAGCCTCAAAGCTTTTCATGAAGACACTGAGGGAAATGGAACAAGGTTAGCTCTCACAAGCCAGCTCTCATGTTCTCTCATGTTACCTGTGAGTCTAGGTAAGTGCCGAATGTCTTTAACATGACAGATTATGTTTTTTCTTAACCATTTCTCTTCTCCTGATTTTTACGTAATTTCTAATACATAGTAGAATAGTAGAGAAGAAAACACCACACTGAAAAGTAACCGACACACTAACTTTCCATTCTCATTTCACTGCCAATTCAGCCAAACGCCTTCTGTAGAATTCTGATGCAGACCATGAAAACACACTGTAAGTGTTCCAAAGTCTTTTCCATATTTGGTAGTCCTGTGATTTCCATTGGCAGAACTATCTTGGACTGTCATCTGAAAATCTATCAAAAAGAAATTAAGTAATAGGAATTCATATCAATGGTACTGGAGAAAGAAATCCTTGAACTTATCTTACTGTGTGAACCTTCATCCATGTACAAAATCAACAAGAAAGTTTAAACTTTAAAGGCAACATATTCTCATGAATATAAGGGAGAACATAACACAAATAATATACAATGCTAACATTATGTACATACACATATATACAAGTGGTCTTGAAATATATTCCCAGATATTAATTGGATTAAAGTTTGGGGCATTAAAGCATTTTTTCTCATAGAGAGCATTATTCTTTAAGGCACATAGAGACACACATATCTGCCCTGCTGGCCTCTCACAGTTTCAGTTGATTCCACTCATGTCCCTAGTTCATTTCCCCATATATTTATTCTCGGATTAGTGATTTTTGAACAGGTGTTCCTCTCTTTAGAAATACCTGTGCCATGACCGCAGAGTACTCAGATTTCTTTTTGGCATTTGGCGGCAGATGGTGGGGAAAGTGATGAGTTGTATGACAGGAGAGGTACAAGGTGAACCTTAGAGTAACTAAGACTTTATGCGTAGTTCTTAATCCCAAAGGGAAAAGAGAAGGATAGCAGCGAAAGTCATTGGAATAAAGGACCTCTGAGATGAATCAGCATTAGGATAATTCATTGGTTACTGACTGTCCAGTCGGTTTAGGTTATAAAGTATTCCTGAGTGACTGCATCACTTTATGAAAGGTTCTACCTAACTATAGCTTTCTTTTGCTGAAATTAGTTTATATGGCAATAATATGCATAGAGAATGGCAATTTTGAAATCATGTCTCCCCCAAATTGAAGACACTTGTTAAGGTACAAGTTTACCCAAGACTGCAAATGATCTATCCATACTATACTAACTGAGACTGTGTCTTACCATTCTTGTTTGTTAAAGGAGATAACAAGGCTAACTTTGAGTAATAGCAGGATACTTAGAAAATACTTCCAGGTTAAGTTTTGTAAACAAAGTTCAGTGTTTACCCACCAAAAGCAAATCAGCTCATTTAGTATTGCAGGAAATGCCTTCATACTTTTTCACTGCCACTAAAGGAATTTAAAACACCTGTTGGATATATTCCCTCCTAGAATGCCATTTGTACACTTATTCCTAATAGGGCCTGTTATTTTAAATGCAAACTCGTATTATAAGGCTCAGAATTGATACTCAGTATTTTTAGTGATCACATGGTTTAGGGTTCTCAGATTTGGGCTCAGACTTGCATTTCAAGCATTGCAGTGTGGGCCTGTTAAATGATTTCCATGCAACCAGGAAAAATTGTTTATCTGAATCTGAAGTCCAATTAAAAAAATGTGATAGTGGTGATAGTGGTTGATGAAGCCGACTAGCGTAGCAGCTAGGGCAATTATAGACAAGTTACATTTAACCTCTCTGTGTCTCAGTGTCTTCCTCTGAATCTGAGTTTCTTCTCAATGGGGATAGATACTGGTACCAATCTGACAGAGTTACTGTAAGAAATGAAGGAGTTCACAAATTTCTTAAAGGCTTAATGTTTGGCTTGTCGTTACTAAATGCTGGTAATTATTAGTAAAACAATATCCCTCTATTATTTATTATATCAAAATAATAATGATAAGAGCCTGTTATTTTAGTAGTTCGATTTTTTGGTCATGTAATTTAGACTAACTCATATTGTTTAAATGTGAAACCAAGAAGAAAAACAGTTTTGTTTTGTTTTTTTTAACCTGGTCAAGGAACCCAAATCACCTAATTCAGAAATGTTTCTAACTTGGCATCTGCTTTTAATCTGTCACAGCCAGAGAAAGTTTAATGTCTCAGAAAGTGACAGCCTTGTATTTGTGTAGCATAAAAAAGAAGATATATGCTAGATAACATATATACCCCTTATCTTAGTCATGTCACATATAATGCAACACTATTCCTGCTGGGTTCAAACATTGTGTTCCAGAGCCTACCATTGCCTATTATCAGGAGCAAGAAAGCGTAAGAACCGCATGTGTTTGCCCTTAAGTTGGTCTACAACACAGATACTGTCAATCAGCCTCTGATAGTACCCTCCCCGTGGACAACCTTCTGTGCCCTTTTGAGCATGCTCAGATGGAGTCTACCATCAGTGTGGTGGGACTTCACTTCGCTTCAAGTGTGTCCAAGTTGAAGGGTGAAATTAACAAATACTAACCAAATTTGTGGCTGTCCAAACTAGGAAAATAGTTAAAGAATCAGGACATGAAGAATCAAGCAAATACTCATTCGGCGTCAACCCAATAAAAAAGCTTGGTGAGAAAAAAGTTGCCAAAGATGAAAGCCCAGAATAGTGCTACTTTAGCCTAACCACAGTGTCAAAGCAAATGACACACATACACACAAATGCAAAAGGAAGCCCTCTTCACACTAATGCCCCCAAATCCTTTATGGGGCTTCAAACTGAGCAGATTAGGTAGGTTGATGGTTGTCATTTACAGACTGGGTCCACCTAACAAGACTGGCTACTAACAGAATATCTCTGTTTTGTCATTTAATAGACATCCCAAACTTAATATAGCTTGCAATCAAATACACACATAATCACTCATGCTTTTTCTGTAGACTTTCCAAAACAGAAAAGCGCAGCTCCATTCTTCCTGGTGCTCAGTTACAAAATGTGATTCATCTTTAACGTTTTTCTTTCTCTCTCCTTTCACATCCAATACACAAGCAAAATGTGTCAGCCCTATCTTTGAGATAGAACCAGAATTTGACAGTTTCTCGATTTTTCCACTGTTACCACTCAGGATTAAGATTTCGTTGTCTGTCATCTTAATTATTATCCCTCTGAACTGTGTACTTAACACAGTGGCTGG
The DNA here is from genome assembly GCF_039906515.1 of Pseudorca crassidens. NCBI lineage: Eukaryota > Metazoa > Chordata > Mammalia > Artiodactyla > Delphinidae > Pseudorca > Pseudorca crassidens. The sequence goes on along the minus strand of NC_090297.1, from coordinate 152,911,462 downwards.
AGAACCCTTTGAGAATCTAAGTCAGAAGAATTATGTGACTTCAGTGTTTTCCCCTTCATCATAGTTGAAGCTGAAGTTCTTAAAATGCTGGAAAGTTGCTACATGATTACCCTCCACATTATATATTTGATCTCATCTCCTCCACCTCTACTCCTTGCCCACTCTTTTCCAAACACCTTATACTCTTTAGTCCTTGATGTTCAACAAGTATAGTAGGAAGGCATTTTCACTTGCTGTTCCCTTTACCTGAATTGCTGTTGTCTTTACTATCTACAGTACTCATCCACTTACTTTTTTAGGTCTTTTCTCAAATATCACCGTCTCCATTTTGAGGCCTTGCTTGCATTCCCTGTAATAACCTGCAGCCCCACTAATACACCCTACCTCCTTAGGAGCCTCCCTTCTGCTGTAGAATCTGTTGAATGAATGAATGGAGTGAGCTATGTCTAATTTCCAAAAAAATAAACATCAACCGTGAACACTTGTTGAGAGACGGATTCAGGGTATAAAGAATAAAAGAAGTGTAAATTCAGGCCTTACCATTCACCATCCATTCCCTCAAGGTTCTGTTATGGTGTATCTTTGAATAAAAAGCACAATTTGATAAGACCAATTAATAGCTTAAATTCATTAGAATCCCAAACCTTTTATAGTAGAAATGTGATAAAAATTGTGTCAGAGATTCTCAACAAAATGTTAGCAAATTGAAGCCAAAAAAAGTATAAACACTATTATATACCATGACCAAATGGGATTTGTGTCAGGTACGTAAGGCTCGTTCAACATTTGAAAATTAATTAATATAATCCAACCAAGACAAATAAAGGAAAAAAGACATATAAATACATGTGGAAGAAGCATTTGACAAAATCCAGCGTGCACTCATGAGAAAAACTCTCAGTGAACTAGGAATAGAGAGGGACTTTATTAAGTTGATAAATACGATCTACAAAAAACCCAATAGCTAACATCATACTTACTGGAGAGAAACTCAATGCTTTCCCACTAGATTAAGCACAAGGCAAGGATGTCCTCCTTTATTATAACTTTTCAATATTGTGCTGCAAGTCCTTGCTAATGCAATAAGGCAAGTAAAGGAAATAAAAGGTGTACAGATTGAGAACGAAGACATAAACCTGTCTTTGTTCACAGGTGACATGATCATCTATGTAGAAAATCTTAAAGAGTTGACCCAAAACTCCTGTAACTAATAAGTGATTATAGCAAGGGTGCAGGATCCAAGGTTAATATACAAAAGGCAATTGCTTTCCTATATACCAATAATGAACAAGTGGAATAGGTTTAAAAATAAACCGACACTATTTACATTAGCATTGCCAAAACTGTAATACTTCTGTATAAATCTAATAAAATATGTACAACCTCTATAGGAGGAAAACTACAAAACCGTGATGAATGAAGTCAAAGAATAACTAAATAAATGGAGAGATATTGCATGTTCATGAATAGGAAGACTCAGTATTATCAAAATGTCAGTTCTTTCCAAGTTAATCTATAGAAATTCAGTGCGATCCCAATCAAAATCCCAGCAAGTTATTTTATGGATATTGGCAAACTGATTCTAAAGTCCATATGAAGAGGCAAGAGACCCAGAATAGCTATCACCTCATTGAAGGACACAGTTGAAGGAATGACACTACCCAGCTTGAAGACTTATTATGAAGGTGCAGTAATCAAGACAGGGTCGTATTGGTGAAACAACAAGTAGATCAATGGAACAGAATAAAGAGCCCCAAAATAGACCCACATAAATACAATCAACTGGTCTTTGGCAAAAGAACAAAGACAATACAATGCAGCAAAGATAGTCTTTTCGTCAAATAGTGCTGAAACAACTGGATGTCCATAGTAAAAAAAAAAAAAAAAAAAAAAAGCAACCGAGACACAGACTTTATATCCTTCATAAAAATTAACTCAAAATGAACCACAGACCTAAATGTAAAACACAAAACTGTAAAACTCCCCGAAGATAACATAGGAGAAAACCTAGATGACCTTGGGTATGGCAATGACTTTTAAAATATAAAACCAAAGGCACACTCCAAAAATGAAAGAATTGATAAGGTAAACTTAATTAAAATAGAAAATTTCTGCTCTGTGAAAATCACTATCAAGAGAATGAAAAGACAAGCCACAGAGTGGGAGAAAGCATTTGTAAAAGACGCATCTTGTTAGGGTAAAGTGGCAACTTGCAAGCTTCTTACATGTGCAACTGGTGTAATTTATTTTGGTATGTAGTGTGAGGTACAGACTTGAGTTTTAAATGGATGTGTAGTTTTCTAGGCATCAATTTTAACATTATAACTTGACTTTATCACAATCAAACTTCCCAGACATACTAAGAACTATTTGTGGATATTCTTTTCTGTTTAATTTGTATATGTGTTCATTCATGTGGTAGTGCTACAATGTTTGAATTGTAGTGGCTTTATAATTAAGTTATATAGCTGCCTGCTAATTAACAGATACTCAACTTCTAATAAAATTTAGGACTTGTACCTGAATGCCTCCAGATTATGTTCTTCATTCAGACTCTTTACTATTCACTCAATATAAATTCAGAGCTGATATACATTAAAACTGAAGTTTTCATCTATATTCCTAGATTCAAAATATGAGAAAGTAATACAATGCAACATTTTTTAAGACCTCTAATGACTCACATTTTCTATCTCTAATTAAAACAGAATACCCTGTGGAATATCTTTGCATCATTTACCCGGTTTCATTAATTCTGGCTGAAGTTAATTTAAATTCACTCTGGTAAAATGAGAGCTCAGTATAAGGTTTTAGCATCTCAGTGAGACTTACAAATAGTCATCTGCTAGGTGGTAAACAGTAAACAGTCTTGTTTATTGCAAATAATCTTAGCCAATAAATGTTATATATGCTCCATTTAAGAATAAAGATGTTAATCTGAGATCACAGACGATCTTTTTGTTAAAGCTAAAAGCAATTCTGCTTTGATTAGTTGCAAATGCAAATATTACCTAACTTCTTTCTCCTTCTTTGATAGTTGTATAGAAATAAAACTAAATATAAGAATATAAGCCAAACCCACTACAAATGAAACTGCACTACAGACCCACTATCTTCAGTGATTTCCAGAATGATTTCTATGCTCAAACCTTCATTCTATCCTCTCTTCCTAAACAGAATTTTGTTTTGTTTTGTTTTTTTGGTTTCGAATAACTTTTATACACAAGAGATTCATATTCTTTATAGAGAAATCATGTAATCAAATAATCCAAAAATAGATTAAAAAAATAAAAAGCAGCCATAATTCCACCTCTCAGATATATTATCACTGTATCTATTTTATAGTATAGCTTTCTTATATATATTTTTAACATCTTTATTGCAGTATAATTGCTTTACAATGTTGTGCTAGTCTCTGCTGTATAATAGTGCATCGGCTATACGTATATATATATCTCCATATCCCCTCCTTTTTGCATCTCCCTCCCACCCTCCCTATCCCACCCCTCTAGGTGGTCACAAAGCACCAAGCTGATCTCCCTGTGCTATGTGACTGCTTCCCACTAGCTATCTATTTTACATTTGGTAGTGTCTATATGTCCATGCCACTCTCTCACTTCGTCCCAGCTTACCCTTCCCCCTCCCCATGTCCCTAAACAGAATTTTAAGAAGATAGCCAAGATAAAATGAGAAACTGATTTAGACTTCAGTCCCAAATTTACAGCTTCAATGATTTAGGAAAATCCCTTGACAGCTATACTGAGCCTCAGTTTTCACATTTGTAAAAGGGTGAGGATTAAAAAAACTGATACTTCTGGAAATGCCTGTCATTCTGATGGATATTTTTTAAATGTTAACTGAAATTTAAATATATAAATTATAAAAAGAAGATGACAAAAAGGCCTATTATCATTTTATTACCCAGATAAACCCTGGTGGCCCACTGATAGGAGAAGGGGCTTCTCTAAGTAGTTTTCTTCATCCTCATTTCTGGACACTCCCTTCTTTAATCTGCTTTTGGAAGCACCGGGTGACATTTTGGCAAGTTTTATTCAATTTCTTTATGTCTTGATTTTAGGAAAGAAGAATAGTAGCTGTGCTGAGCTCTGCCAGGTCAGATAGAATTTTGGAGTATTATCGTTCTCTCTCTTGTAGACAGCCACTGTCATTTGGTAAGCCATAAGCCTTCCTTTGCTTTGACTGTGGTTAGTGTGTTTGCTGGATTTCTAAAATATATTTTTAGTGTTTACTTGTTTAGATTGAAAAGATTGGGCTATAGTTTTAAAAGTTTATCCCTCCATTTTGGAAGGACTTTTAAGTTGTGATATTACATGCAAGAGAGCTAACGGAATTCTGGACTCCATATTTTCGTTTTTACCTTTTTTTTTTCTCAGACTTTGAACCAACAATGGCTAAGAATGAGAGGAACTCAGACCCGAATATTTTTTCCCTTGTCAAGCACAGAGAATATGGGAAAAATGAAATTGGGAAATTGTTTTGCTCGTCTTCCTTTCCTCCTTTTTGGTCAGTTATCTTAGTCGTCCACCTCACTTTGTATTTCTAGCCTGGCTTCAGAAAGACCTGAATTTGATGAACTACACACTGTTGGAGTAGTAGATTGCTAGAGGAACCAAGATCCAGACGACCTTAAATGGTGGCTTCATGGAATTATATTCAAGAAGGATGGTCCAGCCAATTTCCTCACTTCCATTGTGAAAGGAGTTCCCTATTCCTAAGATAATGGACCTATGTCCCACTGGCACAGAAGATGGAGATTTATCCCAGTGCCTTTATATATGTATAGGTATTAAAATTATATATATATATATATATGTTTATATATAGATAATGCCTAATGGAAATATCTCAGATGTTCTATTTTGTGTTTTTTCTTTAATTTTACTTATAAAAATTGTGACCATTTTTTAACTCAAAAGAGGAGAACCTTAAAAATTAATTTAAAACACATTCTCAGTAGTCTAAGGTTCAGAGTGACTTGGCAGAGAAAATTGCTGAATGGTTAGATAACAGTGCTGGTAGGCTTGGCTATTGTAACACTTTACATTTGAGTTTCTCTTCCTTGAAATTACAAGAACTATATGACTCAAGAGAAAGATTGATAATTAGGAATATTCTGCTTGCTTTTAATATAGCCTATTGAAGAACATTTTGATTACTTGGAGGTCATAGGAAGGAACCTTCATGATCTAACTTTTGAACAAGTAGTGTTGCAACACAAAGTTGTGACTTAAAATTAAAAAGGAAATTTGAAATGACCTTTCTTTTGGCATCTCAAGCCAGATATGTCAGTAAAATGAGTCACTTTTTAGTCAAATGGGTGGTCAGCAATATAATTTTTCACTGGGAAGCTGAAAGACACCATTGCCAAACAGAGCATCTGCAGTGTTCACATCTATATTTGAGCATCTTTCATTTTCCCAAGGGGTGAAGACGAGAAGAAGGAAGGCAGAGAAATGCACTTGCATAAAGCTTTTCAAGACGGATAGAACAGAGAGCATTCCCAGAGGCAGGTCAAGTTCAACCCAAGAACAACTCTCTCAGTCCTTTCACAACTAGTTAAAATACAAGACCAGTAGTAACTCAGCTCTCAAATCAGTGCTAAAATCAAGCAGAAGGTTGTTAATATTGATACGGTTAACATACATCAAGTAGGATTACTGAATTTTCTGAATCCAAAAGTTCTCCACAGTGTTGACATTTCCTTACTGAATTCCCAGAATTGTTTGGTTTCAAAGGCTGTTGGGCTCAAGACACATTTGTTTTTAAATAATCCTTCATAAAAAGTTCAGCTTTCAGTCTAATATGATTGAAACCCAGCTTGAGTGTGTTTTATAATGCACTGAAATGGAAAGACTATGGCATTGAATTATTCAAAACACGGTAGGTGAATGAGTGATATGTGGGAAGGAGGTGATCAAACAAATCATTGAGACTTGATATGTCTTGTTATCTCATTTTATTTACCTTTTAGAACTCTTCCAAATATTAGACGAAAGAAATCAATATCAATTTTCACCTGTTACTTCCACATTTCAATTATTAATGAATGTCAAATGTGACCACAGTTTTTTGTACCACCTGCTCTGCAATAATATTTCTGAGCCTTTATTAAAAATGTAAAATTGTCATTGAACTTCCAAACATGATTCTCCAGTGGCTAATTCAATTTGTTTTATTAATAAGCAAGTTCTGATGAGTAATACTAATTTAATATGCCTGCATGTAAGGTTAAACTGTAAATTATTCCTGCCGAAGGTGATGAGATATGACTGTGATGTGGTGGTAGGGCACTCACCTTCCTGAACGAACCCTGCGAGCGCACAGTTTTTGGGAGAAACCAGTACTTCATATAGTAGCAAATCTGATATTATTTTGCATGTCTCCTGTAGCAGTGGAATGCGCACACACACACACACACACACACACACACACATGATCATGGTTGAAAAACATGCGCACCTTAGATGCTTACATTAATTTCTGAATATAGTTCTCCGGAAAGAAAAAGTTTTACTGATGATTTGTATTTTTATAATTTATTATTTTATGCATACTAAAACACTTCATGAAATCACTTACTGTTTTGTTGTCCATGGAATCCTTTCAATTTTGAGATGCTAAATACAAATGGAAATAATGATTATAGTCCTTGGCCATGAAAGACTAAGTTACAGAGAACCCGGTGACTGGATGTCAGACCTGCCACGGAATTATTCTCTGCTCCAGAGACCATTAGAATATCACTGTGTACCCACTTAAGGATAGAATGCTGCTATTGAGAAACTAGCTCTCTTTTATTTCTACTAAAAGGAGAGAACAGTAGGGGACCTTGACTGCATGAGTGTATGAGACTTTCTCTGTTTTGTACAATAAGCCAAAAACAATACATGAAATAGCCTCGGGTCTTTTGTCTTTTGTACCCAGCTCCTTCCTGAATTACTCCTGATCAATTACACTTAAATCGACAAGAGTTGCTTGAACATTTTGACAGTTATGTTCCCCATACCCTGATGCATTTTTAAAGGATTACTGAGATAAAGCTATTTCAAAAAATACTCCCTCCAAATTTTTTCAGGGTGGCATCAGTGAAAAAGTAACTTAGAGGAAAAATACTCCACCTTGAGTTCGTGGCCTGTCACTCTAAGGCCAGGCAAGCATAAACCTTCATAGCAAAACCTAAGTTTGCTCCCAGTTGAGAACTTGGTTTCTATGGTCTTATATAGAAAGTATATGGAGACTTTAATTCCCTATAAGCCCTTTCCAAAGAGTGAATACAGTTCATCATTCGTAAGAGATGATGAAAATTACAATTTTGTTGAATAGGTGGAATATATATTATATATAATATATATATATTTATTTTTAATATATATATACAATATATAAAGTTACTATTCAGAGTCCTAAAACATGGATTTTTCTTACTTACCAAGTATGAACAGTAACTTGATCTCTAAACACAATAAAGCACCTGGTCATAACAGAATCATAAAAAATATTTGATATCAGAATGAATTCACTGTTCAGGTGTAAAGAGGGAATAGCTTCAGTTTTCCTCTTTCTTGCACCCCATTATTGAATCCTGGACAGAGGGGATTTTCTTGATTTTAATCTAAAGGAGAAATGTTCACTTTTGTTAAGATGGAAATTGACAACCTCAGTAGGCAGAGGCACAGTTTTTATTTGGCTGAATTCATGTTTCTAGTGATAATTCAAGGTGTAATAGGGTTTTCTCTGCCACTCCAAAATCTGAAAATGATAAGCATCTCACCAGAGTTTCAGGATGGCCCATTACCTATGCTGTGGAAAAGATATTCAAAATACCATGCTTCATCAATGTCTTCTCAGATTTATTAATCAATGGACAACTACTGAGTTAAGACAGTGTCTCATCCTTGCTTCAAAAAAATAAAAACAAAAAAACCCCACAAACACAAAAAAACTGTTAACGATGAAAACTTATTATGCCAGGCCTTAGTATGGCCTGACTTCGAAATTTAGTTTCAGAGGCTTTTGTGAATATACCAAGGAAAGAGGACCTAGGTGTATCTTATTGCCACAGGCCGCCAATAAATATTTGCTTCACGGAGAAAAAAATAATATATAGTATAGGAGAGAGCCTGACAGATGCTTAACATTATTGAGTGATAGCAATGCCCAAACTCATCTGTGATCAAACACTATGAAAGTATCCTCCTAAGGATAAACTTATTACAAATAAGTGAAAATTCAATTATGGAGATACTTTCTGTTTCAGCTCTGATATGCAAAACGCTTGGAAGTTGTCACTGTATCTTGTCCTTACAAGAAAATGCGGTACAAAATGAAAATCAATGACTTTTCTCAGACGTGATTAATAAAACATGTAACTATGAAAGAATTTTAAAACTGTAATTATGTATGGGTATATATGTGTCTCTGAAAAATCTGGGTCAAAGAAAACTGAGGCTATCAGTATAAACTCATTTAACTTCTATCTCTTCTTACGTTTATTTCCTCCCAAACTTACCAGTATCCACCCAACTCGAAGGATACAAGTGATTTTTATATACTGTGCAAAGTTTTTTTCTTATTCATATGTCCATGTTTCCCCAATTCTCTAAATTATTATCTACATCTTCAGGATCTCCTTTATCGGTTCCTTCATTTCAACATGTAAAATATAAGTCCTTCTCATTCTAAAAAATTCTTTTTTGCGAATTATTTTCTCTTTTCATCCAAACTCCTTGAGAGTAGCCTATTCCCACTGTCTTCACTAGCCTCGACTGGCCCCCATAGGCAGCCCTACACCCTCAATTTATTGCCATTTGGCTTTTTGTCCACCACTTCACTGAACTGCTCTAAGGTCACTGGGGACCTAACTGCCCAAATCCAATGGACACTCACATTCTCTGAAGGATGACACTGTCATCTACTTCCTCCTTCTTGAAACTCTATCACCTCTCTCCTTCCCAGAATTCCTTCTCTGCTTATTACTTAAACGTTGTCAGTACTCACAATTCTCTGAACTCTCATCCATGTTCATGATTTTAATGAGTGCTGATATGTGCTGAAGACACTCAAATTTTTATCTTTCCATGTCTTCACGTGCATGTCCAGTTATCTACCAGTGTGTCTCCTGAATTCTACACGTGCTTTACAATTCAACATGTCCAGAACTAAAGTCTTTTTCCCAATTCAGTTCTTTATCCCCTATTTCCAAACTCAATGATACTACCACCCAACCTCAGTCACACAGATGGGGGTTCAGCCTCTGCCTCCTACTTCTTCCTTACTTCCCAAAATCAAGTCTTGCTTGTAATTTCCTAAATACAATTAGAACTTATTTCCTCTCTTCATCTATACCTTATTTCAGACCCCTTTCTTCTTGCTATTACCTGGTCTAGAAGTTACCAAATTGCTGTTTGGTGGAACCAGTTGTTAGACACTTCTGTTAAAAAAGGACACTAGAGTCAAATAGCTTTGAGGATGGCTGTATACCATATGCCTGCTGTGATGATCCAGAATGAACACTAGCCTACAGCAGCCCCGAGGATCTGTACAGTAAAGAAACCTGATTAACTTTACTTAAGCCAGGTTCTCCCTTCTGCCGGCCTATAAACCTTTCAGTAGGGACAGGTGAGGAGGTGGCAGCGTGAAAGTCCCTCTTGAAAATAAAAACACTGCTCCTCGGAAGAGTGGGGCATAATTGTCTCCAGGCTTCTTCAAATTCCTCATCCATACAGACGTCAGTGGTCTAAAATGCCACCTGAACGTGTCTTTTCCATTCTTAGCTGTTTTCTGAGGAAGCCAGCTCCATGCACATGGGTGGTTAAGACCCGCTCTCCTCCTCCTCGCGGCCTCCTTTAGGGGCACTTGCCACTGCCTGGTGACACTGCACTGATCCTCCAGAGCCTGTGCCTGTGGCTCCGTAACACATCCCTCACACACTCACGGCTCTGGACTTCCGCTATCCTCTCTGCCTTGAGTGTCCTTTCCCTTCACCGGCTGACTCACCAGTTTTTCACAAGTCCTTTAAGACTTAGCTTAGGGACTGCCTCTTTGATGACTTTTCTTTGCCTCACAGCTCCCCCTCGTCTTCCACAAACACTGACCAAACGCCCTGAATATGCCCATCACAGCATGTCACGTGCAGGATGAGACATCTGCTGTGTGTCTTCCCCTCTCACCCCACTGCTAAAGGGCCAACGCTACATTTTGCTCATCATTTCACTCCTCTAACACCCAATCCATGACTAATGAACTAACTAGTACTGTAGGAGCCCTCTTAGTAACAATCAGGCAGGAACTTCTAGAAGAAATCTGACACTCCAGCTGTTCTCTGCTCTCACCTTTCAGTCTGAATGAACTAAAGACTTATCTGTACATGTTTTACAGGGAGACATAATTCAATCCAGAGATGTGTCATCACATACTCTGCCGTTTAAAAATTCTGCTCACGATGGGGGAAGGAGTCAGGTGTGCTTTCTGACAGCCCCGCTGTTTTGCACTTCTAGTGCTCACTGCCTTCTCGCTCGGTGCCTTCCTTACACCCTTCTTCTCTTAACAAGGAAACAGGGTAACAAAGTAATTAAGAGCCTGGGTTCTGCCTATCTGTGAAACAGAAACATAACCAAGGACATAGAGAATAGACTGGTGGTTACCATGGGGGAGGGGGTGGGAGAGGGTTGGATTGGGAGTTTGGGATTAGCAGGTGCAAACTGGTGTATATACAGGATGGATAAACAAAAAGGTCCTACACGGGACTTCCCTGGTGGCACAGTGGTTAAGAATACACCTGCCAATGCAGGGGACACGGGTTCGAGCCCTGGTCCGGGAAGATCCCACATGCCAGAGAGCAACTAAGCCCGATGCCACAACTATTTAAGCCCATGCACCTAGAGCCAGTGCTCTGCAACAAGAAAAGCCACCACAGTGAGAAGCCTGCGCACCGCAACTAGAGAAAGCCTGCGTGCAGCAACAAAGGCCCAACACAGCCAAAAATAAAAAAATAAATAAATACATTTATTTTAAAAAAAGTGGATGTATTTAAAAAAAACCAAAAAGGTCCTACTGTAGAGCACAGGGAACTATATATCCTGTGATAAACCGTAATGGAAAAGAATATGAAGAAGAATGTATATAAATGTGTAACTGAGTCACTTTCCTGTACAGCAGTAATGAACACAACACTGTAATTCAACTATACGTCAATAAAAAATAAAATTTAAAAAAATTGCCATAAAAATAGTCACAGAAGGGGGACTTCCCTGGTGGTCCAGTGGTTAAGACTTCGCCTTCCAATGGAGGGGGTGAGGGTTCGATCCCTGGTGGGGGAGCTAAGATCCCACATGCCTTGTGGCCAAAAAACCACAATATAAAACAGAAGCAATGCTGTAACAAATGCAATAAACACTTTAAAAATGGTCGATATCAGAAAAAATCTTTAAAGAAAAAATTCACATAAATCAGAAACAAATGAAACATAATGAAGTCCATACATTTAAAAAAAAAAAAGAGCATGGGTTCGGGTCACATCGCAGCTTTCCACTTACTTACAGCTGTGTAATTCTGGGCAACTCACATAATGTCTCCTCAGACTCCTCATCTATAGACGAGGATGGTAACAGCTCCCTACCTCAGAGCGTTGCTGTAATCCATAAACACGGTTAAGTGCCTTGGTAAATGTTTGAGGCTCTCTGGTTATTGTGAATTAAAATACCTCAATGGCTTCTGGCCATGTGATTTATAATAGTTTGACATTTAACCAAATGGTAAAACTATTCCATTTATTATTCCCATCTCTTTTTAACCCTTACCCTGCTTTGTTGTTTATATTTTCTCCCAACACAGAGTGCTCGTTTCAGGAGAATAAAGGCTTTATTTTGTTCACTGCTGAAAGCAATAGCACCCAGAAAAGTACTGTACATATGAAGCCCTCAGTAAACACTAGCTGAATGAACGGTGCAAAGTGTCACAAGGAAAAGTACACCAAAACTTTCATTATAATAAAAAAGTATAGATAAATCTTTCTCTAATGGCTTCCAGTCAAGTAACTGAAACCACCATATGCTATAATAAAAACATAAGTAATTTATTAAAATGTGAAGGCAAAAACATAATTTTAAAAGATTTAGACCTATGTTAGGCATGATAGAGTTATGGATGCTTTCTTGAAATTCACAATCAGATCCAGGAGTATCACTTTCAGAATGTTCTAGTAGATTGAGTTTACTTTTAGTTGTCTTTGATGAAAGTCACTATTCTACTCTCTTTCTTAATAGAAATGTTTTTTTGAAGACTCACTTTTAATTGGTTTATTAACCAAAGAATTATTTTGCCCAATTTCTTTGCTTTTCTGCTTTACAGGTGAGTCAGAGCAGGAATGCAGGTCCTTCCGAGGTTGTTTCCTAGCAGAGTATTTTTTGGTATATTCACCTGCTTTGCTCATTTTCTCTGAAGAAGACCTGCTATTTCTAGATAATTCCTCTTCTTTTCTTTGACTTCCAGTTCCAGAAATGACGTCTGCTGAAGGGCGAACATGTTCTAGCAATGAATCTTCAAAAGACTCCTGCCGCTGCTCTGTGACTGGGACCCCAGGTTGTCTTTGGAAGTTTCTAAGGCCTCCTGAGTAGACACTGGGATATGGAAGGAGTCAAGAGGCAAAGGAATACTAGCGTCACCTGTAATTTTCTGAAACTGGACGGAAAAACAAAAGACAAGACAAAAATTCAGTGATGAACAGAGCCAACCATTAAAAAGTAGAGCTCAAAACTTCAATGTTACTCTGTGATCTTATTATTAACACAGTCAATATTCAGAAGATTTCAGAGCCAGTTTTTTTCTAATTATATCTTGCCAAGTGATTCGTAGCTTAACCTAGCTATATCCAAGACTATGTCCGCTACATTTTCAGACTTTGGTGATTGGGGTACTTACTACCCATTTCCTTTCCCTCACTAAAAATAAAACCCTATTCTGTAAGATAATTAATTTCTTTTCTATCCTCCAGGCACATGCAAACAGTATATAGTTTGTGACCAGACTGTGTTCTCAAGCTGTCAGTTCCCAAGACCAGTCTGAGATTGGCTGATGGGGGCTCCAAGCAAGGCTAGAGGAAAAGCTGACAGGTTTCCCCTCCCATTTCCATAACCAGGTGAGTCACTATGATATGTTACCTATTAGCTATGTCTGGATTACTTATTTTAAAAATTATATCAGTATGTGTACCTTCATTGTAAGCTGACTGCATACAAATGGAAACCTAAGTAAAATATGAATAGAATAGACATTTATATAATTTAAAATCTGGAATATTTTCTCTAATAAGGATAGTTTGCTTTAACTCATAAATTTTTGAAAGAACTTCCAGTCTCCTTATTTACAACAATACAGTGTCATGAAATGGGCACACATTTACTAATCTCAGATTTGGAAAGGATTCCAGAGTCTTCTAGCTCCTGAGCATGTGAACTATTAGAGACTGATCATTATTGTTTTCCCCCTGACTTGGTCATTTCCTTTTTGCTAATCACTCTTAGAATCATTAAGTGCTGTTCTGTCCACTTACTTGGATATTTTGCATTTGTCCTGGGGCACCCTGTTTTGATTCTGATTTTTCTTCTTCAAGTCCCTTCTTTTCTTCTTTACGTGGACTACTAACAGTAGAATTCATCTGGGGACGACCTAGTAAATGAAAATCTGACTGATCTATACCAGCCATTGTGGCCAGCTGCCCAAGCCTGGACCAGAGGAGAAAAGGAGAAAAGACAAAGGTTATTATAATCACATAAGAGCAGTTTAGATTTCCCCAGACCTACAATCATGAAATACTTCTAAAATCTTAAAAGCCAACATCCTACTCCAGACTACAAGCCTCTCTCTCCCCCCAAATCTCAGCCCTTTCCAGATTCATCCTCTAAGACACATCCCACTGTCTCACTAGCAGCTTCAACATGTACCATGCATGTCATCCACTGCCAGTCACACCTCTATTCCCACACTTCTTTACCACCTTTCCTCCAGTTTCCAAGAATGTGTTTGTTCCTTCCTTCCCAACACCAACACCAATTCATTCACTGACAAAACACCACTCCATCAACTATCAGTCTCCACTTCCCTCTTCCAGCAAAATTGCTCCCAGTTGAAAACCACGGACCTATATCTCCCCTGCAGATTAATAATAATTTTTATGTCTAAGGCAAAAATAACTTTAATTCAAACTTATCAAACAAGCAAAATAAGTGAAAGATAGGAAAATTCTTATGCATTCCCGAATATTTTCAATGAAAACTGCCTTCAATTTAGTCTTACAAAAAACTACACCTACTAATTACTCTATTTACAGGTTACTCTTTTATAATGAGCTCCCCACTCTACCAAAGCAGGCTTCCCTATTTGCATTTATTAACAAATTTAACTCCTTATTTTAAAAAGTCAACTATATTACCTATAATTACACTAAATATGGCCACGGAAGTGATGAAAATTGCTCCAGTTCCTCAGCAAACTACCATTATAGTCGCAAAGAGAAGAACGCCATGAAGAGAAATGAACTAACCCAGCAACTTTAAGGAGATCCAAGAAAGCATGGAACTTCTGAAAAGAATTCTCAATGCTGCCCAAAACACCTGCATCATCCAGGATCATGCTTGTCAATGAGTGGGCATGAAGGGCTGCAGACAAAGAGAAATTCATATTTCTTAAGTGGGCATTTTCATGTTCCAGCTATAAAAGAAGACTAAAAATGTCTGACATGATTTTTTCTCATTGTCATCAGAAGTAGTCTTGCCTATTTTCAAGGAACAAAACTAAAACACTCAAACTGTATTTAATTTGTAATTAAGCTAACTCTCCACCAGTAAAGACAGAGACCGTATCACATAGTAACCAAAACCCACAGGCACCCAACAAAGTTTCCTATATAACGCTTAGGTGGTATATAAATAAACCAAAGTTATCGTTTTATTAACGATCTTTCACAAAATATCACATTTCTAACTGGTTCAATTCATAATGGAGCCTCATTCCACATTAGAAAATGACCTGCTTTAAGTTTCCCTTAAATTAGAAAGTAAATTATAGAATCTGATCTGAACAAAACATATTACAACTCTGCTGGATGTTAAGAATTAACTTTAGCGAGCAAAATATCTAATGCTTACATTTAAAAGTCCTAAATCATACCCAACCCAATTTATTAAATGTACAATCACCAATATTTTCTTTGGCTTCTTGAAAATATTCCCCCCGTGCACTCTTCCCCTTCCGCTCATCATCTATGCACTTAAAACCCCCTGTAAGCTCAACTCTAGTATTTCTCAGAAAGGCCATTAATGTTCATGATGCCCCTTTTGCCTTACATGAGCAGGTGCTCAACATTTATTGAATGAGTGTCCGCCAATCCAATGGATGCACTTTCAAAAATTCCTCCCTACACTCACCCTGTGATAAATTATATTTGGATAGAACTTTTTAGATTATGCCCTGCTTTCATGCACATTCCCTAATGTAATTCTCATAGTATATATTTTTATCTTTCATTGCATTCTTAGAAGTTTTCCAATATCTTAAATTTATTTAAATGATTCACTTTCCTAATTCATTGCCAGGAGAGTCTCATCGTGTCTTTTATGTTACTGTATATACAGTATATGCACAAAAAGTGCCTTCTTGAATCAAAGAATCATGAACAGGAAATAAGCTAATGTCATATAAAAGCATGCGTGCGCACGCACGCGCACACACACACACACACACACAAAACCAGATTTTCCCATTTTTAAAAACATGCTTTCTGGAATATAGATCATATGATCACTAAATACCAGTAAATGCAAAAGTCCATATGACACAACCAATTTGCAACATATTACAGTTTTAAAGCTTACAAATTATGTGTATATGGCTTAAAAACAAATCAAAATAAAACCAAAACACTCTCTAAAGCAGAATAAGAAATCTGTTTACCTCACTGACTCGTTTATCAGCCTTCAGTCTCATTACTCTTTCCTCCTTTAACTGCTTTAGGCATTCCTCCAGGTTATCCTAAACAAACAGAGTCAATATTATAACTAATTCATAGTATAATATCCCAAAGCCTTTCCAGCTATTGGTCTCATCAGGATTTAGGGGCAGAGCCAGAAGTGAACTCAGATTTTAGTCTGCTACTGGTAATATCATACCATGCTAGTGAAATGAATTATCAAAATCTAACAAATTAGCATAGGTAAGATTTATTTAAATTCCACTCCTTCCGACATAAATTTGTGGCAGCCCACCATAAAAGGCATATGCGTATAACATAGTAAGTCAGAAATAAGAAGTTAAGACCAAGAAAGAAAAATTCTATTTTTATTTGTGGGTCTCTTTATAGCAGGAAGTCCTATTAATGAACATGCTTAACATACCTGAATTACATAATTGCAGATTCAAAAGCATGTTTTTAAAAAGTAATCACTTTTAAAGCAATTTACAGTCAAGCACTGTTCCTGGAGTTCCCTGGGTATTAGATAATCTAATCATCAAAACCCTAAGAGGGGGCTTCCCTGCTGGCACAGTGGTTAAGAATCCGCCTGCCAGTGCAGGGGACACAGGTTCGAGCCCTAGTCCGGGAAGAACCCACATGCCACGGAGCAACTAAGCCCGTGTGCCACGACTACTGAGGCTACGCTCTAGAACCCATGTGCCACAACTACTGAAGCCTGTGTGCCTAGAGCCCGTGCTCCGCAATAAGAGAAGCCACCGCACCGCAACGAAGAGTAACCCCCTGCTCGACGCAACTGGAGAAATCCCGCGAGCAACAACGAAGACCCAACGCAGCCAAAAATAAATAAATAAAATAAAAAACCCTATGAGGAAAAAACGATCACTAACTCCATGTTATTTTACAGATGAGGGAAACAGAGGCAGAGAAGCAGAGTAAGTAGAGCAGCACAGCCAAGGTCACACCACTAAGCAGCAGAGCCACACTGTGGACTCAGGAAGCTGGGTGCCATTCCTGCTCACGGAGGTGGTCGTCTTCCCATTCACCAAGGTCACTGAAATAAAATGAACACTGATAAACTCCCTTAGGAGTTTCAGGAAATAAGACACTTCGGTCTGTGAAGTGGGGACACTGCTTGCATTAGGCAGAATTCTAACAGAGCCCCTAAGACTCCTGCTTACTGAAGTACACAAACCTTCCACTTACCCAATCAAACTCTAAATCTAGCTGTAGTGAAGGGATTTTGCAGACGGAATTAAGTTCAAAATCAGTTGATTTTTTAAGATAGGGAGATTATTCTAGGTGGATATGGCCTGCTCAGGCACCCCATGAAAAGGACCTGAACTCTTCCCGAATTGAAGTACAAAAGGGACAAGAGGGAGACTCTCCATTGCTGGCTCTGAAGAAGTCAAATGCTGCAGCAGGGAAGGCAAGCGAGAGGCCTCTAGGAGCTGAGACTGTCCCCCGACTGACAGCCAGCAAGGAAATGGGGACCTCTGTCCTGCAACTGCAGAATCTGAATTATGCCAACAAGCCGAAGAAGCCTGGAGGCATTCTTTCCCAGAGCCTCTGGATGCTAACACAGCCAGACTGACATCTTGATTTCAGCTCTGTGACCCACACAAACTATGGTGAACATCCAACGTTTGGGGCTCAATGTCTTACACTTAAATTTCACGTGCTTTAACACTCTCAGGAGGGAACTCACATGTTCCCGTGTGTATCTGAGCAGGAAACCCAGTCACGCTGTGCCTGGATTTCTGACCTACAGAACTGTTAGCTAGTTAAACAGGTATTGTTTTCAGTCAGTAAGAGTGTAGTAAAAGAATTAATATTCTACTCAACTTCCAGGTTTGTGAACAAAATAAACGATTTTCATTGTTTTAGGCCACTGTTTCAGGGTGGTTTCCTATGCAGCGATAAACAATCAGAATACCTACACTTATGAAAACAGTAAGGTATATTTATACATTTTAGCTGCTTTGAACAATCACTTAAAGAATGAGGAACTCTATTATATGCCATCATTGGGAGAGGAGCTGGTATCACTTTCTGGAGAGTAGCTCTTGGTACCTAACAACAATCCTACATCAGGAGTTTACCCTAAGGAAATCAAAGATGTGGGCAAAGATTTATCTACCAACATGATGTCATAAGATTGTATATAACCAAGCCCTAGAAGAAAGCTAAGAGCCTCCAAATTGGGACTGGCTTAAAGAAAAACAGCTCACCGTCTGAAGGAATGTGCTATGAAGCCACTAAGAAAAGAATGACAAGAGGTCTCAACCAGAGTTAATGAATGGGCTTCAGGAGTTCTACATTCATAATATATCTGTGCGTTTTTCCTGGGAGATGATGCATAAGCTTAATCAAATTCTCTGATGTAGAAGAGTATTTAGTGACAAGACAAAATATTTTTGATACTTCTTTAAGACAAAAGAGCAGATTAGGTGTGTGTACATGCAGAGGTGGCTTTTATTTCCTTCAATGAGTTGTTCATTTTTTCAAAAATTTGCTCAATGAACATATATTTTTATATTCAGATCATGTTTAAAAAACTGACAGTCTAAGAACTTCAAATTCTTTAATGTTTCATTACTAAAGCCAGCCAAGTTTTCAATGGGGAAAAAGGGGAAAAAATGGAAAAATTCCTCTACTTTCAATATAATGGTTTAATAAATCTTCTAAAACCAATTTCAAAGAAATTCTAAACAAATAAGCAAACAAACCAACCCTCACCACAGTCAGAGGAAAGTAGAGTAAAACTTCCTGACAGGTTCAAAATAGCACATCACAGTGCAATTACTTGGAATAGTTTCTCCCTCTAGTGGAGAGAATTAGAATAGTGTTAAATTTTTGTGAAAAAGTGTGTCCTCCTACTACAAAGTATTAATAATTCATATCCCTTACATGGAAATATGGAACCAAAAAAATTAGAAAGTAAAATTACTTGATATTCTATTACTTAAGTAAGACTAATGATAAGGCTTTGGAATAATTTCCCTTCCTGTCATCTGCTCTCCCTTCCTCCCTTCTGTACACTGGTTAGGGTGATTTTTCTGGGACAAAGCTCCCATCGTATTGGATATCAAAGTTTATGTTCACCTTTCCTCCATTTAACATTGAAATCAATAATTTCTCATATAATCAGGGGATTCATAACCTTGATTTTTTTTTTTGTGGGCAACAAAATATTCCACTGAGTGGGTTTACTGGTTAACCATTTTACACATTTAAATTCTTTCCAACTTTTCAATATTATAAGACAAAATAACCGTTTTTATGCATGAAGGCTTTTTTCTGTATTGAGAATAACATTCTTGCAATAAATCCATAAAAATGAGTTTGAGGTCAAAGCAAATGAACATTTTTAAGGCTCTGAGGTAGCTGTCTCCAAACTTCTTTCCAAAAGATTTGAGATTTTATACTGCCATCAGCGATGTATCACTTGGTATATAACCTCTACTGTAACTGTTGGCTTCCTTCCTCACTTAGAGTGCAAGTTATTTGAAGATAGGGGGTGTATTTTATTAAGTGTTTATCCCCAGCACCTGTGCCAGCACAATAGATGGTCAATAAATAATTGCTTAATAAGGAAAATCCCTGCCAATACAAGATGTAGGTGTGTGAAAGACAGACTGTGTGTTTTTCTCTAACTGGATAGATGAAAACTTGTCATCTTCTTTAATGTGCAATTTTTGGCTTATAATTAGTAATTAAATTTCTCTTTTAGATTGTATTGTAAAAATTCAGACTCTGAGGCAAATGGGCCTGGCACTACCCATTAGCTATATAACCTTGGACAAGTTCTATAACTCTAGGCCTCAACTTCCTCATCTATAAAATGGAGATAAGCTCCCACATCACAGAGCTCTTGTGAGGATTACATGAGTTAAAACACATACAAAATTAGAAGAGTGCTTGGTACACAGCATATGTCCAATTAAGGCTGAATGAATAACATGTGGACGCAAACAGTAGTGAAGGGCTTAAAATGAAATGGTCTCATCCCACTCCCACATCCAGCTGTCAAGAAGCGACCGATTCTTTACTCAGGTTTTTAATTGTAAAATACGATATGTGTACTGAGAAGTGCAGAGGACAAAACTCTCAATGTGACAAATAAAAAGAGAATACTTACATAACCACTACTGGAATCTGAAAGTATTGATACTTGTCAGCATCTCAAACCCGCCCCCCATATCCTTTTCTCATCACAATCTCCTTCCCTCTTCCCAGTTAAACACCATCCTCACTTCTTGACAATCATTTCCTTTAACCTGCATGCATCCCTAACAAAAGAGTTTAGTTTTGTCAACATCTAACTTTATGTAGAGGATCATAGTATATGAAGTCTTTTCTTATTTCTTTCACTCAACATTGGTTTAAAAAATTCATCCACATTGCAGCCTGTAGCTCTAGTTCATTCAATTTTATTGCTTGATAGTTTTCCCACTGTATGAATATGTATAATTTATTAAATTTTTGACTCTTAATGGACAGTTTGTTTTCAGTTTGTGCTAATGCAAATCATGGACAGGAATCCTGCTGTACCGGTTATTCTGGTGCATTTACACAGGGCAGGGGTGAGGGCTGCTGGCTCACAGGCTATTTATATACCTTCAGTTGATGGAGAGTGCTAAATGCTTTCCAAAGTGGTTGTGTCGATTTATACTCCAGTATGAACAGAGTAGAAGATTCCCATAGTACTCCAGGTCTACAATACCTGATAGTACCACACTTTATTTATGTATTTGTCAAACTGATTAGCATCTGGTTTCATTGGTTTTGACTCACTTTTCTCTTATTACTTAATGAAGTCGTACACTTTTCTGTGTTTACTGGCTGTTTGGATTTCCTTTTGTATGAGGTTTACGTCAACTATTGTTATTTTTTTATTATTTTTTTATTTTTGGCTGTGTTGGGTCTTTGTTGCTGCGTGCAGGCTTTCTCTAGTTTCAGTGAGCAGGGGCTACTCTTCATTGCAGTGGCTTCTCTTGTCGTGGAGCACAGGATCTAGGAGCGTGGGCTTCAGTAGTTGTGGCACGTGGGCTCAGTAGTTGTGTTGCAGGCTCTAGAGCACAGGCTCCGTAGTTGTGCAGCACGGGCTTCGTTGCTCCGCGGCATGTGGGATCTTCCTGGACCAGGGCTCGAACCTGTGTCCCCTGACTTGGCAGGCAGATTGTTAACCACTGCGCCACCAGGGAGGTCCAACTATTGTTATTTTGAATTCTTCCCCATTTACAAGTAATACTCTTACATGACTATTTTCTGACTAAATTTGAGACATTATCTGTTCACTTTCTATTTTACTAAGTAAGGGTTTATTTCCTTTACACTCTTCCTATGTCCACACTGCTCAGTAAAGTTATGTCATCATGAGTTATTCCACTGCTCATGATCTCTTTGACTTGTAGTGATATACTTAAAAACCTACATTGTTGATCAACTATAACCTCTCTCAACATCACGCTTTCTAAAATGAGGACATTCATACCATCTTCCCTTTTTTCTACCTCCTGTCTACCTTTCAAACCTAGCTTTTACGTTGTCAAAGTTGAAATTTATATTCTGTTCTATGTGCAGTTAAGTCTTCTGTTATTTGAGAGTCAGTAGGGAGTAAGGTTTAATAGAACAGGCGGAGAGCCTAAACTCAAAGCCTCGATCCAACCCTAAATTAGGTACAGCCTCGGCAAGTTCCTTCCCTGTCTTAGCTTCCTTTTCTCAGAAGTGGGAAAGGGGCTTCCCTGGTGGCCCAGTGGTTGAGAGTCCGCCTGCTGATGCAGGGGACACGGGTTCGTGCCCCGGTCCAGGAAGATCCTACTTGCCGCGGAGCGGCTGGGCCCGTGAGCCATGGCCGCTGAGCCTGTGCGTTCGGAGCCTGTTCTCCGCAAAGGGAGAGGCCACAACAGTGAGAGGCCCGCATACCAAAAAAAAAAAGTGGTAATGATATTAGCACCAACCTCATAAGGCTATTCAGAGGATTAAATGAGTTAATATATGCTAAAACACTTAAAGCCTAACATATACATACTAAGTATATACTAGTACACAATACATTTCAGTACATACCAAGTTAATACAAATACATACTAAATATAGTTTAGGTTAGTTATTTGTTATTACATGCAAGTTGACAATAAAAGCTGCAAACCAAGACAGTATTGCCATTATTACAATTAAATTAATATTGCCCACTGCAGATGTACTGTCTCTGTGTATAGACTACACCTCGTTCCATACTGTGTCAGTGTCACTGCCCTTGTGCCGGGTGACCACATACCCCAAACCGCCTTGGGCTGTTCCAGTTTATACCTGTTGTCCTGATGTTACAGCATTAGAGCGCCTCCTTACACTACTGAAGTGTTCTGGTGTGGACAACAAATTACATAGGCGGTCATTAGCCCCATGTGTCGCTGAAAAGGGGGACATCTATAGTGTCAAGTTTAAGTGGATTCTTCTCTTCCTCACCAATAGTAGGTTAAAAATCAACCATAGCTTAGTTTGCTTCATGTTTATGTCCGTATAGCCTTTTATCCTCTGGAGTTCAAGTTCCTTCTCCTCTTCCTCTCCCTCCTCCCTTCCAACAGTGCCGAATACCTAGTAAGTACAATATGCCTCAAGGTGTTTCTAAGCTCTCAATCACACAATCAACAGAAGCCTCTCCAATCTAGACTAGCTACTCTCTGCACTGAATCCCCTATTACCTTCCTTCTTGGTTTACTGCCTCATTTTGCTGGATTATTTCTATAAATAGCTTAAGGTGTAGCACAGGACGTCAATTTTTCAAATTTCTTTGTGTACTAAATATCTTCTTCAGCCTCCACTTATGACTGATAGTTTGGCTGGATACAAACCCCTAGGGTGAAAATTATGTGCCTGAAAAACTTTGGAGGTTTCTTTCTAATGCCTTCCAGGATCCATGGTGCTGATGACAAGTATGATAAAGTCAGATTTTAACTTTTTGTTTTAGGTGACCAGTACTTTTTTCTCTGGAATGGATGTATCCTGTCAGTATTTTATTCTATGTTAATTTATTTTTTCAGTATTTTAAAGTTTCATAATGAAGGGTGCCTAGGTGCGAGTCTATTCTTGTTCATCTTGCTCAAAACGGGAGTAACTATTTTCAATCAGAGGCCTGATGTCTACTTTCAGCTGTGGGGAATTTTCTTGCCCCTGACAGCTTCCCTCCATTTTTTTTCTGGGTCTGGAGTTTCTAATAGTAACATGTTGCATCTCCCAGATGCAGCCTCTCTAACATATTGCTATCACGTTTTCCATTGTGTCTTTCTTTTTTATATAATGAGAAATTTTTAAAATTCCTCCTGAATTTATTTCAGCAACCATATTTTCATTTCCAAGAGACCTCTCTTGCTTTCTGACCATTCTCTTTTTAATTAACACCCTAGTCTTATTTTATAGTTGCTAGCTCTTTTTAAACCTCTCTCAGGATACTAATTAGGGTTTTTTCTTAAATTATTTTGTTCCCTAAATTGTCCCTGGTCCTACCAGGATATGTTTTCACTCTTTTTCCCCCTCTCATGTTGTAAGCTTTACTCAACTATCAGGCAAATGACAGTTATTTTCTATTTAAGAATGAGCGCAGAAAGCTCCCTGAAGTCAACGACTGATTGGTTTCTTATGCAGGAAAAAGCGGGGAGTAACTGTAATAGGATCCCCCCCAAACACAATTTTCTAGGATGTAAAAACTCACACTAGCTGCCCTAGTTCTCCCCAGTTTCATTGTTTTCAAAATGAAAGCATCTCATTTCAGGAGCGTGAGGGCGGGGCTGGGAGTCCGTTCCTCCAAACACAACCCTTCAATGAGCTCCCCTATTTCAGTCACACTTTTAACTAACTCCACCCTCTCTCCTACATGCGCATCTGAGCATGGGGCTACTTCTGCAGGTGGGGTCAGAATCCTCCTCAGTTGCAGGTGGTCCCTGTGCATATTCTAGATGATGCTTTTCCTCTGTTCTACTGCTTCGGTTTCACACTCTTCCACTTGTCTTCTGTCTTTCAAAACTATGTTGAAATCTCTTGATTGTTGTGGGCTTATATAATTAAACACTTTGATACCATCCTTGTAGTGTCTTGTCAAAACGGAGAAGAGCTGAAAGGGTTCTCAGTGCATTCTGAATCTGCTATTCTGTGGTCCCAGTGTGTAAACTTCTTGGTCTTCCCCAGTGTCTATCATTGCTATTAGAAATACAATCTCCTGGTCTACTCGTGAAGGAAATGAATACAACACATCTAAAATGACAAGGAATGCGGGTTAGATGCTCTAGGGTCTTGTCGTACTCTGCCATTTACTAATAAACCACTTACGTGCTACAAATTGTAGGTGCTCATTTATAAAATGAAAGGGGGTAACTCTACATGAAATATAGATTTCTCCTACTCTAACATTTCATAATTTTCTAAGTTTTTTTCTTAAAATTTCTCTATATTAATTTTAATTAAAAAAATTAAAATCTGACTTTCTCTTTTGAAAATCAAAGAGTTAATTCCCATAGTCCTATAATAATGGGATAATTAGTTCTGAAACCGGTCAAGTTTCATGTTTCATATGAAAAGAAAATCATATTAAATAATTTTTAAAAATTAAACATGGACTTTGTAGCACAAAGACAAGGTCCCCCCCAAATGGTGTTCCTTTATTTACTAGAAATGTTCAGCTCTGTATTAAAGTTGAAATAAAATAAATGTATTATTTTTTAGGTGCAAAAATTTCTTATGAAAATCAATTTTTCTTTCTGTCCATAGAAACAAAAGTATGCAATGACATTAGAGGTCAGGTTTATTTGGTAATAGAATGTAGCTTCTTGATATTTTTTATTTGAGGAAAGGAGAATATCAACATCAAAACTTTTTTCAACTTTACTTTTATTTAAAATGAGGCCCTATTTTCCTCTTATAAAAAGACAGTTCAACTAGAATTGTCAATTTTCTCATCTGTAAAACAAGAGCACTGAATCAGCTGACTACATTCATTCAGAACTCAATTTCCTTATCTTATGATCACTAAGGTTCTCCCTAAATCTAATATACTAAGGTTCTAAAGAAAGGAAAATATATTACTAACGACATGTTTTGATTTTTATTTCTTAGAGTTCAAATGTCCCCCATTCACCTTGGTCTAAGCTTAACCAGTCAAGGAGATACAACGCAGATGGGAGGAGAAAACAGAACCCTCACACAAGCTGTGCCGTGTTGCAATCAGCCTTCCGTTTGAAAAATAATCTTCTCTATAGCTTTAAAGTGATACCTTTGTACTGGCAATGCTTCTTGTTTCAAACTGATTTTCTCTGGCTCTTCCCAAACACTTTCTGAGGAATCATCAGCCTCTTCGATTTCTGAGGAGGAAGGACCCTCTACTGTCACAGTCACAGGAAATTCTGATGGACCCGAGTGTCACAAGAAGGAGATAGGAAACCACAGAGTTGTTAAAGTGCAAAGAAAGAAGACAAGATTGTATAAAAGACAACATAAGCCAGATACCAAATATGCAAATATTAGAGGACATTTAACAAAAGTGATCTGAGGTATCATTATTTATAAATGTCTCTCACTGCTCCTTAGTCTAAAACAGGCAATGACTAAGTAACTTATTTTTGCTATGTTACTGTACAGACCTCTGTTGTACACAGTTAGGATTAGTAATGGGAATTGCCCATATTATTTTATTAAGTTTCTTTCACAGAAGCCAAGGGAAGATCCAAGGTAACCATTTTTTCTCAGATCAACTTTAGACTGCAAATGAAAAATTTATTTTTCACTATCAGACAAAAACAGTCTGGAAGAAAATGTAGTTTTTCAGAGGAAAATACATCAGTAAAGGGACTGATATAGAATCAGAAGAATAATCAGAAAGTCAACATATCTAAGCTGTGTATAATAGATGTTAGAATTTAAAAAGGTAAATCACATACACATACATAACTAAAACTGACCCATCAAAAATTTCATCTTCTCATCACCCTTAAGCCAAAACTAGGGTAACAGTAATACAATTCTCCTGTCAAGCTTCACTGCCACTGCAATGTTGTTCAGTTGGACATTTCCGAACATTTAAAACCTGACCTGGCCACAACCCCACAAAATTCTACAGATCATAAAGAAGTGTGCTGGGATTATGTAACTATGCAGAAGACAAGTAACTAGGACATCATTTTGACAACAAGCAGCAAGCCTGCAGCATAGGAAAATCCCAACAGGAGAGCGAGGCGCACACCTCTCTCTCTGGGCATGCAAGGGCAGGACTGACACCCAAGATGCTCTTCTCTCAACCTCAGCAGTGGTGCCTTTCACAGAGCAACTATGCAGTCTCCCAGGACCACTGGGAAGGAGAATCTGATACTGACAGTATTAGCTTGCCGTGAGGCCATGAGTGAGGGAATGTGTGTGGCCTTGGTGAGAGAGCAGAGGTTTGGTAGATGTTGCTTTATATTGGCTTTTAGATCAGGAATTTGTACATATAGCCCGCAAACAACGTTTCTTGAAAACATATGAACATTCTTGAGTATGACAGCTCCACGTGAGGGGTCAGAAATGGCAGTCAAGTTCATTTCACTGGGTAACAGCTGATGTGCGGACTGGAGAACAGGCTTCCTTGTTTACAGACATAACCACAAGGCTGCCAGTTGTGTGCCAAACCCACACAACTACACAGTTGCATTGGGAGAGCGACCAGACAAGTTCTACACAGATTTATTTCAGAGAGGGAAATGCTTCCTGTAAGCCTCTGTCAGTTTAAAAAGCAAGAAGAATGACCATCCACCTCTCCCAATTCAAGCCCTACATATCATAAATATGATAGCTACACACCAGCAACTGATTACATACATCACGAGCTTTGATGAATGGCAAGCCCCTAAAAAGATATCAACAAAACGAAGTTAGATCTTGATGTAAATACATCACCAGTTAAACCCAGTTAATACAACTATTTAGTATTATGTACAGTAACCACACAGAATTGTGTATAAAAATAAATAAGCTCAAAACAAGGACCTGGAGGGCTCTGCTACGGAGAAAACTGAACAGAATTCAGCCGACTGGCTTGGTAATAACTCTCTGAACTGCTGAGAGGCCCCTTCAGTTCCTATGTTCAAGATGGTTGAGATTTCAGTCTCACTTCTGTAAATGGTGATATTAATCATTCTCTAATTTACCACTCTGTGTGACGAGGATGGACCTGAGATAGTGTCTCAGGAAGAAGATAGAAAACCACAGAGTTGTTAAACTCAAGTGCAAAGACTGGGGATTCAACACTATACTTTATGCAACAGCAATTCACATTACCATTTGGTCAGATTCTTTCAACAAAACAGAAGCTGCACTCACATGTATTAAAAGACAAAAATTAACTGCCATCTGTATCAATATGTTAACGTGCTTCAATCACATGTTTTCATGAAAGTTGAAACATAAAATCACCTTTAAGATCTTGGCCATGTAATCTTCTCCCTGCCATGTCAAATTATACCCCGTGAAGTTTACTGTCTTAAGAGTGATAGAGTTCTTTATTATACCTTGACAAGTAACTAAAAGGAAAAATAAAAAACCACACACACAGTAAGATGAAGAGCCTATACATTTGTCAATCTTGACTTATTTGCTTTTCTTGAGTCAATTGGAGGTTTACAGCCACATTCTTAAAATCATTAACTACAATCTTCCCAAACAGGTAATTGATGAACTGATGCATTCTAAAACTTGTCAGTAACAAAGTTATTCCAGTTTACAGCAAGAGTTCTATTCTATTTAGGTACTAAAACTGAATACACTGAATACTGCAAACTTTCTTCCCAACCACTCAGCAAAGTACTACATACTTTTGAGACAAAGGAAAAAAAAGAAAAACCTAAAGAGCATAAGACTCCTCTGATTTTCATTTCCAATGATACATGCCAATCTTGATGAGCAATCAGCTCATCAAAATACTGGGTCAACTATAAACCCAGTATTTTATTAGCTGCTATGCAGTATACTAGAGCAATAGAAGAGAGAGGACCTCAAAACCCCTGTTCCCTCAAATTGAAAGGCAGGCTTCCTGACCCCTCCAGACCACTACTGGACACAGGGAAGGGACACTAATGTTTCAGGACCCTAATCAAGAGTCACCTGCTTTGTGATTACTTCCATGACACACCCTCACCAACACCACTGAATTTGCTGCTCCTATGGGATGTTACATATATTTCCTATTTTAGCACATACCACAGTGCACTATAATTATGATTGCAGATACATGTTCTAACAATTTAAAGAGAATGATGACTTTTTTGCTCTTACATCTTGCTATTTCCCTTCCCATAATATTTCTTGAAGAGAAACCATAAAAATATAAACAAACAGAAAAAACAAAAAATATACGAAACATGTGGTTTGTGGCTTAACACAAACTTAAGTAAGATTAATTCTGACAGTATCCAGCATGACAAACTTCCATGGTACAAATGAGAATGGACCAAGGTTTGAGCAGGTACAGGAGACAATCCAGGTATGAACAACACCAAGAAAAGGTAGACAGACATGGTGTGTAGGAAATCACGAGACCAGTCTAATGCGAAGAGACTTAAACAAGGCTGAAACTCACTTTCTAAACCTCCATCTCCAACTGGACAATTCACAAGACACAGGTGCACCAAAGAAGCCAATTATTCAATCCCTTTAATGGGGAGGAACAGTTTAAACTTTTATTGGTTTAGTTTGCCCCAAAAGCAACTACCAAATGTTGGCAGGACACAATGAAGGCTTACCTTTGTTAACATAGTTAAGTCTCTCTCTCTCACAACTAGCCCACTTAGCTCCAGGCTCCTTAGCGCACCCGACGCACTTACACAGCATTTAAGAGCTTTACACAGCTGGAGGTCACATCTTTATTTCTTATTGCAGGAACACGATTTCTGTAAACTTTATTTCTGTCACAACCTAAAGCAAAATTATTGTAAAATGAGTGACTTAAACCATACATTTTATCATCATTAAAAAGCATCTAAATAAAAAAAAAGCATCTGCTCTGTGCTAAGGATTAGAAACGACTCCTGCCCTTAAAGCCTTCATTAAGGAGGAAGATGTATAGACTTAAAATTTCAATCACATGAGATAAATAAACGTAAGCTTTAGGCACAGAGGTTCCTATGGAGGCAAAATGTTATATCTAAGTGACAGCTTCATGATAACCCTGAAGTACAATCTAGAAAGATGAGGCTATGCAGAGCTGGAGTAGGAGGTGCATTAACTGCAGAGGGAACATCTGTGAAAAGATACTCAAGCCTGACACCTGCTGGGCACAGTAAATACTGCAGGTGGGGATGACTAAAGGCTAGGGGTCCAAGTGTGAGAAGAGACAGAAAGGAAAATAGAGATGTTGGCCGAAGCAAGCCTGGGAGAGAGCATGGCTTGTATCCCACAGGTGATGAGGCCTGGGGTTACCACTGGCTGAGTAAGGGTGCCTCCGCTGATTAGAAAAAGGAGCCACGCTGCTGAAGGACCAATTAGATAAAGGGAGTGACCACAGAAAGCTCTGCTTCCTCAGGGCCAAAGAGCCCCATGAGGCCTGGCCGAACGTAGTTCAGACTACACGCCTCTGGGCAGAGCACACGCTGGGCGGCTAGTATGCACTAACTCTGTGTGGGCAAGCCATTAGCAGCATTATTTTAGGCATATCTTTTTATGGTAGAAGATCACTTAACCTGAGTAGGCAGATGAACTTAGAGGAACTGAACCCAGGGGCCGCGAAACCACCCAGGAGTTTCTGCCACAGTCTGGGAAAAATGTAATATGGATGAAGAAGCAAATTTAGGAGGAGGCCAAAATCTACAAGCTAGACCCACTGGATGCAAGACATAAAGAAAGTTCAGTGAAGGACCTCTGAAGAGAATGGGCTCTACAATACATTTTTCTTACATTCAATGTAAAATATTAGGCAAAATTAAGTACCGTGGCCTTTCAGGTCCCTTCCAACTATAATTTCTTTTGATTTCTAACTTATTACTCTGGTTAAGTAAAGTTCCTTCAGAGGTACGGAACAGTTCTTATACCTGAATGGGATGCAAAGAATAATCTGACTTCTCTTCACCAGGGGATGAGTTGAACTATCCTTGCAGAAGAGATAACAGATGGTGTGAACCCCAGATCCTAGAAAAGGGCCAGGCACACGATAAGTGTTCAGCTTTTCAAAAACAAATGAACAATCACTTCCTCTCCTAGATCTTTACACCCTTCCCCTGCTGGCTACTTTCTCGCAGCTTATAAACATCCTCAAATATACCCACTTAAAAAACCCTCAGACCTATGATTCTTTGGATATTCTTGTGGATAACCTAAGTCTCTACCATGCCTTCAAACACCAGTCCTCCCAAAAAGCCCAGATCTGTACCTTGGGCCCAGACCTGTCTACCAGGCCCCTCTAAAGCACTGAAGATAAAGTAAGATCCTCTCGCCACCCCCAATTCCTTTCTACTGTGCTCTGTATCTCACAAAAAGATGCAGCTGTAAACTGTCACCCACGCTTGCTGCCCTCCCTTTTCTAACTGGTCACCAGGCCTCACCCATTCTCTCTCAGATCTGCAAAACCCGGTCCCACCTTTTATAACTTAAGTGGGACCCTTAGATTCCAATTCACCCTGCACCCAATCAACTGCCTTCCACATGGAGGTCCAAGTGAGCCTCTAAACCAGAATTCCATTTCACTGTTCTTTGGTGTTTCCCGCAGCCTTCAGGATAAACATCCAAACTTCTGACAGGACAAACAAGGTGCCTTTCTGTTGGGCCCCACTAAGTTTTCAGTATCAACTCTCATTTCTTTCCCAAACCCTGAGTTCCAGTCCTGCACATTAGTTTTGCCATATTTTCTTACATTTCCCAAACTTCAACACACACTGCTTTCTCCTGCCACCCCAGGAGCTTCTACATATCCTTAGAAAGGATGGCACTTCCCCTAGAATCCTACCCTGAACTTTCCCTTCCAAGTTTCTGTGCTCTGCAAAGGGGAAAGATGGCGGGGAGGGATACATTACGAGTTTGGCATTAACATATACACACGACTATATATAAAATAATCAACAAGGACCTACTGCATAGCACAGGGACCTCTACTCCATATCCTGTAACAAACTGTATGGGAAAAGAATTTGAAAAGGAATGGATATATATATATAACTGAATCACTTTACTGTACACCTGAAACTAACACAATATTGTAAATCAACTATCCTCCAATATAGATTAAAAATTAAAGAAAAAAAGAGAGTCTGTGCTCTGTAGCACCAGAACTCACTTCTTCCAGAGCACTGACTACTGTGCTTGTGTTTACCTGTCGCCCAGTAGAAGGGGAGCTTACCTAGGGCAGAAGCATCGTCTCCAGCAGCCCTTCGTTCTGACCACTCATTCAAGTGCCAGGCTACTTTACACACATAACCTGCTTAATTAATTCTAAGAACCCACAGAAAGAGTGGTTATTAATGTCATTTTACAAGTGTGGGGAATGTAGTGCAAAAGAAACCTGCCCAGGCCACAGAGAGCATAAGTCCTGGAATTCAAACCCTAAGCTGCCTTCACACCGGTGCTCTTTCCACTATATATGATACAACTACTGAAAAAAAATTTTTTTTTTCTTGAGCCCTGTTTGAATGGAAAGGAAGTGAAGCTGGGATATATCCATTTCCTAATCGCTTTGGTGTGTACCAGGCAAAGTCATTCAACAGACCAGGTAACATCTGTGCAACAATTAACGATGCTCCAAACTGTGCTAAGTGTTCTACTTTGTAGAGTCTAGAAGCATTAACACAGTGCATCCTTGTAATCGCCACAGACGGTCCTGTTAAGCCCATGCTACAGATGAGAACACTGAGACCTTGAAGCCTTAAGGCACTCGGCCGGGGTCACCGATCTGGCAGGAGTCCTAGGCCGCACGCCCCGTCTAGTGCACGCACACCCGGGCACTGGGCACCGGTTCTAGTGCCCACCCTCCACCTTGCAGCATTTAAAACCCCGCTTCTCAGCGCCCACACGAGGCCCCCTGGAAGCGGGAAGTACAAACCTGTCTCGACAAGCCGTGGCTGGAAGAAGCTCTGGATACAGATCAGGGGCAGCGGGTGCTCAGGAGCGGCGCCCAGTGCGCCCCCCGGAGGCGGTCGGCCTGAAGTCCAGCAGGCCCTCCCGCAGGGAAGCGCGCACGGAGGACAGAGGCACCGAGCCCTGCAGCGCGCACAGGTCCTCAGAGCGCAAGAAGGAGTCGGCCGCGCTGTCCCGGCGCAGCTTCACCGAGTGATCATGGCCCGGACGCGGCCTCGGGGACGCTGGCTGCGGACACGATGCCCACACCCGCCTGGGGGCCCTGGCTCGCCTTCCGGACCCTCGGGCGCCCACCGCCCGGCGGCTGCGGCCCTGTAGCGTGCGCAGGACCCGTGTCGCAGCCAGAAGACATAGGCCCACGGGCTCCAGCTAGGCCGGTCGCTCCATGCCGCGCTCCGGAGCCCCCGCACGGCCTGGTGTTGGCGCGTGCATCAAGACCCTCCGCATAGCGGGGCTGCGGTTTAGGCCTCCGGGCGGGCCCGTGGGGGCGGGGCTACAGGACGTCTGCCCGCACGACGTACGTCTGCCCGCACGGCGTACGTCTGCCCGCAATTCCGCCTCCTATGGGGACGCGGCCTGAGGAGCAGGGGCGGGAGCTTCGAGACCAGGGCAGCGTGAAAGGTAGGAGGTGTGGAGAATTTGGGATTAACAAAAACCGTTTGCTGACTCATCCAAACAAAAGTGAGACATGGTTGTATCAACTCATTTTAAAAGTAAACTCCCGGTAAGTGTCTGTGCTCGCCCCGCCCAGGCGAGAGCGTGCACTCTCTGAGGGACACATGAAAGGCTGAGTGAACGTCTGCCTGTGGTCCGTTACCTGGTGCACGGATGTGTGAATTTCTGCGGAGAGCTCTTAATTTCTGTAGTTTCTGCTGACTTGACACGGTGGTTGGCAAATGGTGACGTGTTCCATGCATTCAGAACATGATCGTGGTTACTAATAATCACTGTTTTGTACTGACAACTCCACAGAGAATTTACTACTGAATATCCACTTTACGGAAGAGAAACTGAGGCGTAGGAAGTGAAGTGACTGAGTAAGAGGAAGGACTCAGACAATTGGTGTTAGTAAATTAACCCTGCAAGGAGGCCGTTAGCCTGCGGTGGCTCTAGTGATGTGGCCGCCTACGTAAACCAACCAAAATCTAAGTCTGTCAACGCCCCAGGGTGACGAACACCGCTGAGGACACCCAGTCACAAACCACCAACTAGGCGTTAAAGCCATAGCAAATCACTCGTTTCCTTGCTTTGCTTCTGTCCTTTTAAAATAAACATCTCTGCAGCTCCTGTGGCTGGAGTGCTCCTCACCTCTTCCGCTTTGTGGTGCCTGAGTTGAATCTATTTTTGCTCACATAAAGTGTTAAAATTTTAAATATGCCTCAGTTTGTCTTCTAAGATTGGCCGTAGAAGTTGGATTTGTGTCCAGTTTCTAGAACAGTGGTCGTCCTCTGGTCAGGCCTTAGGCGTTACGTGTACAACGTTCCTCTTCTACCACCACCTTCTGGATGCCTCCACCCACTACCAGCTACCGCGCGTCAGATCCCCTAGATGTGGTCAGCAATGGCTTTCACATGCAGCGTGGTCACATTATAAGATCGCAGACACTCCTCCGTCCTCCAGCCAGTGTGTGAAGTGAAACATTACCATTCCTGTTGAAGAGCCTGGTGTGACCACTTTCCCAAACACAGCCACTCCCCAGCTGACCCTGGGTAACCACTCTTCTGAACTTGGTCTCCATCACTGGCATGGATGTCTTTCTATTTAGGCTATCTTTTTAAGTATTCTTAAACTGCATATAGTAGTCTATGTTTTCTCTTGTTATTTGCTTTATGTAGTGTTATCTTTGCTAGGTTCATCCATGCTGACACGTAAATATCTGTCTAGTTCATGTACTTTCCTCACCATGTAGGAGTCCCATGAAGGGAAACACAATAATTTATATGTGCATTTTCCTGTTGATGGACATTTAAATTGTTTCCAATTTTCAGTATGATTTCTTTTTTAAACAAATTTTATATACTTTTTAAAGGTTACTTTACATTTACAATTATTACAAAATATTGGCTATATTCCCTGTGTTGTACAATACATCCTTGTGCCTATCATACACCCAGTAGTTTATATCTCTCACTTCCCCACCCCTGTATTGCACCCTCCTCCTCCTCTGCACTGGCAACCATTAGTTTGTTCTCTATATCTGTGACTCTCCATCTCTTTTGTTATATTCAGTAGATTGTTGTATTTTTTAGATTCCATATGTAGGTGATATCCTACAGTGTTTGTTTTTGTTTGACTTATTTCACTTACCACAATGCCCTCCAAGTCCATCTGTGTTGCTGCAAATAGCAAAATTTTGTTCTGTTTTAAGGCTGAGTAGTATGCCATTGGTTATATGTACAGCATCTTCTTTATCCATTCAGCTCTTGATGACACTTAGGTTGCTTCCATATCTTGGTAATTGTAAATACTGATGCTTCGAACATTGGGGTGCATGTATCTTTTCAAATACATCTTTTTGAAAACACGTGTTTTTGTTCTTTTTGGATTTATAACCAGGAGTAGAGTTGCGAGGTCATATGGTAGTTCTAATTTTAGTTTTTTGAGGACACTCCATACTGTTTCCCACAGTGGCTGCACCAGTTTACATTCCTACCAACAGTGTACCAGGGTTCCCTTTTCTCTAAAAATTGTAAATTTTCTTCCTAGGGGTAATTGAGATGATAGTTGAATAGTAACATGAGATCAGGTGAAGTCTAAAGAAATTTTAGGAAACCTGGATAAAGTAAGAAAACATCTGTTCGCTGGCATCTGAATATTAGAGAGACACCGAGATATGTGGGCCAAGTTCTGGAGAGAAGGGAAACACAGATGCAAGTTTGACATTTGGTGCAGCCTTTCTCCTTGGGGCATTTGCTGATTCATATCTTACA
The DNA here is from genome assembly GCF_039906515.1 of Pseudorca crassidens. Taxonomy (NCBI): domain Eukaryota; kingdom Metazoa; phylum Chordata; class Mammalia; order Artiodactyla; family Delphinidae; genus Pseudorca; species Pseudorca crassidens. The sequence goes on along the minus strand of NC_090297.1, from coordinate 152,876,464 downwards.
GCCTAGGAGCTGAAAAGCCAAGGAGTTCAGAAGACTAACGACAGAAGCCAAAGGGCAAGAGCCATTTTACATTGATAAAAAACATTTTAATTATGTAGAAGCAGAAAATGAAAAGGAAGAACTTTGCATTACATTTAATACAAGTTTAGGGAGATCTTTGTGGTATATTCGTGAACTTATTTTTGGAAATTTAGCCATGTACATTGTGTTGGAGAGGCACCAAGAGTTCAAGAATTCTTGCGATTTGAGCACACAGTTTGCCTTACATGTAGGCATGGTGGCAGCCATTTACATAACAATTATTTGTAGGATGTTGTGTTAGTCAGCTCTTGCTGTGATAATGCTTTGGAACAAATTGCGCCAAACTCAGTTACACAAACAAAAATTTTTTTTTTTGGTCCCATGGGCTAGCTGCAGTGGCTCTCTTTTAGACCTCTAGATGGCTGGTTTTGCTCCGTGTTTTGGGTCAGTTTGAGGTCTGTAACACACATCTTCCTCTGCAGCCCAACTGTGAGGCTGCAGCTCCCAGGCCCTGTCTTCTCACAAAGTTCACTGAAACATAAGAGGTGAGCCCAACTGCACAAGCCCTTTTAAGGCCTCTGCTGCTCATTGAAGGCCTTCATGTCTGCTCACACTTCATTGGCCAAAACATGTCACAGATCTAAGCTGTATTTAGAATATGTGTATTTGTTTAAAGTTGGGTGCCCTCACAGAAGAATATTGCATTTTGGACAGTGTTACCTTAGCATTTTCATTGGCATTTGCAAACGTGATAAACGTGTGCGCTTTTTCACCTTTGAGAACTTTTTGAAATTGTGGGACCATTTCTGTTGGAAAAGAGGAAGGTACACTTTAGAACTCAACTCTAGTTATGGCATTGTTGGGAGAAGAATTAATGAGATAAGGTCAATACAAATGAAAGATTTGGGATTCACATATTCATCATTAACATTAGAATTCTACAGAACATTCCTGGAGAATTGACAAAGCTGTGTTAGAATAAAAATGACAGTAGATCATAAGCTGAATCCGCAGGAAGAAAAGAAGAGAACCAGAAATGGTAAACAGATTAACCCAACAAACTCAAAAATATTTATTTGCTACACTTTCTTCTCTAAGCTCCTTTAAAAAATAAGCGTGTGAAGTAATAATCGTAATAATATGTTGTTAAGTATGTAACATATAAAAATGTAATAAAAACAAAAAAGAGGGAAGGCATACAGCTCTATAGAAGTACAGTTTCTGTTTCTATCTGGAATGAACCTAGTAAAAATCTGAAGAGATTCTGAGAAGATGTATTACATAAGCCCTAGTGCAGCCATTACTCAAACAATGTGGTTAAAAATCATTGAAGAATTACATGTTACAGTAGAAAATATCTACTTACTATAAAAGGAAAATGGAGGAACAACAACAATAACAAAAAACCAAAAACATGAGACATGTAGAAAACCAAAGGTAAAATGATAGACATAAATTAATCCTACCATATCAATAATAAAAACTAAATGAAAATGAATTAAACAATACAATCAAAAGGCAGATATTGTCAAACTGGGTTTAAAAAAATGTTTTCTGTAGGAGACACTCCTTGGATTCAAAAGTCTAAGGTGTACAAAGTAAAAGGATGAAAAAATATACATCAAGCAAATAGCAACCGTAAGCATTGCTGAAGTGGCTTTACTAATACCAGAAAAATAGACTTTAAAACAAACAAAAAAGTTACTAGATATGAAAAGGGACATTTTATGATAAAAAAAAGGGAAGATACAAAAATTTTTAACATATTTTCCCTGAATAAGATAAAACCAAAATACATGAAGAGGAAAATACCAAAATCCATGAAGAATTGAAGGAAGAAATAGATAATTGCACACAACATTAGGTAGAGGCTTCAGTGCTCCACGGTCAGTAATGGATAGAACAGTTAGGCAGAAGATCAACAACGATATAGAAGACTTGGACAAGACTATGAATTAACAAGACCTAATAAATGTTTACAGAACACTCAACCAAACAGTAAAATACTCATCCTGCTCAACTACATGTGAAAAGTTTTCCAGCATAGATGACATGCTAGGCTGTAAGAAAAGAGATTGAAACCCACATACATTGCTGGTGGGAATGTAAAATGGTGTGGCCATTTTACAAAACAGCTTGAGAGTTCCTGCAAGTGTTAAACATAGAGTTATCCTATGACCCAGCAGTTCCACTACTAAATATATACCTAAGAGAAATAAAAACTTATGTCTGCACAAAAGCTTGTACGTGAATGTTCATAGAAGCATATTTCTAAAAACAAAAGGTGGAAATAATTCAAATGTCAATCGGATAAATGAATAAACAAAATGTGGAATATCCATACAATAGAATAGCATTCAGCTATAAAAAGGAATGAAATATTGATCCATGTTACAACATGGATGAACCATGAAAGCATTATGTAAAGTAAAAGCAGCCTCTCACATAAGGTCACATATTGTATGGTCCCATTTATATGAAATGCCCAGAATAGCAAACCTGTAGAGACAGGAAGTAGATTAGTGGTTGCCTAGGGCTAAGAGGGTTGAGGAGAATGATAAAACTTTGTTAATGTGTAATGGGTTTTTTGTGGGGGGACAGAAATCTAAAATTGGGTTGTGATGGTTACACAAGCCTTTTAGTGGTTACACTGAGAGCCACTGAATTGTATACATTAAAGTGTTGAAATTATGTTATGTAAATTACATCCCAATAAAGCTGTCAAAATTATGATAATTTTATATTTATAAATTGAAAATTCATCCAAAATGACAAATTCTTAAAAAATGCAAGCTAACAAGACTAATCCAAGAAAGAAAAAAATATCTAAAAATCCTATATCTACTCCAAAAGTTGTTTGTATAATTAAGTGCCTTTACAGAAAATGATTTCCAGGGGTAAATGGCTTTCCAAGTACATTCTTCCAAATATTTAGGGAAGAAATATTGGTAATCTTACATAAAAATCTTCCAGGAAACAGAAAAGTATATATTGCTCAAAATATTTATAAGGCCAACATAAGCTTCAGATCAAAACTAAAAAGAATATTACAAGAATAGAATCACAGGCCAGTTTCTCTTTTGAACATGCATGCAAAATGTGTAAACAGAAGCACAAACTGTATCCATGGTATGTAAAACAATCATATATCACAGTCAAAGTAGCTTTATTCTAGTAATGCAATGTTGGTTTAATGTTCAAACATGAAACTGATCCCAGGAATGAACTAGAGTGGGAAAAAAAGTCATTTAAAACAGAAGTCTTGGGACTTCCCTGGTGGTCCAGTGGTTAGAACTTGGCGCTTTCACTGCTGGGGCCCTGGGGTCCAATTCCCGGTCAGGGAACTAAGATCCTGCAAGCCATGAGGCAGGGCCCCAAAAAAACAAAAGGGAAAAAAGAAGTCTTAACCAGGAGAAGCACAAGATCGAATAAACAAAACAGATAATACCTTATGAAAAGTAGGTGAAGATTATGGAATATTCTAAAATTTTAAAACAAAAAGAAACTTTTAAAGATTCAAGAGGATGTGACAAATATTGTACATAGGCAAAAAATAAAATAAAATAAAATATACGGATGATGGGAGCCCAAAAATCCAGATGCCCATGTCCTGTCTCTGAAGATTCTCATTTAATGGGTTCTGGATTTCCTCTATGTTTAAAAACATACAGGTGTTATAAAGCAGAAACTAACACACCATTGTAAAGCAATTATACTCCAATAAAGATGTTAAAAACAAAACAAAACAGAACAAACCTACAGGTGATTCTGATACTATTCACAGACAATATAAAGCTTCTGCTTTACAGGAAATAATACCAGATTATTTTGTTATTTTATAGTTATATTAACAGGTTGTACTATTGACCGGTAAGTCTGATGTCAAAATGCACTCCCCACTAGGGATATAAAAGGAACTAATAGTCTCTACGGCTCCTTGGTGGCAGCATGCATGTATTGCAAGGGCAATTATTGTAGGAATCCAAATGAGTGGAACATTTTAGAATTGGAAGACTACATACAGATCATCTAGTCAAGCTTCCAACTATTATAGTTGTGAAAACTAAGGCCCATATAAAAGAAATGATTTATCTCCAAAGAGTGTTAGTGAAAGAGTATGAAATTAAAAATATCTCTGAACTTTTAATTTAGTGCTGTTTTTATTAATCTCAAGTATTAGCTTAAACTTCAATGTGACAGATTTGGGATTGAATTCTTGCTCAAATTTACTGATTGCATGCCTTTTAGTAAGTTAATAAAACACTTTTAAAAAAAATAGATTTATTTATTTATCTTTGGCTGCGATGGCTCTTCCTTACTATGTGCGGGCTTTCTCTAGTTGCGGTGAGCGGGAGCTACTCTTTGTTAAGGTGCGCGGTCTTCTCATTGTGGTGGCTTCTCTTTGTTGCTGAGCGCGGAGTCTAGGTGTGTGGGCTTCAGTAGTTGTGGTTCATGGGCTCTAGAGCGCAGGCTCAGTAGTTGTGGCGCATGGTCTTAGTTGCTCCATGGCACGTGGGATCTTCCCAGGCCAGGGCTCAAACCCGTGTCCCCTGCACTGGCAGGCAGATTCTTAACCACTGTGCCACCAGGGAAGCCCTACTAAAACACTTTTAACTTTGCTTTTCACATATGTGAAATGGTGAGCCTTGACTGAGATAGAATATGAGACAACCTGGCACTGTTCTTAACACATACATGTAGTTAACATTTTTTGGCTCTCATCCCTCTTAAACAGCCTCTATCCTCTTAATAATGAAAGTGTCTTTCAGCTAGCAAAGCACCCCTGAGCTGACCACATTCTGGCAAGTGATACAGGATTCTTACTGGGGGTTCTTTATACCTGATATTTGAACTGCACTGAAGCATGAACATCTCTTGTTTATACTGTATTAATGGATTTGATAGATGAATTTTAAAAAGTAATATGCAGGAATTGAGCTGCCTTACTCTCAAGAAATATAATTCGATAATGGTGGTTAGAACGATAAACAGTGTTTGGACAGGGAGTCCATATTGGATGTGAACTACCTGTACTGCCATTCGTCTATTAAGAATAAATAGAATCCTTTCAACATCTGTTTTAAAGGGCAGTTACTTCCTTCTGACTCATTTAAGTTACCTGCAAGAAAAAGACAATCTCCTGAATCCTTGCTTAAAAGGCTTTTAATATAAAGCAGATAATTTTTTGCAACATTTCCCAAACTTTTCATTATCAAATTGGCTGAGGCTTCTCAACCATTATCATTTCACAACAATATCTCCATTTTCACCTTCTTTAAATGAATTGGCCTCATAGATGTGCCATTAAAACAGAGCTTCACTCTCAAGATATTTTTAATTTTATATTCAAACAGTATGAAGAAAACAGGATCAGGGAATTCAGCCATAAAAGTGAATGGATTACTGATACATGCTACATCGTGGATGCAACTAAGTGAAAGAAGTCAGGCACGAAAGGCTACGTATTGTATGGTTCCATTTATACGAAATGTCCAGCAGTGACAAATCCATACACACGGAAAATATTATATATTAGTGGTTGCCAGGGGTTTGGAACAGAGAGAAAGTGGGAATGACTCCTTAAAATGGGTGTATGTTTCCTCTTGGGGTGATGAAAATGTTTTGCAGCTAGGCAGTGGTGATAGTTGCACAACATTGTGACAGTACTAAATTCCACTGAATGGTACAGTGAATTGTAAAATGATCAAAATGGTGAATTTTGTGTTATGTTCATTTTACTACAATAAAAAGGAGAAAGAATTAGGGAAAGACTTAGAGTTTGGAAAAGTAAGGTGAACTGGTCAAGAAAAAGACAGCTCTACTGTTCAGTGTTCTCTCAGCTCTCCCAGTGCATTAATCCTCAGCAAAAAGTAGCCTGAACTTGTAGATGACAGTCATTCAACAAAGTCCAGGGAAAAGTAAATAAAATAAAACCCAGCTATTCTTCTTTAGCACATCTATGAAAGGTTAACTTCCTGCTCAGCCACATGGACATTCATGAGGACGTTTCACTTTAGGTCTCCTCTACTTCAGTACTTTACTCACAGCTCATTCACACATGTAGTGCTGGTTGTGATCAGTCTCATGAAAAGAAAAGGGAAGGAGGAAATGCCTCCACATTGACTTGGTGGTCTTGACGAAATGGATGCAGAAGACAGCTTGAGTGTCAAACTGGAAACTTTTATTTTCCTTTTCCTTTTCTTTTTATCTTTCCTGTCAGGTCTTCTGCCCACTTCCCACCCCCTTCTTTCAAACAGTAAAGACACTAATTAGCTGCTTTTTTTTGTTTTTTGTAAAACAACGATTGTTTTGGGTTTCTTGTTGTTCGGTGAACATTATTGTTTTTACTGCCAAATGAGCTTCGGTGGTTGATGTAGGGGGTCTCTTGGGAACTTAACTTTTTCCAGTTTAAGTGGAAAAGCTTTTTTGTTTGAATTGGCTTTTACTGGGTGCTTCAAGGTTTGCTCTTGGCTCTTTGATGGGGGACTGAATAACACTGTGTTTCCTTTGAGGTTCCAATAAATAATGGATCCTATGTCCTCTTGGGCACTTTTTGTTGATTTTGCTGTGTGTGCTAATAGCCAGATGCACATTCCAGGAAAACGACATATAAATGAATATAAGTAATCTAATATTTTTAGAATTTGCTTTGGCCATACTCCTGGTCTCATTCTACTTCTTGTAGCAGATGGCTTTAAAGAGCATTAGCTATGTATATTTTAAATATAATATAAATATACCAATATTAAATATTATATTGATGTATAAATATAATATATTAATATTTACCTTAATGTATAACAATTATGTATTATATTAATATATATTTTTGCCTGGCATATATTATATACAAAATATATGAGTAATGAAATGTATTTATATGGTTAATATGTTCATAATATTAATATGATATATCCTGTAATATTGATTATAAACAATTATATCATAATATATAAATATGTAATTATTATTATCTGATATAATACACTATAGTTAATATATTCTATATAACACAATATATAATGTATTAGTATAAGACAATTGTACTATATAATATACATATAATACATATATAAAACTATATATATTTTAATTATATATTACACATATGAGTATGTATAGCTATTTATAATTTTATTTACATAGGAATCTGTTCATCATAACAATTGATGTAAAAATATGCAATATTTTCAATCAAATGGGCCTTAACCTCACTACCTACACATAACTAGTTTTAAAATCTTGAACCCTGTCTAACTCATGCTTACATATCTCTCAACCTGCTTTTCTACACATGCACGTAGACACACATTTATACATGATATATATGTATACTACCAGTTTTCAGTTCAGTGTATATAAATATATAATATATATAATTATATTCCTGTGTATGTATACAAATATAAATCAAAGGTATGTGTATAGATATGTATTTCATATGTTTATATAAATATATCATACAAATAATGTATGTGTATATAAATACATGACTATATACATATATACACAGAAATATACTTATTTAAACAGAAGGGACCTAAATAAACATAGTTCTCTAAGAATAAAACTAGTTATGTCTCACTGTTTCAATAACAGTTTATAATTTTCTACTATATGTGCTTCTAATAATTGTTATGAACAATTCCCATTTGTTGAATGTTAAGTTGTTTTAATTTTTTGCCATTATTAATGAAGCTCTGAAGAATACGGTGGACAAGATTACTTGAAAAGGTCTCCTAAAAGGAAAGGGCTAGGTATGCTAGGTTAAATGTACACAACTTATTTTTAAGTGCATGGTTGATTTTTGAAGTTTGCAGTAGAAATTTCCAGGACCCGTGAAAGAAGGGTGGTACATGTGTGAGAGTTATAGCTATATTAAGAGTGGATTGAAGATCTTGATAGCTTAGAACAGAAGCTGGAAATCCTGTTTTTATGAAGCCAAATGGCAAATATTTTAGGCTTTGTAGACCAAAGAGGCGAAATTGAGGATATTATTTAGGTACTTAGGTAACCATTTAAAATGTTACCAGTTAAAATGTGAAAATTATTCATAGCTCATAGGCCATAAAAAATAGGCAGCTGTCTGGAGTTGGAATACAGGCCGTAGTTGAATGACACACCTGGTATAGAGACTTGCTTTTAAATGGCCATGACCACATGGGAGGCAGGAGGTAAGACTCCATCCCTACTAGATGGGAAGTTAGAAACCTATCTGTCCCTAGCTTCACCTTTAATGAAAGGGTGTGCCAGAAGAAAAAATATCTGCTGGCAAAGGGAGACTAAGACCAAATTCTCTTGGCCTCTGCTCTGGGTAGGAAACAGGTAGGAAATCTTGAGAATTCTAAACCCCAGATCTGTGTTCACAGTGTTTGGGTTGCAAATTTATGTGCGGTCTTGCAAACAGAAGCTAAGAAATTAACTTAAAATGCTCCCAAATCGGTGGTATTCCAAACACAAAACTAAACCCTTTCTGGAGAGGTAGACCTTCAAAACAGGCCTATAGCGTTCCCACAGATAAAGTTTAGCTAAACATGAGCTCATGATCTAAATTTACACAATAATGAAGAAATCAGCTACAAGTGGAGAGAATCAGCAAAAACAATCAATACCAGAATTAGATTCCCAAGGCCATCCATCAGATATTGGAATAATCAGGTGCCAGGCAGAAAATATACATAAAACTAGAACTGAAACAAGGAGCAAGGATGTTTTAAAAGACTGGGTAGGATCTTTAAAACATTTTTAAAGTACATGGCATTGATAAAGCTAAAAACTCGAAGGTCGTGTAATACAGCAGATTAATCATGGAGAAGAGTGAAATTATGCTGTTTTTAAAAATATGGCAGATCAGATTTTCTGCCTAATTATATAAGTAGATTTATCTTAAAAAATACATTATTTTAAAGACTTATTGACTGTAAAATAAGTTAAGGCTATTTCAAAGGGCTTCTCTGCAAAGATAAGTGAGAAGTAGCAAAACACAGAAAGTCGAGGGGAAAAAATGTCAATATATACATTGCTATAGGGTGAACTAAGCCTTAGGCCAGCAACTATGAGGAGGAGCTGACCCTTAGATACTTACAACTAAGCTGGAATCTTCAAAAAGGTTCAACTATTTATAAATAAAAAGATTTATTAAAATTAATAACCAAGTGTTTTAATTGACATCAGAAGAGCGAAACAATAAACGCTGCAGAACATAGAAAAAATAGATAATAAAGATATGAGCAGAACTTAATAAAACAGAAAAAAGTATAAAATTGAGGTGATTTAGTAAGTCAAAAGAATATTCTTTGAAAAGATTTAAAAAACATACTTTGATTAAGCAAAACAAAAACATAAGTAAATAATATACAGAAAGAATCAGGACCATGTTATAGCAGAGAGTACAAACAGAGAATATATGAAATGCCAGTAAATTTGAACATTTCTGTAAAGTGGACAATTTCCTAGCTCCTAAAGTTTACCAAAACTGACACAAGAGGAAATTTATAGCTGGAGTTCTTTCACCAGTAAAGGAATTAAGTCAATAGTTTACAGTCTTTCACCAAGAAAATACCAGACCCGGCCAGATCATTTGGGAGGTGAATTCTATCAAACTTCTATTAAACAGATAACATCAATATTAACAAAGAAAAACTTCTAGAGAGTAGTGAAGGAAGAATGCTCCTTTATTCATCTTATGAAGTCTATATAATCCTAATACTGAAAATAGATTAGGACTGTAAGGAAAAAGAAATTTACAGGTCAAATTTACTTGTAAATATAAAAGGAAAAATTTTAAACTATGATATTAGCTACCCAAGTTCACTAGAGTAAGAAAAAGCATGAGCAAGTTAGGTCATCCAATGAATGAAAAGGTAGTTTAATGTCAAGAATATATATCAATAGGGGCTTCCCTGGTGGCGCAGTGGTTGAGAGTCCGCCTGCCAATGCAGGGGACACGGGTTCGTGCCCCGGTCCGGGAGGATCCCACGTGCTGTGGAGCGGCTGGGCCCGTGAGCCATGGCCCCTGAGCCTGTGCGTCTGGAGCCTGTGCTCTGCAACGGGAGAGGCCACAATAGTGAGAGGCCCGCATACCGCAAAAAAAAAAAAAAAAAGAATATATATCAATAGATTGAAATCACCACACTTTGTTTCTTTCATCTGTCTCTTTAAAAAATTGATAAGTACTTATATTGATCTCTCTTGTACTAGGCACTGTGCTAAGTCACTTACATATTTACTCCTTTAAACCTTCTATCACCCCTGGGGGAAAGTTCTATTTTCCTTCCATTTCTTAGCTAAGACTCTAACCCCCAGGAAAGTAAAGCAACATTTGTAAGTTTTTGTGGATGGTCAGTGATGGGACCAGTACAGGAACATCCAAAGTCTATGCTTGGAAACAGTGCCCCGTGTTGACACTCACATTACAGATAAAAGGAAAGGAACCATGCCCTTACCATATAGATTAAATCTCACATTACACGTTAAAGGAAAGGAACCATGCACTTACATTATAGATTAATACCCACATAACAGGTTAAAGGAAAAAGAAACAAGTGCTTCTCTCAAAAGTTGTAAAGAAGGCATATCCATTTCTAAATATATTTCCCAACTTCTTTTGCTTGTTTTCTGACCTTTGTAGTGCATTTTGCCATGGGGAAAAATTTAATTCTTATATAATTAAATGTATCCTTTTTTCTTTGTATCTTAGAAAGGTATTCCTCATGAATAATTTATTTCAAGTCTCCCAGGTTTCTGATACTTCTACAGTTTCATTATTTTTTTAACTTTTAACTAGCTGCTGTATCTAGAATTTAGTAATGATAGCCATATTTTCCCACTTTCGTTGAATAATTTTTGCTACTGATCCAAAACGTGAATTTTATTTTAATCTCAATTCCCTTATGCTCTTGCATCTAATTTTAAGATGCTTCCTATTCCACTGGTTGTTTTGTCTATCTAAAACAAAATGCTACCTTAATTATAATGTAATTATATAATAAATGTAATTAGCAAACATAATACAATATATAATAAATAGCATAATATAAAATAACAAAATATAATTTACCATATAACAAGGTCCAAGGAGAGCAAAACTATACAATCACTTGAAATATTCCCCAAAAAATATTTTATAAAATTCAATATTCATTTGTAATTTAAAAGAAAGAGTAAAATAGGGATTGATGAATGCTTCCAAAATGAAAAGAAATTATATGTCTAAAAGAGAAAGAGGTAAATGATAAACTTCAGTAACACTGGCAATAAATGCAGGACAAGATGAAGATGCCTGATATGTTAAAGAAAAAGTATTATATAACATTGTTTTTGCAGCACTGATGAGTTCAGTGAAAAAATCTCATAGAAAAGAGTATCTCGTTCTTCTTAATGTATGTACACTTGTCCATTGCATGAACATAACAGCTTATTTAACCAATATGTTACTGATCTGCATCTGGATTTCTAGGTTTTCATGGAATTTTATTATGCACAATTGTTTCAAACACTAGGACTTCCTCTTATGTTTATATCTTTTGAAAGAAACAATATCTCCACAGATGATTTATCTGTGCTGGCTGCCTTTGGGTACTTCTCAGTTCTTCCCTTTACCTTCCTAGTCAATATGAAAATGGAAGGCAAGAAGGTCTCCTGTTTAGAGACTGTAAAGATAGATCTTGGTGATAAAGTCTTGGTGGTAAAGGCTAAAAGTGTTAACCCAGAACAAATGTTTTTCCAGCTGTAACTGTGTGTGATTCCCTTGGCTTGATTCCGTAGAGGATGTAAGACAAGACTGTAGAATCTGCTGTCAAAATGTTTCCAGTATGATGAGCTAAGTCAAGTATGGTGGCATATCTAATTCAAGACAAAATATAATGTCTCCTTTTCTCTCCTAGCAAAACTTGGTGGAGTGAATGTAGAAGTCACTGTATGCTTTTAATTAAAGGAACACAATAAATCTTGTATTGGAAGGTGATTATTCTGGTCTTTTGTGGAGATGAATTGGAAATTGTCTAGAAGAAGGAAAATTAGGTTAACCAAAGTTAAACTCATAAATAATTGAGCATTAATTAAATATCTGTGGTCTATGTTTCTCTTTGATCATAATTTCTCCGAATTTATAGACCTCTTTGATACCTGATTAATCGTTGTCAAAGATGCCGTTAACAATGATTATTACTGTGTATTAGGTTTTGACTGGGCCCTGAAGAAAATATCCTAAATTACCAGCTATGATTTCCTGAAAGAGAACAATCAGAACTCCTTGTCTTAAGTGGCTTGGAATGTGAAACTAGTTAGTCTCTTAGATATTGTTAGAGGACCCTACAGAGCCCATTGGTGAAAGTTTGGAAAACATTGGGCTTCTTAAAATTGATTCTTGTAGTGCTTTAGGAAAGATCACTGAACCAAAAGGATAACAGTGTTTCTGGTTCTGTTGTTAGCATTCTCCATGGAAACATTGCTGAAGCTTCTGGACTCAATTTCCTTCCCCATGTGTGAATGTCACTGAAAATATCCAACTCCATTCTATCCCCATATAACTTCAGAAACTAAGCAAAATGAAGACTCAAAATTCATTTTAAATAATGAAATGAATATATAACGTAGAATGGAACTGGGAAAATACCTGGTTTAAATTCTGGAAAGTACCAACTATGCAATTCTGGATAAGTTGCTTCATCTTGCTTAGTCTAATTTAATGCCCATCTCACAGGATGTTATGATGATTAATTTAATATCTTTGTATAATGTACAGTGTTATGTAATTTCTTCTTGTTTTTCTTGAGTAAATTCATATCCTTAAGCAACTCACTGTAAACAATAGTTACTTACTTGTTTAAATTACTCTTATCTTCTATTATCAGCTGAATTGTGTCCTGCTCAAGTTAATATGTGGAAGTCTTAACCCCCAATACCTCGTAATATGACTGTATTTGGAGATAAGGCCCTTAAATAGGTAATTGAGGTCAAATGAGGTCAAATGGGTGGGCTCTAATCCAATATGACTGGTGTCCTTATGAAAAGAAAATATTAGGACTTAGACATGCACAGAGAGAAGACCATGTGAAGACAAAAGGAAAACGTGGCATCTACAAACCAAGAAGAGATACTTGAGAAGAAATCAATCCTGCTGATACCTTATGTCAGATTTCTAGCCTCTAGACCTGTGAGTGAGTAAATTTCTGTTGTTTAACCTCCTCAGTCTCTGGTACTTTGTCATGGCAGCTCTAGGAAACTAATACAACTTTTTATGGCCTCCTTTTCTCAAGTTGAAAGTTCAATATTTGGCATCATAGCTAGGAAACAAAAATTTCATGTACATTCCTTGTTATAGTCTTTCTTCCCCATTCTCATTGCTAGTAATTTCCATATTTGGGTCTGTTTTCTGTATCTTGTTAACAGAGTGATACGCTCATTTCTAGTCTTACTGCTAATGTACAATAAATGTGCAGATACCGAATAGATTTTGGAGAAGTGCAACATATAGTTGGTACATGTGTGTATTCATATAATTTATAATTTTTCTCTATTTTATTCCTTTGGTATGAGCTAGTATTCTCTGCTTTTGTGACTAGTAGTCCTGAATACTAATCCCTAAATTTAATTCACCAAAAATTGTCAAAAATAATAATAATATGGGGAAAGAGAGCGTGATAGAGGGAGAAGAACAAACGATCAGGTAAGGGCAGTACTGTGAATTATTAGGGTCTTATTAATAAGATTATGTTAGTCTAGAGGAAATGACCGTAAATATCATTCAGTGAGCCCAGTTGGTCTTTACTGACTGCTAGACACATCCCTGAGTTCTGTTCTTAGTCTCCAACTGTATGATTACTACTGTCTGGAAGTATTATTTGAACAACTAAAGTCACTTAATGGAAAAGGAATATGTCTTTAGAGAATCAACAGTAATTTTTCTATCTGGTTAAAAAGCAATGTTGACTATCTGGAAACATCAGTCATATTTGTAAGCAGGAAAGCATTGGCTATTAAAAGTGGATGATGTAAAGGGATGAGCAGAAACTTTGGCGATAGGTATACCTGGATTTAATTCTCACTCCTACCGCTTGGCAGCTGGATAGCCTTAGGCAAGTTTCATACCTCCCTGAAATTCACTTAATTCAGTCTGTAAAATGGCATAATAACTTATTATAACATCCTTTTAGGAATTTTAAATCAGTTATTGAAATAAAAGTACACAATATATAGACAAGTATGGATTCCTCAATAGGTGTTTGACCTTTCATTTCTCCAGTATCCCACCCCCATCAAAAAAAGAAAAATACTTTTAAAAATTTACGAATGTTTCATTGTTCTAAAGTTAAAGCAATAAAAATAAAAATAATCATATGGCCTACAATCATACCATTAGAAGAACAAAAAAATAGGTGTTCATGAGAGTTCCAAATTAGAATACAAGTTTTCATTAGGCACCTGCTTATGTATGCTGTTCTGCTCTTTACAATAAATAATTAAATTTAAAAGACTTAATTCCTCACTTTTAAGACTTCATTAGTTTACAAATTACGTATAGACCTATGCTAAATTTTATACTGACCCATGCTAATGAATTCAGTACAGAAAACAAAAAACACTGCACTCAAGCAAACTATATATATATATATATTACTTAAATGCATTTATATCCTACCATGTCTCATAAAGCATTGTGGTAACTCACTGGAATACACACAATCAAATATAATGGCAAAAGCACTTAATATAAATAGGGCCAAGGAAACATAGACAGAAGATGAAGTAAAGATGAGGGAAATTTGAACAGGAGGAATGTAGTTAACCGAGGTGTATGTCTTGACCTTAAGATTCTCTGTGTGGGGACTTCCCTGGTGGCACAGTAGTTGGGAATCTGCCTGCCAGTGCAGGGGACATGGGTTCAAGCCCTGGTCCAGGAAGATACCACATACTGCGGAGAAACTAAGCTCGTGCGCCAAAATTACTGATCCTGTGCTCTAGTGCCCATGAGCCACAACTACTGAAGCCCGCGTGCCACACCTACTGAAGCCCCAGCGCCTAGATCCCGTGCTCTGAAAGAGAAGCCATAGCAATGAGGAGCCTGCACACCACAATGAAGAGTAGCCCCCGCTTGCCCCAACTAGAGAAAGCCCGTGTGCAGCAACAAAGACCCAACACAGACAAAAATAAATAAATTTATTTTTAAAAAAAAAGATTCTTTGTGGATAAAACAACATGTAAATAGTTGGTTACAAAGCCACATTATTTGAAGGTGCCAGACTGCACATTAACAGTCTGACACAAAGGGACAGCACAGGAAAACTATTCAAAGATAAAGATTTTTAAATCTTTGCAGTTTGAAACCTTTTAGAGCAAGTATAATGAGCTCGACACACATTTCAACACTCAACATGTTAATCACATGTTCAAAGTATGTCTCAAAGTCATTGGAAATAGTTGCTGTCTCTGTCCCTGATATCTAAAACTGATCTGTGATGTGTAAAACTCAGGAGGTATTGATATCCACTTTTTGGCATCTGAACAGGAAACAAAGTTGTTTTGCAGTGATAATAAAGAATGAAGTAAATGCAACAGTGAAATAAAAGACAAAGTACTGAGGGAATGTATTAACAAAACGAATCCAACTAAATTCTGGTGACCCGGGGCCTACGATTGTACACACTGCATGGAAATACCCCAACCTAAATACTGGCATAGGAGGAAGGGTACTGTGAAGCCCATCACAGTATAATCCTTTTAAATGTCCCTTTCAAGGTTGGCTCCACTCAACACTGAGTATAGGAAATCTTCCCATCAGGCAGAAACACTGGCTGCCCAGTGACTGACCAAGAAATTAACACACTAATGAATAAATGATGCTAATTTATTTATATCCCTGACAACAGGAAACAGCACACACTCTGTGTCAATGGTAAGTCCTCTTTCCCACTTTTCTAAATGGTACATTATGTTTTTCCCTTCATGTGTGGCAGGCATGATGGGAAATGGCTACCAATGGTTCTGTTATTGATTTCTACCTTCATTTCACTGTGGCTAAAGAGGATACTTTGTATGATTTCAGTTTCTTAAAAATGTATTGGTACTTGTATTGTGGTCTAACATATGGTCTATCCTGGAGAATGTTCCATGTGCGCTTGAGAAAAATGTGTATTCTGCTGTTGTTGAGTGGAGTGATCTATATATGGTTGTTAGGTTTAGTTGGTTAAATGTGTTATTCAGTCCCCCTTCCTCTCTACTGATCTTCTGTCTAGATGTGTTATCCATTATTGAAAGCAAAGTATTGATCTCCAACTATTATTTAATTTAATGTACTATTTTGTTTTTTTGCGGTACGCGGGCCTCTGACTGTTGTGGCCTCTCCCATTGTGGAGCACAGGCTCCGGACACGCAGGCTCAGCGGCCATGGCTCACGGGCCCAGCCGCTCCGCAGCATGTGGGATCTTCCTGGACCGGGGCACGAACCTGTGTCCCCTGCATCGGCAGGCGGACTCTCAACCACTGCGCCACTAGGGAAGCCCCAACTATTATCTTAGAACTATCTATTTCTTCCTTCAATTCTGTCAATGTTTGCTTCACATATTTGGGGGTTGTTTGGTACATATATGTTTATAGTTGTTATATCTTCTTGATAGATTGAACTTGTTATCAACATATAGTGGCCTCCTTTTCCTCTTGTGATAGTTTTTGATATAAAGTTTATTTTTTGTGATATTAATGTAGCCATCCCAGATCTATCTTCCTTCTTTCCTTCCTTCTTCCTTCCTTCCTTCCTTCCTTTCTTTTTCTCTCTTTCTTTTTTGTTACTATTTGCATGGGATATTATATTCTATGCTTTAACTTTCAATCAACTTGTGTCTTTTGAAATCAAGTGAGTTTTTTGCTGACAGCATATACTTGGATTATGGTTGTTTTTAAACTCCACTCTGCCAATGTTTATCTTTTTATTGGAGAGCTTAATCCACTTACTTTCTCAAAAATTACTGATGAGGAAGAACTTAATTCTGTCTGTTTCCTGCTTGTTTTCTGTATGTCTTATGAGTTTTTTTGCCCCTCATTTACTCCATTACTGAATTCTTCTGTGCTTAGCTGATTTTCTTGTAGTGAACTCTTGATTCCCTTTTCATTTCTTTTTGCATATAGTCTATTGATATTTTCTTTGTGGTTATCAAGAAGATTACATTTACCATTCTAAAGTTAAAACAATATAATTTGAAACCAACTTCAATAGCACAGAGAAACTCTGTCCCTCTACAGTTCCATTCCTCCTCTTTACATTATTGTTGTCACAAATTACACCTTTATACTTTGTGAGCCCAATAACATGGATTTATGATTATTTTATGCATTTGTTTTTTCAGTCATGTAAGAAATAAAAAGTAGAGTTACAAGCCAATAACACAATACTGGCTTTAGTATTTGTCCATGTATTTATCTTTACTGGAGATTTCTATTTCTTTATACAGCTTCGAGTTGCTGCCTAGTGTCCTTTCATTTCAACCTGAAGGTTCAATTTAGCATTTCTCAAAGGGCAGTGGTAGGAAGTTGTAAAACAAGCGCCCTCAGCCTTTGTTCATCTAGGAATGTGTTAATTTCTCCCTAAGTTTTGAAACCAGTTTGGCCAAATATAGAATTCTTGGTGGACAAATTTTTTCTTTCAGCACTTTAAATATGTCTGGCCTCTTGCTTCTGTGGTTTCAGATAGGAAATTAGCTATTAATCTTTTTGAGCATCCCTGCTTTGTAACAAATTTCTTTTTTCTTTCTCCTTTGGGAGAAAAGATTCTTTCTCTGTCTTTTGGCTTCTGAGAGTTTGATTATACTGTTTCTTGTTGTGGGGTTCTTTGAGTTTCTCTTAGTCCTGAAATCAGCCAAAGATTTACAGCAACCAAACACATACTGAACCAGGGAAGAGGCAATTTGAAAATGGCAGGAAAGATTTGTGGCACTTTTACTTGCCCTTGCCCCATCCACTGTTAGTGTAGTGATGGTCTTAAAGTGGTGGAGTCTTAATGCAGTGATAGTCTTAAAATAGCGGCAGACCATTCCTAGTATGGGACCCTCAATCCTGCTTCAGGAGGGAGCAGAAGAGACTATACTCTCAGATTATTATGTGTATCTGTTCTAACCTGTCTGGGAGCTACGTGAAGGCCTGACACAAGATGCTTATCTCTGTCTTAGCTAACTTGGAACACAGTCTGGAAAAGCAGCGGTCATTGCTCAAAAAAAGTGCAAGGTGAACTAACAAAGCATAGATGGCTGGGGCAGAAGACTGTGCACTGAAATACAATAGACCACCTAAGATTGCAGGAGCAAAAGTTGGGGGAGATTCTTTGGGAAATTAGAACATACAAAAAGTACACGTGTCCAGAGAAATTAAGAAAGCCACATGCATACTCAAGATAAGATGTATGTTCCGAAAACACCAGAAGAGTCTCTAAGCTTTTACCATGGGCTGAGCTCTGAACTTAGTGCAGGTCATCTAAATGTTGGAATGATCCAGTAATCTGCACAATGGGGAGAGGTGTGTGGTTTTGAGTGTGCATGTGGATGTGCTTGTGTATATTTTTGTTTGTTTTAGGTGCAGGAATTCAAGGAAATTCAAGGAAATCTCTGTCAAAACATAAGCTAAACATTAGCTAAAGAAACAGAGACTTCAGTGTCTGTTCCTATAAGGAATGTAGGACTATAATATAGTTCCTATAAGGACTATAAGGAATACAGTCATTGCAAAAATAGTTTGGAAATGTCCCTAAACAAACAGACTACTACAGCCTTCAACAATCAAAAGCTCAGAAAACCCTGGGAAAGTGGGAGAATCTGATTTCCATAGACACCGCATTATAATATTTGAAAGCCAAATTTTCAACAAAAAAACCCACAAGGTATACAAAACATGGAAAAGTATGGTCCATTTAAGAAAACAAATTAATTGATGAAACCATCCCTAAGGAAGCCCAGACTTTTCTCCATTGCATATTCTTGCCTCCTTTGTCATAGATTCATTGACCATAAGTGCATGGGTTTCTTTCTGGGCTCTCTATTCTGTTCCAGTGGTCGATGTTTTTGTGCCAGTACCATACTGTTTTGATTACTGTATGTTTGTAGCACAGTCTGAAGCCAGGGAGCATGATTCCTCCAGTTGTGTTCTTCTTTCTCAAGACTGTTTTAGCTATTCAGGATCTTTTGTGTTTCCATACAAAGTTTAAAATTATTTGTTCTAGGTCTGTGGAAAATGCCATTAATAATTTGATACAGACTGCATTGAATCCCTAGATTTCCTTGGGTATGATGGTCATTTTATCAATATTAATTCTTCCAATCCGTGACCATGGTATATCTTTCCAGCTATTTGTGTCATCTTTAATTTCTTTTATCAGTGTCGTATAGTTTCCTGGGTACAGGTCTTTTACCTCCTTAGGCAGGTTTATTCTTATGTATTTTATTCTTTTTTATACCATTGTAAATGGGATTGTTTCCTTAATTTCTCTTTCTGATAGTTCACTGTTAGTGTATAGAAATACAATTGATATCTATATATAAATTTTGTATCCTGAAATTTTACCAAGTTCATTTTTGAGCTCTAATACTTTTTTGATGGTGTCTTTAGGATTTTCTATGTATCATGCCATCTGCAAACAGTGACAGTTTTACTTTTTCCTTTCCATTTTGAAGTACTTTTATTTATTTATTTTTTCTTGTCTGATTGCTGTGGCTAGGACTTCCAAAACTATGTTCAATAAAAGTGGTGAGAGTGGGCATCCTTGTTGTGTTCCTGATCTTAGGGGAAATGCTTTCAGCTTTTCACCATTGAGTATGTTAGCTATGGGCTTGTCATATATGGCCTTTATTATGTTGAGGTATGTTCCCTCTATGCCCACTTTCTGGAGAGTTTTTACCATGAATGGATATTGAATTTTTTTCAAAAGCCTTTTCTGCATCTATTGAGATGATCATATGGTTTTTAGTCTTCAATTTGTTACTGTGATGTTAAGAGACCTAAGACAGCTACAGAGGCTAAGTGACCTTTCCTTCCCTGAATGGATAGGTATCCTTGTTCTGCCTTCTAATTGAGTTAGTATCTGAGTAAAGAACTGCCAGGTGTCATTTAGTTCACAGTACACTGCTGTGGCAATATAGAAACAAATTTGCCTAAGTCATTTGGCTTTTCTAAATTATAGTAAATGAATATACTGAATGCATACTTCAACTTAAGGAAATGTTCTTAAAAATATATTAATGTAGGGCTTCACTGGTGGTGCAGTGGTTGAGGGTCCGCCTGCTGATGCAGGGGACACGGGTTCGTGCCCCGGTGTGGGAAGATCCCACATGCCATGGAGCAGCTGGGCCTGTGAGCCATGGCCGCTGGGCCTGTGCGTCCAGAGCCTGTGCTCCGCAATGGCAGAGGCTACAACAGTGAGAGGCCCGCGAAGTGGAAAAAAAAAAAAAATATATATATATATATATATGTAGGCACTCCAGCAGAGAATTGAAAACAAAACAAAAAATTCAGGTAAAGGGTTGAAATAAAAGTACACTCAGTTGAATCCAGTTTCCTCTTGTAAATCTCTCTTTTTAATTTGAGTGGACAGTCAATTGAGAATATCTGACTTGAGGCTAAGGAAATCTAAGCCTTCTTGGCCACACTGTATTCTCTTATGTCATTTAATAAAGACACCAGTTGGGCTGCTGAAAAATAGTGGGAAAAATCAATCCCTCACATCCAAATGGCAGCTCTTGAAAATATGTGGGTTGTTGTAGTTATTTTGCTCTTCTGGCCTCAGAAGTTCTAATCTTAACCTTAGCCCCTCATGAAGAGAGACTTTTTAAACCAATTCCCACATTACTCATTATGTGATTGTTGAAAAAGAGAAACCCAGCTCTTTTCCTGTGTTTTCAACCAGTTATCTTCTTCTTTTTTTAACATCTTTATTGGGGTACAATTGCTTTACAATAGTGTGTTAGTTTCTGCTTTATAACAAAGTGAATCAGTTACACATACACATGGAAGGTTCTTATTGTTTGAAAATTTGGTGCCAGTATCTGCAAAGAAAGAAAAAAGTAAAGAAGGAAAGATGTGCTTATCAAACATCCCAATAGTGAAGGTGTGTGAAAGCAACTTTTGAAAAAGTTAATCTGTCAGAGTTTAGCCATATTATTACATTTTATTTTATTCATTGAAAATAAATAATTATCAATGAATCCTTTCTAGCTTTTCTAGTTTCCCAAAGTTCCCTGTATTCACATTCTAAGAGGAAAAATGGTATTTTAAGTCACTGCTCTCCACCTTATAGTATTTATAATCACTCCTCGTGACCTCTTCCTTCCAAGAAACGTGATCCTGAGAAGTGTCCTTTGTCTGTCTTTGTGGAATAAGTGATGGGGATGCATCCTGAAGACCTGTGAGATGTTTAAATTGTGGCATAATGAAACTAGGATGGAGAGATCTGGAAAGATTTGGAAAGATGGTTGGTAGAGTGTGGCCAGATGGAGGAGAAGAGAGACATACAGAGAGAGGGAGAGGAAATTTTCAGAGGGAGAAAATGAAACAAATAATTAAATAAGTTTTGTTGTGTGGTGTGGGATGCAAGCCTTTCTCTCCCCCTTTCCTTCACAATGTCTTTGTTAAAGACTGTGTTTTTCATTAGTTTTACTAAGATAGGATTTGCCGTTTTGTTTGGATACTGAGAATGGACCCATGGAAACAGTTACATTTGGGTTATCTCTGACTATCTTTAATGAAGAACATAAATATTGGCCACACTATCTATGCACATGCTATCACCATGCCTTTTTTGTTCTCTGTTCATATATCTAAGTCCTCTTCTTTCTTTAAGGTCAATCTCAAATCTCATCTGAAATGTACATTTATTGATAGATTCAACCCATAATGAACTGTCCCTTCTTTGTCCTCCTTAGGCTCTGATTATTTATAAAAAGTCATTTTTGAACTTAGAAACTGTCCAATATGATATATTAGTTATTTCATCGGCATATGTTATATCCTCAACACAATTATACACTTTTGTGGGGCTGGGATCATACATTCTGTAATTTTTCTCAGTACTTACACTTTGATAAAAAGCACATTCATTCATCTAAACATCATTTATTGGGTGTTAATTAAATATCTCAACTCAGTAAATATTGTTTGAATGAATGCATGCATGAATGAGGGAGTATGCAATAGGTAGCCTAATGTACCGCCCAATGTGAGAAAACCAAAAACATAAACACAAAAGCAAGCCAAAAAGTGGACCAGGACTTTCTGTAAAATATCCTGCTTTTTGTTGGACGGTGCCATGAAAATCAAGATGCTCCTGAAAGGTCTTAATAGCTGACCAAGAATAGTAAACAACTGAAATTCTCTCAGGCTTCTTCAACCCTATCACTGGACACATTTATACCTCTCAGGAATGGTATTAAAAGAAGAGATTAATAAAGCTTTTATAGATGAGTTGATAAATCTCTAAAGATTTAAGTCTTCATTGCCTCCTAGGTTTTCTCTATTTTGGGTTTCCAAAAGATTTCAATAAACCACAGGATAATTAAAAATTAGACATTATCTTTCTTACCTTCACGTTTTTTGATGGTAAACACCTTTTTATTGTCTCCATAGTGCTGCCCAGTTTCCACCAGTACAGTACTTAAGTGAATTTTGCTCTGGATGGTGGGATATATAAGATGCAAATGAATTGTTTGTATATGTTTTAGAATTCTTCAAAAAGGCCTGGCCATGGAAATGCATTGAATATTACTTAAATAACTAAAGTAACTTCCTCAGAATCATTATTCTATTCTGGTTAGGATACTATCTGCTCTGGTTTGTTAAAATTTCCCTTTAGAGTGGTTTTAATTTTGTTTCTGATAGGGTCCTAGGATTTATTGCCACACCCATCCTGCATCTGTTTTTCTTTGAAATACTCTCCTTGCAGTTTCTGATTCATACAGGGCTTTACAGGTTAGTGACAACCTGGCCATCACAACTCTGGGAAGGACAGGCCTACTTTTCAGAGGTGTTGATGTTTTCTGTACCTGAAGGTTTTCAAGAGATATCAATCTTTCTCACCACCTCCCTTGGCCCTCTTAATGGACTAAGCAGTTCCTCATGAAATTTCTGTAGGATATCTGTACCAACTTCTCAATATTGTTCCATCCTGAGTCTAAATTCCTGGCCTCAAGGTAATGTTAGATTTCTAGCTCCAGCCCCTATTTACATAAGGCCTATACTAAGGAACGGAACCCATAGACATCAGTGCGCTCTTCTTTCTCTGGATTTAATTTCCCTGTTACTTTCTGAAACATGCAGGTGTTCCTTTCTTTCTTTTAATCTCAGCTATGTGCTTTTAACTTTTTCAAAATTGACCCAGAATTTACATGTGTCTCCAGTAAGAGTACATTAAATTGAGCTTAGTCTGCTATTCTACTGGCCTATTTGAGATCCAGATAATTGGCTACTTAACTGGATTCAATTACCTGTATATTTCAGGCATCTAAAACTCACCATGTTCCAAATTTCCCTCCTTATTGTTAGTAATTTTCTTGGGAACCTGGATGACATTAAATGGAATAAAATTAGTGAGTGGCCGAGGAATGCCTGAAAGTTTGTTTGTCAGAGTGGCCAGGGAAAGTTAAAGAAGGAAGAAAAGCAAATGAAAAACAGAATCCCATTATTATGGCTGAGTTTACTCCCAGGATTCCATGCAGAGCTCTCTGTAGAGCTGGGTTGGGTTATAACTTATGCCAGAGCTCTACGTGGGGCTGACACCATCTCATGCCAAGCTCTCAGTTCTAGGCTAATGTCATCTCTGGTCCACTCTATGCAGTGGAAACTTTGGAGGAATGGCCAATGTGTTCCGCGGTGTAGGAAGAGGGAAATTGTGAACGTGACTTTCTAAATTGTGGAGGAACTAACCACTGTAAATGTGCCTTGAACTATGTTGTTTAATTTGACCAGTCAGATCAATGACTTTCCCCTTGAATGAAATGCTGCTACGTATATAAGCAGAAAAACAAAACTGGTATAAGGAATAGATAGCTAGTGGGAAGCAGCTGCATAACACAGGGAGATCAGCTCGGTGCTTTGTGACCACCTAGAGGGGTGGGATAGGGAGGGTGGGAGGGAGGGAGATGCAAGAGGGAAGAGATATGGGGACATATGTATAACTGATTTACTTTGTTATAAAGCAGAAATTAACACACCATTGTAAAGCAATTATACTCCAATAAACATGTTAAAAAAAAAACTGGTATAAGGAGATGGAGAGACTGGGAGTTCTATCTTCCCACCAATTAACTTTTCCTCTGACCATGACCTTACCTTTGAGTCTCCTAGACCTTGGGGATGATCGCAACCCCTTGGGTTGGGTGGTGGCAACCCCATCTTCACTAGAACCTCTATAGTTAACTTTGATTTTTCCCACTCTGTCTATCCATTCCATGTATGCAGTCAGACATTTGATCTTGTACTTTTACTGACAAAATATGCTTGAATATAACCATTTCTTTTCACTCTCATTGCTACTGCTATTGTCACTGCCTTAACTAGGGCTTTATCTTTAAGTTCTTTACATAAATATATAAATAAAGTATACAAATAAAATATAATATTAATTCTGATGATTTTAAAGTCTTTTCTTAATAAAGACTTTTCCTGATAAAGAAACACAATATCTTATATAAATATTTTTGTATTATCTGTTCTTTTCTTAGAATTTTAGTCATATGATTCTATCTCTTGGTTTGTCTAGAACTTTTTGATTGAATACTGGCTATTTTATTTGGCTTTTTTTGTTTTTCTCAGTGGAAATGTTGTTTTGCTTCAAAATATTTTATTCTACCTGGAAGTAGCAAATCTTCAAATTACAATATTTTAAATGCATTCAAATATCAATACTATGGGTGTCACAAAATCTAGAAAAATGACATTTAAAAATTTACTGCCAGATGTGTCTCTATAAAACTTTTCCCCCACTCTTTTAGCTATATATTCTTTAACTGCCTCCTCATATGACAGTTGATGTATTTTAGAAATAAAATTTTAAGAAATAAACTTTGTAGTTTATAGACATAGATTTCTATTAATATAGTTGATTAGAATTTGCTTTTAGTTATTAATAGTTTAGAAAAGTTTATTTCAGCTTCACAATTTATTATTGATAACGCCATATTAATTTTCATTGTTAACTTTGAGAAAACCTCTGTGGATTACTTCCTCATGAATATTTAGTATTATAAATGCATTACTGATTTCAGTACTACTATAGGTTTGTGCATTACAGGAATTCTGATAAAATACTCATTCACACCATTCCATTACACACATTGTTGATGGAGTATATTCTTTTATTTATTTGTTTATTTATTTATTTATTTATTTATTTTTGGCTGTGTTGGGTCTTCGTTGCTGTGCGCAGCCTTTCTCTAGTTGCAGCGAGTGGGGGCTACTCTTTGTTGCAGTGCGCAGGCTTCTCATTGTGGTGGCTTTTCTGTTGCAGAGCACGGGTTCTAGGCACGCAGGCTTCAGTAGTTGTGGCTCGCAGGCTCCGTAGTTGTGGCGCACGGGCTTTGTTGCTCCGCTGCAAGTGGGATCTTCCTGGACCAGGGCTCGAACCCGTGTTCTCTGCATTGGCAGGCGGCTTCTTAACCACTGCTCCATCAGGGAAGCCGCTGGAGTATATTCTTGACAGAAGAAAATTTCCGTTTTGACTAAGCATTGATGAGAACTGAATCTTTTTTTTTTTTTGTGGTACGCGGGCCTGTCACTGCTGTGGCCTCTCCCGTTGCGGAGCACAGGCTCCGGACGCGCAGGCTCAGCGGCCATGGCTCACGGGCCCAGCCGCTCCGCGGCATGTGGGATCTTCCCGGACCGGGGCATGAACCCGTGTCCCCTGCATCGGCAGGCAGACTCTCAACCACTGTGCCACCAGGGAATCCCGAGAACCGAATCTTTGACTTATCGTTCACATGCCTGTTGATTGAAATCATTTTCCACAGTATAATAGCTTCTGGTTTTATACATTTCAGTTCTTTTTTCTTCTTCAAACACACATGCTTTAAGAGCTGTGAAGTGCAAGACATGGCTATATTGTAAGGTGGTTTTTGTCCTTACGCTTCTGTGTCTTGTGCTAGTTAAGTCAGTAGAGTAGTCAGTAAGAGTACTGGAAGTTATTCCTGTAATGGGATAGTGTATAGTCAATTACATATGGTGATGTCTGAAAATCACATAATAGCCTCACTTGAAACATCTCCTTAGCCAGATTTCACAAAAAGCCTGTGGCCATTCCAATATGATCCAACATAGTGGAATATAATAGAAGGAGAATTGGCAAAGAAAGAGACACTGGTCTTACCTGATGGAAGTTAAAATATCTCACTTTTGACAATTTTGCAAAAACCTATAATTACATGAACTAATTTCTAGGGTTCTTCGTAGGACCTTAAAAGGAGTTGTGGAACAACAATAGAAGCCACTGTGATGAGAAGCCCGTGCACCACAACAAAGAGTAGCCCCCGCTCGCCGCAACTAGAGAAAACCCGCACGCAGCATTGAAGACCCAACGCAGACAAAATAAAAATAAATAAATAAATAAAAATTATTTTTAAAAAAGTAATACTCAGGTTTGAGGCATGAGAAATATGATGAGGAGAAATTAGCTAATGTTTTCAGAACTTTTAAAATATCAAACTCAGTCTCTAAGATTTTAGCATTATATACAATATCGGTTACTTATTAGTGGTTTGGGAAGGCCAATTTAAAATTTTCTGATCTTACCGTATTGAAATTCATGGCCCTAATGTTTTCCACATTGACTATGTGAATAATGAAGAAAACTCAATCATGTATTTCATTTCCAACTGGACAGAAAACAAAATTTTAAAAAGTGTTTGGACTACTGACTTTTGATTTCTTCTAAGGCAAATGTATAGGTAATTTTTATTCCCTTATTAGGAGAAAAATGGTGGAAGAGGGCAGGGTTAAGAATTAAGATTTCAAGAGCGTGAGAGGTAGATGGCCAACCAGAGTTCCTAAGGTTTGGTGCCTGTAACTGTCGCCGCCGCTTAAGCCTGCCAAAGCAGTGGTACGGCTGCTGCGCTTGTGTTTGCTACCTCTAGAAACATTCTTGCCAGTAGTGGCGGCAGCGGGACTCAATTACCCCCTTTTCTCACTCTCTCCAGAAGCTCCAGATGGCGTCTTCTGTGGGCAACGTGGCCGACAGCACAGAACCAACGAGACGTATGCTTTCCTTCCGAGGGTTAGCTGAGTTGGCACATCAGGAATATCAGGCAGGAGATTTTGAGGCAGCTGAGAGACACTGCATGCAGCTGTGGAGACAAGAGCCAGACAATACTGGAGTACTTTTATTACTTTCATCTATACATTTCCAGTGTCGAAGGCTGGACAGATCTGCCCACTTTAGTACTCTGGCAATTAAACAGAACCCTCTTCTGGCAGAAGCCTATTCGAATTTGGGGAATGTGTACAAGGAAAGAGGGCAGTTGCAGGAAGCAGTTGAGCATTACCGGCATGCATTGCGTCTCAAACCAGACTTCACTGATGGTTATATTAACCTGGCAGCCGCTTTGGTAGCAGCAGGCGACAAGGAAGGGGCAGTACAAGCTTACGTCTCTGCCCTTCAGTACAATCCTGATTTGTACAGTGTTTGCAGTGACCTAGGGGACCTGCTCAAAGCCCTGGGTCGGTTGGAAGAAGCCAAAGCATGTTATGTGAAAGCAATTGAGACGCAACCGAACTTTGCAGTAGCTTGGAGTAATCTTGGCTGTGTTTTCAATGCACAAGGGGAGATTTGGCTTGCAATTCATCACTTTGAAAAGGCTGTCAACCTTGACCCCAATTTTCTGGATGCTTATATCAATTTAGGAAATGTCTTGAAAGAGGCACGGATTTTTGACAGAGCTATGGCAGCTTACCTTCGTGCCATAAGCTTGAGTCCAAATCATGCAGTGGTGCATGGCAACCTGGCTTGTGTATACTATGAGCAAGGCCTGATAGATCTGGCAATAGACACCTACAGGCGAGCTATTGAATTGCAACCACATTTCCCTGATGCTTACTGCAACCTAGCCAATGCTCTCAAAGAGAAGGGCAGTGTTGCCGAAGCAGAAGACTGTTATAATACAGCTCTGTGGCTGTGTCCCACCCATGCAGACTCTCTGAATAACCTAGCCAATATCAACCGAGAACAGGGAAACATTGAAGAGGCAGTTTGCTTGTATCGTAAAGCATTAGAAGTCTTCCCAGAGTTTGCTGCTGCCCATTCAAATTTAGCAAGTGTATTGCAGAAGCAGGGAAAACTGCAGGAAGCTCTGATGCATTATAAGGAGGCTATTCGA
The DNA here is from genome assembly GCF_039906515.1 of Pseudorca crassidens. Lineage (NCBI taxonomy): Eukaryota > Metazoa > Chordata > Mammalia > Artiodactyla > Delphinidae > Pseudorca > Pseudorca crassidens. The sequence goes on along the minus strand of NC_090297.1, from coordinate 152,848,109 downwards.
ATCAGTCCTACCTTTGCTGATGCCTACTGTAATATGGGAAACACTCTAAAGGAGATGCAGGACGTTCAGGGAGCCTTGCAGTGTTATACTCGTGCCATTCAGATTAACCCTGCATTTGCGGATGCCCACAGCAGTCTGGCTTCCATTCACAAGGATTCAGGGAATATTCCAGAAGCAATTGCTTCTTATCGCACTGCTCTGAAGCTTAAACCTGATTTTCCTGACGCTTATTGTAATTTGGCTCATTGCCTGCAGATCGTCTGTGATTGGACAGACTATGATGAGCGAATGAAGAAGTTGGTCAGCATTGTGGCTGACCAGCTGGAGAAGAATAGGTTGCCTTCTGTGCAGCCTCATCATAGTATGCTATATCCTCTTTCTCATGGCTTCAGGAAGGCTATTGCTGAGCGGCATGGGAACCTCTGCTTGGATAAGATAAATGTCCTTCATAAACCACCGTATGAACATCCAAAAGACTTGAAGCTCAGTGATGGTCGACTGCGTGTAGGATACGTGAGTTCTGACTTTGGGAATCATCCTACTTCTCATCTTATGCAGTCTATTCCAGGCATGCACAATCCTGATAAATTTGAGGTATTCTGTTATGCCCTGAGCCCAGATGATGGCACAAACTTCCGAGCGAAGGTGATGGCAGAAGCCCATCATTTCATTGATCTTTCTCAGATTCCATGCAATGGGAAAGCAGCTGATCGCATCCATCAAGATGGTATACACATCCTTGTAAATATGAATGGTTATACCAAGTGTGCTCGAAATGAACTCTTTGCTCTCAGGCCAGCTCCTATTCAGGCAATGTGGCTGGGCTACCCTGGGACCAGTGGCGTGCTTTTCATGGATTATATCATCACTGATCAGGAAACTTCACCTGCTGAAGTTGCTGAGCAGTATTCTGAGAAACTGGCTTATATGCCCCATACTTTCTTTATTGGTGATCATGCTAATATGTTCCCTCACCTGAAGAAGAAAGCAGTCATCGATTTTAAGTCCAATGGGCACATTTATGACAATCGGATTGTGCTGAATGGCATCGACCTCAAAGCATTTCTTGATAGTCTGCCAGATGTGAAAATTGTCAAGATGAAGTATCCTGATGGAGGGCACAACGCAGACAGCAGTAATACAGCTCTTAATATGCCTGTCATTCCAATGAATACTATTGCAGAAGCAGTTATTGAAATGATTAACAGAGGACAAATTCAGATAACAATTAATGGATTCAGTATTAGCAATGGGCTGGCAACTACTCTGATCAACAATAAGGCTGCCACTGGAGAAGAGGTTCCCCGTACCATTACTGTAACCACACGTTCTCAGTACGGGTTACCGGAAGATGCCATTGTGTACTGTAACTTCAATCAGTTATATAAAATTGATCCATCTACTTTGCAGATGTGGGCAAATATTCTGAAGCGTGTTCCCAATAGTGTACTGTGGCTGTTGCGTTTTCCAGCAGTAGGAGAACCTAATATCCAACAGTATGCACAAAATATGGGCCTTCCCCTGAACCGTATCATTTTTTCACCTGTTGCTCCTAAAGAGGAACATGTTCGGAGAGGCCAGCTGGCTGATGTCTGCTTGGACACTCCACTCTGTAATGGACACACCACAGGGATGGATGTCCTTTGGTCAGGGACACCCATGGTGACTATGCCAGGAGAGACTCTTGCTTCCCGAGTTGCAGCTTCCCAGCTCACTTGTTTAGGCTGTCTTGAGCTTATTGCTAAAAATAGACAAGAATATGAAGACATAGCTGTGAAACTAGGAACTGATCTAGAATACCTGAAGAAAATTCGTGGCAAAGTCTGGAAGCAGAGAACATCTAGCCCTCTATTCAACACCAAACAATACACAATGGAACTAGAGCAGCTCTATCTACAGATGTGGGAGCATTATGCAGCTGGCAACAAACCTGATCACATGATTAAGCCTGTTGAAGTCACTGAGTCGGCCTAAATAATGACTGTGTGCACAGGAGAATTACCCCTGTACCTGAGCCTCAACCTTCTGGGGGAAAGGGAACTACTTTTTCCTTATCTGTACAATACCATGTTGCAGATGGGTGACAGACAATGATAAGAAATAGCACAGCCAGACTTGCTTCCTGCATGATCATGATAGGGAGAGACACAAGAGATGGGAAACTGCTGTTCCACAAGGAGTCTCCATAGAATTTTGCAGCAGCCAGGTGTCTGGAAGGTCTGGAAGGTAAGTCTGGAAGGTCTGATCTCCCTTGGTCTTCCATGGGACGGATGGTTAGTGTGGACGGGAGATAGAGATTGCCCAGCCGTTTTGTGATTATCATGAATTGATTGAGTCTTCTGAATTAAATTTTTTCTTTATATTTTGGGTATTGGAGCTTTTAAAAATGTTTGGTTTC